>NC_137635.1:43679185-44243160 GCF_963383615.2 Lipophrys pholis | reverse complement strand
AGCTCTGCTTATCCTCACAGATCACTCTCCTCCTGAACTCGGAGCATTTTCTCTCCTTTCTCACACTCAAACACTCACTTCTGCAGACTCTCTTCTTTTGATTCTTTTCATTGATCATTCATAAGAATGCTCATAAACATAAGTAGACGCCTTATTAACTGCTGGAGCAGACTTTTCTGCCTGGCCGCCATCTTGGATGAGGACCTGCGACTCCTCCAGTGTATTTTGTTTCTATTGAGGAATGATTTTTTATGTTCAAGGATGCTTTTGTACATTAAGCATGTGGCCTTTTAAACTAAAATACTTCAACAACATACTAACATGGTTGTTATTGGGACACGACACATCTCTTCAACACTTTTTCTTCAACCCAATACCAATTACACAGTCTGAACTCAATTTATTTCATCATGAAGACATGGTCAACGTGCGCAACTAAGGCCCCGTTTACACGACAACGTTTCAAGTGAAAACGCATCTGTTTTACATTTTCATTTAGGAAAAAAGTTTAAAAAACGATGTCCGATTACACAGAAAAGGCAGACATGCTGTAAACAATATAGTTTTCGGGTTACGCCATGAATTAGAGCCGTTTGCTTTTATAAGGAAACTACACACATGCCAGCATAGAGAACAATTTGCCTTAAACATTAACAATGGCGAGTACACAGACATCCGTATGGACAGACAATGAAGTTCGATTACTATTCTGGGTGACTCAAGTGTAAAACTACCAAGTCCCAGGAGAATATGGACTGGGAGTCCTGATACTCTGGAGGCCACCATCGCCATTATCGTCCATCTACTTGCACATGTGCTGAGGAACTATTTACTACGGCAGCAGTGCGCATGAGTAGCAGCAGTGTTTTCAACAAGTTGCCAAATCGTTGGTAAAAGTAATTCATCAAACTTCACATCTATGTGATCACTCACAACCTTCTCTATGAGAAAATACCCAGTGAGCAGCAGAAGACCACACCGGGTACCACCGTTGCCTGTTAAAAACAAGAAACTGAGGGTATTCAGGTGGTTGTCCCAGAATTGGGTGTAAACGCCACGAAAGCGTCGTCCATTAACAGATCAGGCTGCTACTGCCTGTGTTTGGCCCTTTACAGTATCGTTTCAACGCCACAGCCTACCCGAGTATTGCTGCCGACCATGTGATGACCACAGTGCGCCATCTTTTGATAGATATTTCAGCTTTATTTGAACTAGATTAGGAGTTCCCTGGGCTCAAAATTCATTTACAATAAACAAATTTGAATCCAAAAAAACCCCACCCATGGGAAGTATTGGATGAGGAGATTCACATCATAGTACATAACACACTGCTGCTATTTAATCGAATAATTCTTCTTGTGTTAAGTAGGGCTGCACCATATCAGTTAAACAGTGAAAGTAATGAGAAGGTGTGTAGCCAGTTTATTGACATTTAAAAAGTGTTTTGTGGGTTCCCTAAAGCCACAATGCTGCTGCAACAAACAAATGCATACATACCCTTGTGAGATGGAACCAGAATGAAAGATTAGAGAGATGTTGGTTGAATTCAGGGCAAAGCAACCAATCATTGTGGCCAAAAATTTGGGGTGTAGTTGTATTTTGAAGCTTTCGTGGGATTGTGATGTGTTTAATTTCATGTAACTTAAGTTCAAACTGTTTACAACACTTCAAGTGGATCTGAGAAAAAGTTTTATTTCACTGACTGGGTAATGTTACAATAATCTGTTAGAAACTTGACTTCAAATGTGTGTTTTAAAATAATTCTAGCCAGATTAAGCTTCTGTGTATAAAGCTTTGATATGGTCTGAAACGAGGCAAAAAATAAGAACATTAGAGATGGGCGATAAAGGCATTTTATCAATATCTTTATCTTCTCTGGCCATGTCACAATGCACCATATATATCTCGATATTTTGCCTTACATCAACACTTTCGATGCATGCAATCACACCAGTGTGATGATTCTATGTCTACATCAAGACATTGTTGTTCATACTACATTAATATATGCTAATATTTTATTGGAGACAATAAGGGGGAAATCACAACAAAGTGAATCTTGCCAAAACTGTATTTATTAAACAGCACAATCATGAAATAGTTACTTTTTCCTTTTCTCCTCTCGCTTGAATATACAATGCAGGTGGAGCTTTCTCTGCAAAATATTTGTGACCAGGCAGGTTATATCTTGGGTTAAGTGTGTAGAGTTTTCTGAATCTGTAATTTTCAATCACACTAACCGGGGCCATGTTTTCTGCTATTGGTTGGGTTACCGCGGACGTTATCGCCTTGTGTTTTGGACAATTTTTGTCGTACGACATTGATCTGAGATGGGGAGACGTCAGACTTGGTTGCGTCAGCGCCGGTTGCTTTCGCTTCTTAGTTGTTGTGGAACCGACAAGAGATGTCGATGTGCGTAGTTTCAGACGTTCTTCATTTTGTAGTTGGATGGATTTTTAAATGGTGGCGCACAGTGAACAAGCCCTGATACGGCAAGTATATTCCATATATTGCCAAGCCCTAGACTACGTCAGGAAAATATCACTATTTTAGTAGCTGTTTGCTCTCTTTCTGCTTGCTGTTACAGTTTCAGTCGTGTTGATTCGCCCCTATTCTGCGGTCAGTTTCTCTGTTCCTCAGTCCACCTGAAACAAGCTTCCGTCAGCAAAGTCACTTCCCATGAAAGTCACTTCAGTTTCCATAACTGCTGCACACAACCCATCAGTGTAGTACGATGGATTAAAAAAACAAACAAACAAAAAAAAAAAACCTTGTTTTGTTCAGAAGAGAAAGAAGGACAGATAATTTATATATATTTTCCTGAACGCTGCTACTGCGTATGCGCACTATGGTCATAATTAATAGTTCTTCTGTACTTGCGTGAGTAGATGGACAGTAACAAACATTGCGGCCTCCAGAGTGTCATGACCCTCAGTCCATATTTCCTGGGACTTGGTAGTTTTAAAGTTGACAGTCACCGTAATAACAATCCTTGGCAATTTGTCCATATGAATGTCTGTGTACTCGGCATCAACAATGTTTGTACTATATTGTTCTCTGATTGCATATGTGTGTGGTTTATTGCAAAAACAACCACAAGCGGCAACTCGCAGACCGGCATGTGAACTACATAGTTTTCAGCGTTTCCGCCATTTCGGTGTAAACGGACATCACTTTTAAAATACTGCATCGTAAACGCAAAACTTTTCTGAAACAAAAACGCAAAAATGATGCGTTTTCACTTGAGACGTTGAGTAATCGGGGCCTCAGTGACCGCAAGAAAACGTTTTAGTGGAAATTTGGTTAATGGAGAAAGGATGAGCGCAAATCAATCAAACTTTTCATACAAACACAATGTAACCCTAACCCTGATGGGAATCTACAATGCTGTCTTTTTGTGTTGCAGATTTGAAATATTTCTTTTTTATACAACTAATATTTTATGTACATAAATAAATAAACCTGGCTGTAGAGTCCTGATATATGAATACGAGCCGTAATAATAGTGACAAGCCGTCAAAGATGTTTCAGCTCATATCCACGACCGCTCACTTCACTCACGCTTATTGAACCGCGCACAACCACAGCTGCCACACGAAAACACTCCGTTTGTGTGAGTATGTGTGTGTGTGCGTGTGTGTGTGCGTGTGTGTGTGTATGTGTGTGTGAGCACGGCTCTGACAGCTCCGAGGTCCGGGTCACACAGCTTCACGGGAATAAAACTAACCGGGCCTAGAGCCACATTTACAGCTCGCTGGAACAACAAGCTACATCTGGTTTGTGTCCGAACACTGCAGGAGCGGGAAGAATCCCACTCCTTCACCAACTTCGGTGGAAACCAGCTGCAGTAAAGTGAACCACTGTAAGGATGCTGACTGGCTGTGCAATGTTGCAAAAGTAGTTAGTACCGTATACTATTACATATCGATCAAAATATTTATCACTAGGTGTATTTTATTTTATTTTTTGCAGATGCTGTCCTCTTGAAGAGACGGAACTGAGTTTGATATATTAACATCTAACATAAGACAATGCAAATGAGGCGGCTATAAACTCGATAAATGAAAATAAATTGGAAAAACTGTAGAAGGTCAGGAAGAAATTGTTGAATTCTCTATGCAGCATTATCCTTTTCAATAATGGGGTCTTTGACTGTGTCAGCGTGCGCTCCTCTATATCCTCGGACAACATTTGACACAGATTACTCTGCGTGTGGCTCGTTTCGATCGCCCTTGTTTGTAGGACATGAGATACGAGGTTGGGGTTATCATCGATGTAGTGATCTGTCACTATCACAGGTCAGGCCATCTCTCTCTGCTGTTGTTTCACATCTGTGTTCTGTGGATCATCATCCCTTAACTGTTTACGTCAAAAGCTTGTACGCTGAATTACTGACCGCCCAAATTGCTAACGGCCTTGAAAATCAAAGAAATGCTTTAATAAAGAAGAGAAATCTCGTAAACTTAACTGCTTCAGTGTGCCTGTAACAGTCCTGAGCCGTCTTTCATATTGTTAAAATACCATTTGACTCTACATATGTACAAGCTGAAATAAAGCCGCATAAAAATGCTTCGAATCACAGTTTAGTGATCAATGCAATAAATGGTGATTAACTCAAACGACTGAACGATTGAATGATGGAAAATGAGGAAGCAAAAACTACCCAGTCATCCAACTAAGAGGCGGGAGAGAGAGCACTGTTATTTGGGTGAACAAATGCCAAAGCGCAAACACATCAGCATCATCGGTTAAGTGTTTATCGCAAATTATATCGTTATCTCAATACTCTGCCACATTATCACATGTTGACCTGATATGATGCAGCCCTGTTATCTAGTTACCTGCTGCTGAGCTGCTTTATTGACGTTTTTATCTGGTTAACTGCTCCGACCGAGCACACTTAATAGAAACTGTGCTGAAATTCAATGACAAAAAGGACAACTGCAGCACGGACGTGTTCGCTCATACACACTTTATTGATGGGCCCAAAAGCGTGTCAGTGTTTTGAGTTCTGCAGGTCTGTGCACGTTACGTTTCTTTACGTCGTTCAGGTGTCTGAGACGAGCCTCCGAAACATATCACCACACGTGACGGTATGCGTGTTTGTGCAGTCGTTTCAATGTATTTTAGGTGAGATTTCACAACATTATCAATTTCAAATGTTGAATGTTTTCAACGCTTTTGGACGCAACTACATTTGTGATCCTGAAAGTTCCTCTTTCCGACATGTTTCTTTGAGCCGTTAACTCGTCGTATTTTCTGACTCACATGAGCAGAAGTCGCATCTTACAAATAAGGCGTCACGAAGAGGAAAATTACATTTAAATTTTCCACGTCCAGACATAACTGCACTGTTGATAACAGTGCAGCTTGTTCCTCCAGCTCAGACTGTCGAGTTTTTAGCTCATGATTATCCTTTTTCTAAATCGCACGACACAGTCGCCCATCTTTCAGACACTCTGTTCTCATTTGCGGGTGTATATTTTATCATCTATAGTTTAAATTGTGCCTTGTAGCCTTTTCTTTCAGCTGCACTTGCTTGCACGATCAGTAAAATACAATAGTAATGGAGGTTTTTCCAAAAATCCAAGGATTTGTCCTGACAGCGAAGAATCTAAAGATATTTTTTGATTTACATGTTGGAACTGTGAAATTGCTGATTCTTAACGAATGGTTTTAAGATACAACAATGAATCAACTGGTGACATATTTTCTGTTCAGAGTGCTGTAGTGGTTAGCACTCTCTCCTCACAGAGAGAAGGTTGTGGGGTTAAATACAGGTCGGCCTTACTGTGTGTGTGTTTGGATTTATTCCAGTTTTCTTCCCAAAGTAGAAAAAACAAGCATTTGGGGCTAACCAGCGATCTAAGGGCCTGTCCATACGACAACTCCATTTCATGAAACCGCATCGTTTTTGGGGGGGGGGGGGGAATCATCCACATGGTGCAGCGTTTTAAGAGCCTGCAAATGGTGGTGGTTTGAGAACAGGTCTCAGAGTGGAGAAATTTGAAAAAGCCACCTCGGCGTTAACGTGTGGTCGGGCAAGATGCACACTTGCTGAAAACGACGATGTCCTCACCACACCTCTTGACCCTGCAATATCTCTTAACAACAACAACAATGGCGTACTACATACTGCAGAAGCTGTTGATACTATTTAGTTTAATAAGGTGAGATGTTGGACTTTTTGAATACGACGATGAGCAACAAACACTTCTGGAGAACTGCACACGCCTCATGAGGTCTTTTTCTCCATTTTGGGTGTATTTCTGTAGCAGAGTGACCACCTATTGGTATGGCATATGTACTGCGTAGTTTTGATGGTGTGTGGATGCAGACATTTCCTGCACTGACGCTGTGTGGCAGAGAAACTTTTAAAGAACGACCGGGAGAAAAGTATGATTGTTTTGGATCATGTGGACAGGGCCCTGTTGTTTCCTATATATAAAAATATAAACATGATTGCAGTTTGATTGGATTACCATTACGGTTTAAAAATAAATATTAACACTTTACAGAGAATATATACAAAACAAACTTTAAAAGTTGAAGATGTTACTCACAGAATGTGATTTCAGGATATTGTAAGTGTAAATAAACTCCCATTATGTGTCGTGAAACATGTTGGAATTAATGAAACTGACCAAAAACTCTCCAAGTAGGATTTTTTTAAATAGGACAAATTTCTTGTAGATGTTTTGCAAAAGGTTTCTGAGAAACATTGTCCTATTATTTATTTTTAATAAAAAAAATTTAAAAAAGAAAGAAAGAAACACTGTCCTACGATAAAATCTGTTACTTGACTTGTTATTACCATGAGACTTCTGATAATTATTTCATTTGGAAGAAACATGGAGAAATGTGGTTTGTCACATATGGTCACCTGCATAGTACACTGCATTATGAGGAATTGGTCGAGTCACTGGATCTTTCTTTTTAAAGACGCATCGGGTTCATCTGCACAAAACCACATTTCACTGTAACAAGTGTTTATCATCAGTGACTATTTGTTGCGTAAATTTGTGCGAAAACACTGATTATAGAAGACAAGATGGATTTCAAGTGAAATACGTCATTGCAGTAATGCCCAAACCTTTTCAACTAAAGGCCAAATACAAAATACATACCAAGGCCAGGATCACTTTCTGCACTAATGCAAATATGTATTATTGAAGATAACAAAAGAAATGCAGGTTTCGTATGCGGTTCAGTAAAGTTGATCAGGTTGGACACATCTAGGTTTTGTTTTCTGGAAACATGAAGTTTGACATCTTGAGAAGCATTGATGGAGCAAAGGTTGCAGATGGAGCTTATCTATTCATCTACCAGCAGCAGCTCTCCATCCACCCTCATGTCACAGGAGCACCATGACAGAGCTGGCTCAGCTGTTTTTTTTGTTGGGGGGGGGGGGGGGGGGGGGGGGGGCAGACATGGAGGGTTAACGGGGGCAAAGATAAACGAATACATGCTGATTCCGCTGTTGTTGTTTTTTTTCTTTTCTGCTGAGAACATTTTGTGTTGCTGTGCAGCACATCTGCTGCAGAGCTCCAAACCTGCAGAGCAACAACACAAACCCAGCTCGTCCAGTTTAACAGCTCGCAGCTCAGAGCTGCTGTCGCCTTCGTTTCTGCTGGACGGAGCAAGTCGTCACCCCCCAACCCCCCATTTCTTCCTGTTTTGTAACGAACCAAACAAAACACAAGGAAGCCCAACATGTCCGACATGGAATACCTGTGATAAAAGTGAGCCCGGGAGGGAGGCGGCGCGGCACGGCGCAGCGCGGCGCGGCGCGGCGGGCTCGTTAGCCGGTGTGTTAGCTCGGGGGTTAGCGCTCACCTCATACTGGATGTACTGTTTTCTCCACTCCGGTGTGATGTGAGCGGAGAGATGCTCCGTGAATTTCATCTCGGCCCTCCGCTGGCGTCCCCGTCCTCACTGTAGCCCGGACCCCCACAACACGTCCGGAGAAAGGTGATTCGTTTATCCAACGGCTCGCATCTGATGTCTGCGGTCGGCCAAAGGCACGGAGAAAGAGAGAGAGAGGGAGAGAAAGAGAGCGAAAAAGAGAGAGAGCGCGAGAGAGAGAGAGAGATGCCCTTTTTGTCGTCACCTAGCTTAGCTAGCTACCCGTGTCGTTATGAAGACATCTGCTGAGGTTGTCGTCTCGCGCTCGGAGAAACTGTTTTAATCTGCTTTCCTGTGTCGCGCCGATGTCGCAGATGTAGCGTTAAGTTTGTGCGAAGCAGGCTGGAGAGAGAGAGAGGGGGGGGGGGGAGGTCTGTGGTTAGCTGCGTCTCCGCTCCGTGTGCTTCATCCTCCCTCCACCTCCTGCTGCCTTCACGTGCTGTGGGAAATAACACAACAAGCCGGGGAAGTCACCCCACCGGGGCGCGATAGAGCGCGTCAGGGAGGAAATATCACCCTACCGGGGCACTTCGGTGGTAGTTTTAACCCCAGTGGAAGGCAATAAACTAGAGGCACTAAATAGAGACCCATTAACCACTCCTTCCAAACAAATTATTGTTTTTTCCGAATTGATTCCACTTAAGTGACATATTTTCATTCTCCATTAAACGCACCTTTGCCCCGTTTGTTTTTCACTTTTCAGCTTTTTCCAAATGTGACAAAAATACTATTCTGACTTTTCCTCACAATTTTGAGATTCAAGTTAGGATTCTGCCTCTGACAGAAAAGTCAGAGTTCTGAGATGAAACTTTAAAATGGGTGGGAAACAATTTAATTTTGGGAAGAAATTCCCCGAATTCTTTCTATATTATTGGAATTATTCACTTTCTTTTCCATTTCAAACTTGCATCCTATTATAAGGCTCTTAGTATCTGCAACCTTTATGACCAAACATACACTTTTAAAATGAGAACACACTTGTATTGTTCTAATTTCAGAACTACAGTTTCACAGTTGTGTCTTTTATTATGGTTTTAAGCAGTTATTTTACTTTTATTTTTATTTTTTTATGTATGTAGTTGTTTAACCAGTTTGTTTTTCGTTTGTTTTTGATTTTTCCCTTTCCAGTAGTGATTTTCATTTTGACCATTTTAGTAATTTTAGCAGTGTTACGTTTACAGCTGTTAAAGCGTGAGCTCCTTTAGTTCTTTTTAGCCATTTGAGCTCTTTTACCATTGATTTTTCCATTTATAGCATTTTGAGTCGATGAGTGTTTGTTTCAGCACTTTCTACATATTTTTGTTGCCTCTCTCCACATGGCACCCACAGTGGTAAACCAGCCACCTTGAATCTGTTCATGTTGAATTTAACACAATTTTGCTTTTAGACTTTCTATATTTGAATGAAATTATGGTTTCCGTACCAAGAGGTGCATTTGCAAATCCATCTTTAATCATTTGACGTGATAGGAAGACTGCAGGTGACACGGAGGGATGTCAGACCTATTGTAATTGACAATCCGAACCATTGTTTCACTTAAATGTCACTTTTCAGATAAACTGTCAGACACGATGATGCTCGTTTCAAAAGGGTTGGGATGATGTAGAATAAATTAAAAAATAAAAACAGGATGTGTCAGTATGCAGCTTTCAAGATTTTATTCAAATTAAAAAATACATAAGAAATCAAATGTTGAATTTATAACATCTTATAATTTCATGGAAATATTTGTATATTTTTTATTCATTATATCTCAAAGAACTTAGGAGAGTCACATAATGACCACAGTAACAAGAAAATGAAACCATTTAGTTTTGAGTTGTATACTTGTGTATTAACAAAAGGAACCCTACTAACATGTCAGACCTGAAACCATCACTGAACACGGACAGACTATCTACTGGACGTTGAAACACAACACCTAGTATTTCTGGAAGTACCAGGAATTTGTCCTGGATCATGCACACATGTATTAATGTGGATGTGGGGTTCTTCTGCTTGACATCCTCATCTAGAAAAGAAATCATTCAAATCTGAATCAACATTATTGTGTTTTGGAACTCCTAATATTCGCTCCATGAGTCTCAGCCTCATTGATATTGCTCAGCCAATGTTGACATTTCCTGTTGTGCGTCAAGAAATATTGTTCTCAGTAAGTACAGGTTAGTGTTGTTTGACCCAAAGCAAAATGCTACAAGCCTTCAGTTTTCCAGTATGTTGAATGTTTCCCCTGCCATACTAACCACAACCCTTCTCAAGCCTAAATGCTCATTCAGCTTCCTGCTTCCATGTATTTGTCCTTTCAGGTAACTCGGGGGTCTACAACATGTAGATCTGGAGCCACATGGCTCTTCAGCCCTTCTTTAGTAGCTCTCAAGCTCTTGAACAAGGACTCATATTCTTTAGTTCAAAGGGACAAATGTGTAATTAAATCTAGCGATGTAATCAACATGGACAGATGCGTTCACCCGCCTGTGTGTTTGATATGTGAACAGGAACAACATCAACAACAACAAAAGATTTTAATTCTCGGAAAGAGCTGGAACTACTCATAATAATTATTGGAGGGTACTTGGAAGTACTTTGTAACCATAGTTGTGAAATGAGCTATCTAAATAAAGGTTTATAATCAGCTGTTATAAGTTATTACTTAACTAAGTGTCAAGTAACTTTGTCTTTTCTTAAATAGTTCATGTCAAGGTATCACAATTAGTCTTAATAAAGGGTCCACAAACAGCATACTTTGATTTTAAGTGATCAGGATTAATACGAAGGTAGTATCATCTCCTTTGAATGAAATGTGTTCCTTTATTTACTGTGTTTAAAAACCATGACGTGCATTTATTTTGGGTGGGGGTGGGTTGCAGTATTGTTTTCTTACCTGGCCGGCCGGTATGTTTGTCAGCTATGGTTTTATGTCCAGAGATCCAGGAAGAAACAGTTTTGCTGCATTGGCTGGTGCTTCACATTCAGCCACTGTGTGAGTCTATTGTGCCACCTAGTGTCTGATAAGTAGATTACCTCACCCCTTATCAAATGTTAATCACTTGTATTCAATTCTTCATTCTTGGTTCAAGAGGTCCAGTTGGTTAGTTGATAAACAGCACATTTTAATATGGATTTTATAGTTAAAGGAAATTAGGTGATTTCAATGTGAAAATCCCTGTTGTCCATTTTACTCATGTGTATTTTGGACATAACATTAAATTCTATTATGGAAGTTAATTTATTTTCTTTTTATTTTCTCTTTTTTTATTTTCTTTTTTCAATTCATTATTTTCTTTTTTATTATGGAAGTTTATTTAAGAAAACTTGGGCTTTCTCTTCATAATTCTTCTGTCAACTATTATATATATATAGGTAGAAATAACAGACAAAAGTCAGAAAATTACTACACTTTGAGAATTGAGATATCTGGAAAAGTGCATTTTTGTACACATTTTCCAAGATGTACAGTAAATTATGGAAGCATGAAAAAGGGTGCTACACTTTTGTTCAATTTAAAACTGTTTCAGTTGAAGCTATTCAAGTAAACTATTTTAAAACTATCAAAATGTATAGAGTGATTTGAATGCATGGATGGGCTTCAGTGAATCGGTGTGTGTGTGTATTCAGCATTACTTTATACAAGATCCTCAACTCACCTCTTATTGAAAGCAGCAGAGGAGCAGCAGGACTAAATGTGGAGTGATCGTTACTACTTTACTGGGGATTAGCAGGCTGTTACGATCAGATTAGACTGGATCACCTTTTGTGCGAAGACTTTAACACGTAAACAACCCGGTGACTGCACAGTGAACGGTTCACTAATTTCTGCTTCATACAAACATTTCTAAACTGTTGTCACAGGATGCAGGTTAGAAATAAAAGCATGTACTGTAAGAAGTGCACACTAGCTGTGCAAACCCTTTATAGATACGTTAGTATGAGAAATTTCAACCCAAACGTTTTCATAAAAGCTATTTCAATAGTCAAGATATTCTAAATTTACAAAAGGGACATTACGTGGTATTTATGTCGAATGAAATGTACTGGAAAAGTGTAAGACTGTACAAAATCTCATGATTTATAGAAAACATTCAAAACTATGAGATTTATTTATCATGTTGACTTTTCTTATACGCTATCATTGGTTGCTAACTATAGCTTAATCATACAAAGATTAAACATGAGTTCCTATTTTTCACATTTCTTTCAGGTTTTCAAAAGTGTCAGGTGACATAATGCAGTAAAACTTCCTATCAACACGAGGTGTGTAAAGGAAAGGTGACACGTTTTTGTCATTTACACAAATTCTACATGTGCATCTTTTTCAGACAACAATTTTTTCATGTTTTTCTGTGATTGTTTTGAACTCATCACTGTTAATTTGGAAGAAATACAAACAAATGAAGGAGCTACTAGATAAGCTCACTTGTGTTCTCCTCGTATTTGGCTCAAGTTTCTATTTTAAGTTTAATTTGAAGTTTTGATTGTGATATTGAGGAACTTCACAAGAAAGACGGTCTTTGTTGCTTTGTTTTCTAATTTCATTGAAATAAAACTGCTTCAAATAATCATCCTATGGAATCCATGTGTTTTAAAGCAGCTTTGCAACTTTTTCAGGAAAAACTGTCTTTTTTTATTCTTTTTACAGTTTAGCAAAACATGAAAACATGAACTGACTCATGAAATGAGTTCAAATAAATCACTGGAGTCTGTCCTCAGTTTTTAGCGCCTGCATGAACTTCAGCCATCATATTACGTCACCCTCAGAATTCTGTAAACTCGCTTAATAGCCGAGTTTCGGTTTCCTTCAGTCTGAAAACATATTTGAGGCTAATTTCTGACTCTAAACCGCCTGAGAATGCAAATGTGAGTTATGAAAGCCCATTCCCCTTGATTTCAGAGGGAAAAATAAAAAACTGGATGGCAAAACTTTAGGCAACCATGTTTCATACTGTAATGGTGTAATGCTGATGAATTTCAGTTTCTATCTTTGTCCTGTGATGTATTAAAGAGCTGTCCAGGGTGTATGAGGGTGTATCCTGCCTCCACCTCTCACGGGATCAGCATGCTCACTGGGTTAAAGTGGTTGAGAAGACAGAAGGATGAATGCTGACAGTCTGCAAAGCAAGTTATGTCATCGTCTGGTGTAATGATGCGCTGATGAAATAGTTTGTGAAAATAAAACACACTACAAAGTGTTAACACAGACCAGATTTTAATAAGATGCAAAAAAAACAAAACAAAACATTTCATGTGCAGAAATTGCATCCAAATAATCACCGGATACAGCCGGCTTCCCACAAACATTTTACCCACGATTGTGTGCAGTCCATCAAGCAGCAGCAAAGCTCCTCTCTTGGCATTCACCGCGTGCCTTAATTGACGGATTTGAAATCAAGGTCCACTGTGAACACTGAGAGAAAAAGCCACAATCCTCCCAGACACCATGTTGAGAGACTCGAGGCAGAACTTGCCAAATTTTCATCACTCTGGATTGCTCTGCACTTCAAATGAGATATTCCAAGTCAAATTGGGAAAATCAAGTCATTAAAGGTCAAACATTTACTTGATCTTCGTTTAATTCATTATGGAGACAGCCAGTCAGTCAAAACACATTAATGCCTGCCGCTGAGGATCAGTCAGCAATGAAAAGCAGTAAATGCATCAACTCTCTTTTTTTTCTTCTCCTTCTTCATGACATGTCAAGGACACATCATGCAGGCCGCCATTACAGAGAAGATCCCGGGCCGGAGGGGTGGGGGTGGGGTGCGGGGGTGGGGGGGTGGGGGTGGGGGGGGGGGGGGGGGGGGGTACTAGACCAAATTCAATCCAACATCCACGAAAATGTAA
The DNA here is from genome assembly GCF_963383615.2 of Lipophrys pholis. Lineage (NCBI taxonomy): Eukaryota > Metazoa > Chordata > Actinopteri > Blenniiformes > Blenniidae > Lipophrys > Lipophrys pholis. The sequence goes on along the minus strand of NC_137635.1, from coordinate 44,229,417 downwards.
ACAAAAGGAAATGGGAACATATGAATTACATCCTAGTGGTAAAATATGGAAAATGAGCCACATCTCGTCTCCTTATTAGTTTCCTGTACAAAAGGCTGACACAATGATTTCTGGAGATGGAACCAATGGAACTGACCTTCAGGGATCCAACAGAAGCACGATGCTCTATAATACATAAATAATGACGCAAATTGAGTATTGACAAGCACAGATGCACAAAAATGCCTCAGAATGGATGTTATATAAGAGAGATTTTTCATCAGGCTGCACCCCCTCCCCTCCCCTCCCTCTCCACACGACATTAAATGGAGCAGATTATTACTGTATGTAGGCCGGACCATGCAACATTAGCCCATAGCTCCACAAAGGCCCCAGTAAGCATCATATTCTGCAAAACGGTACCAACAATAAAATATGCATTCAAAGAGAATATAATTAAGAAATACAATAAATCTTTACATTTACAAGGAAAACGCATTTTGATGCAGTGATTTTACGCATAAACGCAGAAGCTGGAAAATAAGCAAAATATTGCGCCTAAAGATAAAAAATTAATAATAAAAAAATAAAAAAAGCATCGATATCTGCAGTGGAAAACATCTCCAGCATCCAGCGCGAAGCCTCTCCTCCATGCTCCCTGTCCTCCTTTCTTCTCCTCTTCTACCCAAATCCTTTAACGAAGGACAAAAATCAAAAAGGAGGGATTTCTCTTCTAAAAAGGAAAACCTTAATATAGAAAAATGAAAGTCTCAGTCCTCTCTTGCCCGAATGTTTTAGGGGGAAAAAGCAGGTCTCGAATAATTGGCTCGAAATATTGGAGCCGGGATTGTTGAATAAAAGCAGTGTTTGGATTCATCCTCCTGGATGGTGCGGACGGGCGGGCGGTGGATTACGCGCAGGAGAAAGCGCACAGCGGCTGGGGCGGGGTGACGTCACCATGCAGACAGATGCTCTCCTCCCGCGCCCACCCATCCACCACCCACCCCACCCAATACCCCCACCCCCACCTCAGCACCTCGTCCACCCCGTTCTGCACAGCTGATGCTGTCATCAGTGACTGCGCCTCTCCTGCGCTCCTCCATCCGCATTCAGCACTTTCATCCAAGATCACGTGCCAACACTAGCCCGTCCCCTAATAATTTGACCCGTTTAAATGTAATAATGGCTAATAACACAACATACCAAGGACGTAATGCAATGGTGAAAACAAAAGGGCAGCATATTATGCAGCTTCAATCAATAAAATACGACTATTCCCTAACAAAACGGCACAAAAACGTATTATTTCCAACAAAAGCATTCCTATTTCAATTGATGTAAATTAAAATCAAAGTCAGTGAAGGTGAATGCTATTGTCCAGGTTGAATGAAGATATTATTACCCTTTTATTCAAACTGTCAGACTTTTGTTTATTTTGATTTAATAATAACTGGATTACCAAGAAATCCACTCAACATGTATCACCTGAAGTGAAAGACTGATGATGGGATGTGACACATTTTAGTTGACACTATATTAAACCAGCCTGTGGAATCAAAGCAAATATAAGATAAAAACGTTTGCTTAAATCGGATTCAATGAAAGCTTCGGGGAGCCACTACAGAGAGGGCCAAAGAGCTGCATGTGTAGGGTTCAGCCTGTTTTAACGGAAGAAACATTTCTATGAGTTTTAACACAAAGTGACTCTGAGAAACTGAGAACAGCAGCTGCCATAATGTGAGCGAACACAAGAGGACAATTTTTAAAGCATCAACAGCTCCACTTTAGCCAGAATGTGTCACTATCAGAATTTAAAAATGACCAAAGTATGTGAAATAGAATATTATGACATCTTGTATTCAAGTCATGATCCCAGTGCAGCTGTCCTGAGCCGCGGCCATACTCATTGCCTACTTTCCCTCCGTTAATCTCATCTCTAATTGGCTCACCAGAGCAGATGAAGCAGAGGACAGGAAAACTAGTACATCCCTTAGACAGAAACCGTCAGTGTCAGTATTATTACACAACATGAAAGAGGCATTACACCTTAGCTATTAGTAACATAAGCGGATGACTCAAGTCAGAAACGAGTCCGTTCACAGTTTGCTCCAGACAGACACTAGTGGCTCTTTAACCCCTCCACAGAGGTTTCACTGCAGCTTTGACACAAATCACTTAGTGTGCTAAAAATTATTACATCCAGATGAAGAAACATACAAACTATGCTGATTTACCTCGATATCTGTTATGTGAAGAGAAACAAACAAAAAAAAGAGACAATAACATTATTACAAGAGACATCATTACACCAGAAAATAACAAAATCAGCCAAAAACATAAAAAGGCTCAAATGGCTGCACTAGTTAAAGAGCTAAAACCATCAGAAAAGATAAACAGAATAATCAGCCAAAATGGTAAAAACAGCAAAATCTGCCAAAAAAAAAAAAAAAGACAAAAGGAATTATAACATCTCCACTTTTCTAAATGACACTTCCGAAATTTAATTTAACGCAACTGAAATACAGTTTTTATAAATGAGCGAACCTATATATGCAATATATTAAAGTTATCATCCTCATTTTAAAAGGTCCATCCAAATTATATTCGAGTTTAAAAAAAAAAGAAAAAGGGAAAAAATGGCTTTTTCAGTCAGAAAGTTTGCAAACCTCTGAGATAGACCAAAGTAAACATTTTAAACAGTATCAGGTAAAATTAGAGACAATTTCAATAAAGCATTTCTCACACATGCTCAGTTGAAATCCAATGTAAAATATAAATGTTCTGTTCTTTTTTGGGGGGGATTTTGTTTCAAAGAGGCAAAAAAAAAAAAAAAAAAATCTGATCAAGAAACTTGAGCAAACTTTTGTTGGATGATCAGGAAAACGCTCCCTGTTTGATCGACATGAGGTAACACTTGATGCAGATTTAGTTGACCTTGCGAAACACGGCTGAGCCTGGTGATCAGGGAGCTCAGACATTTGCACTTGGCACCCTGGGTGACGAATGCACATTAGGACAACCTGTTAGAGAGTCACTGCAGAGTCGCACGTAATGGAAGTATGTCAGGGAGGCGGCCATCAAACGGTGGACGTTAACACAAAGGCCATAATTGATCTTATACTTCATGGAAACAGTAGCACTGATGTAATTTTTTTTTTTTTTTAATTTATGATAAAGTACATGTATGCCATTGATTTAGACACAATACAAATAAAGGGGTTCAGTCTTAGATTAGGATTATAGAACAGAAATAATCAATAGATTTTTCACTTTACATCAAATAAAACTAATCTGGAGTTGCAAAATATTAAATGTTTAGAAAAGCAGAGAGTTTATAAACTTTGTTACAGGTCAAGTCTTTTTTTATATTTACCAAAACTTTTGTAGTAGTTTTATCTTTTTCATTCATTTGTATGAGTTTTGTAAAAGTTTTAGCTAGCCCATTTAAATGATTTTCCCTTGTAACCCTGGCATAGATATTTTGGTTATTTTGCCTGTTATAGCTGTATGTTTTTGTTTTTTTATCATTTTGGTAAATTTGGCCATTTTGGTCGATCTATTGTTGTTCTTTTAGCCACCTTAGCCATTTATTTGCAACTGTAAGGGTTTTATTGGTGGCTTATTAGCTATTCTAGCCTTTAACAAAACAAAAAACAAACATTGATTTAACCTTTCAAGCCTTTTAGCCATTTTGATGATCACGCTTTTAGCCAGTTTTGAGCCATTTAACCTTTCAACATTGTTTTTAGTATTTTCTCATTTATTCAAACATACAGGCACTGTTAGCCTGCAACATTGGCAGAAAAAGACAATGAGTCAGTCCACAAACTTAATTCTCCATCTCAACTCTTCTTTATTTGATGATAGGTCAACAACCACCCTCCGTCATGCAGCATTAATCCCATTTTAACGGAGATAAAAGTCATTCTGGAAGATGATCTGCAGTGAATAAAAACCGAGCACACTGCAGAAGTATTTTCTCATACATAGTTCAGTGAAAGTATCAGGGAGCCTTTTCAAAGGGGTGATGGTTGCAGGCCTCAGGGTCAGAACGGCAGTCTGTGCGCGCCGACTGCGCATGCGCAGAGCAGAGATTAGCGCGTCTGCCGCACACACAGTGACTGGATTATTCCGGGAAACGCTTCAATTTAGACATACCGGGAGCACATTGGATTGAAACTATTCCAGGCAGAAGACGAAATGGATGAATGTTTTTTCCCCCTCCAGAATTGAGATATCTGAACATGGAAGTGTGCTGCAACAAGATTTACTGTAACTTTATTGAAGAGTGAGCGCATGTGATGCCCCGCGGCTTGTCACTGGGACCATGGCTGGCGTCTGGTCTTCCTGGCGTGTGTTAGGCGTCTTTTACTGAAAATAACCTCGAAAGAAATTTAAGGAGTCACCATCCTTTCAATGTCATTTAAAACTGCTGATATTACAGCAGTTATTTGATAGGAAATCAGATGGCGGACGAATCTGAACGACTTGGTGCGGCAGAATTTATAAAAGGTAAGTTCAACGATGCAGACAGGACATCTGAAAAAGTTTTGATATTGTTGCCACAAATGACTATTTCAGGGCCTCAAATGAATATTTGGTGGTCAGAACATTCTAAATTAGGGCCATGAATACTAACTTGTGATCCACAATTTGAAGTTTTATTTCAAATATCATCTCTCGGGTTCCATATGTGATAAGAGGAGAGTATGTTGTAATGAATCTATTAGACAACCTAAAGTTTGAATTTCAAAGTTTCAATAAGACTTCACTACTAGGCGAAGAGGTAAATGTACCAAAGTGAACAAAATTTTTCATATTTACCTGATGTTTGATATCCAATAATACTGTCAATGGCGAAATAAGAATTGGTCTAATAATTAATTCCATTCACACAGGAAGAGAAAGACTTCTTAAAAAACCAAAAGAAAAGCAAGTAGTTGTAGTGCAATGAAATCCATCTTCAATATCAGCAAAAAAAAATGAATTTATGCTAATTATTTATGATTTCAATTAGTACAATTCAATTTCCAAACTGGAAATAATAGACCAGAATTGAGACTATGCACCTATCTTCAACAGAAAGTGCCAGTAAGATAACAGGTGAGAAAGATGCTATAAGATTGACCAAATGTTGATGTTAAAAGTGAAATTAAGACATATATAAAACTATTATCTGGGATCGGCTTCTTTGCCTTGTGACCCCAAAGTGGATAAAGTGGCACTGAAACTTGCTGGAAAATCGAGTTTTTAGTCTAGAATAAGTAACCCGATTTAGTTAAAGTACATTCAAAGTAATTATAACTTGATTATTGCGCAATTGAATACAAAAGAACCTTGCCTAATAAAGGAAAGTTTTTTAGAAAATGTTGTCAGCTGCAGTTTAGTAGTTCTCACTGAATGTCACTAACCGTTCTTACTTTGCCAAACTAAACTCTGTTAACTTGAACATCACATCTACTCAAACAATAAACAGTTAATATAGGATTGCAGCTTGATTGAATTACAAAAGAACAACAAAAACATGTTTTTGTTTCAAATTCTGAATGATTTTACTTAAAACTGGCTTTAATCTCGGATAAAAATTTGTAAGTTCACCTAAATTTGAGAATTCTATTTTGAAAATTCTAGATCATATTCTACATTTATGTAAAATTAAAGATCTCGGACATTGTAGATCTCTGAAACATTCTACAACACTCACAAATTCTTGAATCTACAATTTTTCCAAAAATGTCTAGAACTTTAACACAGAATTACAAATGCCAGAATTCCAGAAGCTTCCATCCTGGAGGTTTAAGACGCATGTTTACGCCTGTATTGTGCGACTGATGTATTTAAAATTCTCACAATCTAGAACTCTTAGACAATCTCTCATGTTCAGAATTTTGAGAACTAGATAATGGTAGAACTCCCATATTTAGAACTGTTAAGCTCCATGGAACTCGCATTAAAAAAAATCTCACAAATTCGACAACGTTTTAAGCCACACTCTAGAATGTCGAATTGCAGCCTTCCAGAAGCTTCCATCTCAGTGAGAGCTGAGAACAAGGAGAAACGAGGGATTTACTAAAATGTCATTACAAGTCCCCTTTTTAAAACGATTTTATACAATTTTAATACACTTCCTATACCGACACGCACAAGTTGTTTGCAGTCGAACTGGACTATAAATTTGGAAGTATTGGAGTTGGCGGTTTCGTTTCACAATCACTCAGCCTAGTTTTCTTTTAAAAACACAAGTGGGCGACACGCTTTTCTATGTCTGTGACATGAAGCGAACATAGTCTGAGTCACATGAACACCTACAACGATGACGATTTGATTTTTGTGTCTCGTGTGTGTGTGTGTGTGTGTGTGTGTGTGTGTGTGTGTGTGTGTGTGTGTGTGTAGGGCGGCTGTATTTTGCCACTTTTCGTGTCAAGCCAAAGAATACTGCCACCACTCACTACTTCAGCACAGATGAGGAGTTAGTGTACGAAAGGTAAGTGCCACATACACACACACACACACACACACACACACACACACACACACACACACACACACACACACACACACACACACACACACACACACACACACACACACACACACACACACACACACACACACACACACACACACACACACACACACACACACACACACACACACACACACCCTACTACAAAGTGTGTGTGTGAGTCCCTCTCAAAAGTTGAAATCACATTGCACCCCACACAGTTCAGCTGTGAACAACTGAAGAGATTCATATGCAATAATAAATAAGCTTTAACCGTCTCATGCTAGTTGGAGGCTTTTGAAATACGACAGGTAGTCTTTTTTTTTTTACAGTTGCACTGTCTGCAAACCAAATGAAAACCCCAAGTATCCTAGTTGCCCTGCCTCAGTCACACGTCAGCAATCATCAATGGAAGTAGGAAGATAACTGAAATTCTTATTTAGATTTATAATACTCTTGCAGTTCAAAAAAACTTTTTTAAAATTCCCATTAAATGACTTCCTGTAGCTCTGCAGCATTGCACTTAAAGTCTGTTTGTAATGCAGTTTGTCGACACAAATTATCGCTCTTTTTTTTTTTTTCAGAATTCCTCAAATTATCAGCAACAATCAATGAAAAATTGAATACGATGTTTTCCAGAAGCGGAAGTTGTAACTAAAAACTCGTACTTCAGTTGATATTTTAAGTATACTTGTACTCAAGTATAACTTGCGCACTGTAATCTGCTTTATTACTGTTAAAATAAGTCACTGAGCATGCCCATAGGCTGAATTAACAGTCAAACTAATTGATCTGCATTTTCTCAGTCAAATTAATTTACTGTAATACAGAAAATCCTGGCTTTATATTACATTTGCCAAATTTTTGTGCAGTTTTTACAGGATTTGTCTGAGAAATGCGCTTTGAACATAGATATATTAAACAGGGGAATTGAAATGGTGCGTAATAAAACATAATAAAACTGTGTTATTTCTAACTTCTGGCTGACTGATTTTGTTTTTATACAAAGAAAAAACAAAAGTCAGCGGCAGCACTGACAGCAGGAAAACGATCAACCCATCGATAACAGAACTGCCCAAAACAGATGGATATACAGCTAAATACTGCATGTCTGTCTCAAGTTTATATATTCAGGAAACCATTTCCATCTCATCTCCTGAATGCAAATGGATTGAAATAATTGATTTGTGAATTGTAGTTTGCAGTAAAGTTTTCTGTGACGTCTCCACGCTTACACTCCATAGATCCTCACAAAAGTGTGAATGTGTTTGATCAAAATAAGCTCTAAAAGGAAATATATAGTTGTTACATTTACATGTAAAGGTTTAGTGAGACAATTTATACATCACTAGAAATAAAAAAAAAAAAACTAGACTGAGGTTGGACTATTCAAAGTTAATGCAAAGTACAGGCAGGCTTGGGAATTCACCTGATTCCTGAAAATATATTTCCAATAAGTCAACGACTTGTGTCCAGTAAAGGAGCCAGTTTGGCTATAACTTCTCCTTGCTGGACTAAACTGGACACGTCACCATACAACCCACAGGTTTTCGACAGTTACACATGTTGAAGAAAAAACCAATGAAAGAAAGAAACAAGCAGAGTCGATGAACAAACTTATCTGTGCAGCAGCATGGTCCCATTCAAAGACTCTTAATAGGCCACTCCCACTAATAAATACCCTTCCTCTTCCTGGATTTTCTCCTCAGACGATTGATTGGTGGATATTTCCACCAGTTCTCTGACAGCAATCAACCCTGTCAGTCAGTCAGTCCTCCTGCTACAAACATCACTCCTTCTGAACTCAATCCTTTCACTGCACTTATTTGACATTTCCTTCACTGCCTTCTCTCAAGCTTCCTCGTCACTGTCTAAACGTAACAGTTGTCCCTGTTTGGCCTGACCGTTTGCACCTCTACCAACCGTCTACTCTCTGCTTTATTTTCTTTCCTTGGTTAGATTTGGAACCAAGCTCTGCTTTATCATTTACTTCCTGACTGATAGCAGCTCTGCCATGAAACTAATGCACCCCAATTCAGTTAAACGATTCCCTTTGCCATGTATAGCCACACTGCCTTGACACCTACAAGGACCTAACAACCTCTTAACCTGAAAAATAGCTTGAACTGCACAGACCACAAGTTTTAGCTTTCCAAGGAGCCCTGATTTACCTGTCCTATCCAGCCCTTCAGTAACATCCATCGTTAAGTGTTCATGTCCAGGTCTTACACCCCGACACTAAGCCAACACTGCCCTTCCATACATTTACATTCAATGATGCTACATACACCCATTACATACATACATTAAAAGTAGATTTTCATCTTAATTAGTCCTGGAATATTATTAATTTGCTTTTTGATCCATTTTATTTTAAAAGGGTACATAAAGTATGGCATTGCATTCGTCATTATTATACTCTTATGACATAAAGACATATTGAATTTTGCTCTGAATGATGGCCTTGCACCCTTTAGAAAATGGAGCACCTCAGCGCCACTGACAACTGTGGATTGTTCTTGACAACAGCATTCACTAGTGAGCTCTGTTCACTCTGTACACTGTCAGCTCTTGGTTATGATCCCACTATAAGATATAGGCCAAGAAGAGATCAGTGGCTGTGCCCTGGTGATGCAAAAGGATTTAGGACAACCACCGGATGACGCTATTCAGGCTGAACTCCTAATCATGCAGTCGACCATTTTTATCTCTGATGTGCACAAATGGCAGCATGCAAACGTTGTGTTTTATTCGATTGCGCTGAATAAAGAGACAACGAAGCAGCAAGAACTCATGGAGCCATATTTAAAATGTATTTCACAGGATTAGGAGCCAGCCGTTGATTGGCTAGACAGATCAAATACAAAGGGTCTTCACTGGAGGAGCTGTAAATAATACATGAAAGCACTGTTTGAATCAAAGGAAAGCGCAGTTCAGTATCTCTTGTGACTGTGCACACAGTGATCAGGGTTAGATGCTGAAGCACAATGATGTGGCTCGGATTGTAGATGTGTTGTGCATTCATTGTCTGTAAAGTTACTAACAATCTAATGTCACGTGCCATTAAATTAACACAGAGATGAGCATTATGTTTCCATGATAACTAGACACGGCGACACAGGGAGCATCGTGGTCACCTGGTTTCCAAAAAGATTGGATGTGGAGTAGAAACGAGAGAGTGGAAGTAACCATTGTAGGAGCAGGAGGGGGAGCTCTTTCCATTTATTTTCACGTTCAGATCAAGAGATTGATTAATAACTCACCAAAAGGCTCACCAAAAAGTTTCAACTTCACCAAAAAGCGGTCAGTCTAAAGTCATGTCATGCTTTAAACTAAACGAGCTGCTGAGCCAAAACCCAGTGTGAAGAGAAATGGACCTGCACTGCAAATAAGCTTCAAATGAGCTCATATGCCATCGATCTGGAAGAGTAAATCGAATGTTTCTTAGTATGTTAGAAAGGCCAATACACTGAATTCCAACTGCACTAGATGATCAACATTAGGGATGCACAATATAGGGCAAATCTTTTGTCTTTGCAACATTTGCAATATACGTGTTGTATAGACTGACCAAACCTGAACCTGGAGGCAGCAGGCCAGAAGTCAGAAAATCAAAAGTCATAAATAGAAGAAACAGATATTAATGTCAAGCGTTCACTTGAGAAAAGACATACTGTGATCACAATACCTGGCTGGCTAATGCCACTAACTAATGTTACTTTATGAAGTAACAAGTCTTCCTGTTGGACCGTCTGGCACACCGGGTTTAACACCCAAACCACATTTTTGCATGTAATTATTTATACGATTAAATTTCCTCCCTGAGTGTTTGACATGAAATAAATCCAATATAAATCTTTAAATGTCATTAAAGCCAACATTTAAACGTTATCGCTGTTCATTTGTTCTATCTGTTGCAGTTTCTATGCAGACTTTGGGCCGCTCAACCTGGCCATGCTGTACAGATACTGCTGCAAAGTCGACAAGAAGCTCAAGGTAACACACTTATACACACACAATACCGAGCCGCACACGCCGCTATCACACACTGAGCTTTTAGATTTGGTGGAACCCAGATGTAGATATTTGTAATCATTGGTACTCTGAGCTGATTGTGGACATTTGTTTTCTTACCAGTCCTTCACGATGTCCCGAAAGAAGCTGGTCTACTACACGTCCTACGACCAGAAGAAGAGGGCCAACGCGGCTGTTCTCATCGGTGCCTACGCTGTAAAACACTTTTTTTTAATTCATTCATCTCTTCATAGATGGCTGATGTTTCCACCTGCCAGTCCTTCGCTTACTACAGAGTTTGTCCTCAATGCAGGTGATCAATTTGAAACGGAGTCCCGAAGAAGCATATCGGACTTTGATCTCAGGGAACAACACGGGATACCTGCCTTTCAGGTGTGGACATGCACGCACACACACACACACACACACACACACACACACACACACACACACACACACACACACACACACACACACACACACACACACACACACACACACACACACACACACATATATACATTTACAACAACAGGGATGCTGGGACACACGTCACAACATTGTTTTTTTTCCGTGTCATGCAGAGATGCGGCGGTAGGAGAGTGCTCCTTAAGCCTCACTGTGCTGGACTGCTTACAAGGAGTACGCAAGGTAAACAATATGAACAAACTACAGTAGTACCCAACTGGGGTACATGTGATGAGGGTTGAACGCCATGATGTTTCTGAACACGTGGAAGGAACATGCACAACCATCATGTTTGAAATCCAGTTTCCCAACATGAAGATGAAGCTGCTCAAGCAGCATATTCGAAGACGATCCACTAGTGATAACTCCTCATTCGCCACAGCTTCGTGAATAAACAGATTTAAACCCAGAGTTCATATCCCGAAGTATCATGGAAACCAGAGATCAGCATCCTTTCTGCCACTTTCCACTAAATTAAACATATCTGGCGCCACAAATCATGTTTATCCTTTAAAATGTGGATAAAACAACTCATAAAGTCGTTAATATGGTTTTGCAAAATTTTAAAAAGACTGTATCCTACGTGGCATTTATGGAAATTCAAAACTACAGTTTAAAATATATAAGCTTTGTTGCCATTTTCATTTGATTGATTGTATTTTTGCAATCACAGTTAATTTTGAGTGAATTTAACATTTAGGAGATGAATAAGGTTTCATTCAGTATGGATGGTTTAATTTGCTTTTACTGCCATCAATGCTTGTTTAACTATATGTTTGATAGGTAAAGAAAAACTGCCAAATGACAAAAACATAATGTTTTTGAAGCCAAATGGCAAAAATAGCCAAGATAACAAAGTTGATAACTGATAACTGAAATCGTTCAAACAAAAGCAAAGAAACAGCTAAAATTGATAAAACAGCATGAAATACGATTTAAACTGTTACAATAGCAAAACATTATAAAGTAAGTCCACATTCAAATTACCTTCAAAACTTTTACAAAGAAAACATAGCTCAAAATAGCTAAAATGGCAAAAATAAAAATTATGTGCTGAAATGTCAACAAAATTACTTTCAAAAAAACTTGAACAGATAAAAGCAACAACTAAGACGATGACTGAAATAACAATTAATAGTAGGTCTTAATAAGACATCAGTGGTTCACTGTTGTAGTTCTTAAATCTCATAAATACGACATAAAATAGTTTAGCTGATTTAATTTGACACACACACACGTGTTGTTGGCTTGTGTGTTCAGGTGATTATTATATGTGTGTGTTGCCCCCTCCCCCCCATCTGCTCTGCCCTCTTGTAGGCGCTGCAGCATGGTTTCCTGGACTTTGAAAATTTCGATGTGGAGGAATATGAGCACTATGAGGTGAAGTGTCTCACTGCATTAGTACTCTACAACATCTGTACAATGACTTCAACACATCAGAAGTGATTATTATTTCTGCATTTGTATATAAATGTAGGACAATAAGCTTTTAGGGCCTCATGTTGGTGTAGTGGTTTTGCAGACTCACTTCTCTGTCTGGAGTTTGTATGTTCTCGTGTATCCAAACACGCAGGAGAACCACAAAATAAGCAGTTGAGCTGTTTTCACCTTGTTGGCTTGTTTATTTATTTATTTGTTTGTTTAACTTTGAGCTGAAAATTCAGGAAACGTCAGAGAAATGTTATCCAAAAGCAGTTCAGTCACGGTATTGAGCTAAAACGACATTGTCTTTAGAGCAACAGTGACACGCCAAATAAATGGTCAGTTGTCAGAATTAGTTCAAGGATACCAGTGTTAGTATATGATGAACAAAATAGAGTTTGAATGGGTGAACGATGGACAGATCCTGTGATCAGCTTGAATTATGGAGGGGGAACAAGGAGGACAGGGGCAAAATAATCAATAGGGTGATTACGGTACAAAATCCATGACATTAAAATACGATGAGGAGGCTCCTAAGCCCAGACTCAAACCTGTGATACTTTCACTGTGAAGCAACGACATTAACCGCTACACCAATATGTTGACCTAAAGCCTATTATATTAAAAACAGCTCCACACAGCATCTTTTTGTTTCACCAATATAAAACTCAAATTGCCTGTTTTTAGACTGGGAGGAAATGCATGCATAGGGAGAACAAATAAAAACACATGCAACTTTAAAAACAGTAAAAATACATTAATATAACATAAAAAATAGACCAGTCTCCTATATTGCAGTTATTAAATGCCCTCGGATGTCTTTAAGAGAATTTACAGAAATGTTGTGCACTGTATCTTCTAACTTTCTCTCTGTCTTCAGCGTGTTGAAAATGGAGACATGAACTGGATCATCCCGGGGAAAATTGTGGCCTTCAGCAGCCCTCACCCGCAGAGTAAGATAGAAAACGGTGAGTCTCAAGCCTCAGAAATCTGACATGTTTTTAGAAAAAAATGGAAAATAGACTTCCCATGTGACCACTGCTGGAAGTAGACTCACACACCTACTGATAACAAACACAAGGTGAAAGAGTGTGTTCACATTCCCCTGTTTGGGGACGGCTTAAAGCACACAGTTTATTTTACAATTAATTTTTGGAGGTTTCTTTCAAAGCAGTCTAAAATGCTTTACCAGCCGCCACTGCATATAACCTGGAAGATGATCCTCTCCCATTGAATACTAAAAACAGTTATAATCTCCACATTTTTAAAACTGTTTCCATGTGGTTTCTGCCTCCAGGTTACCCTCTCCACGCCCCCGAGGCCTACTTCCCCTACTTCAGCGAGAACAACGTGACGGCTGTGGTGCGTCTGAACCGGAAGCTGTACGACGGCAAGCGCTTTGAGGAGGCTGGATTCGAGCACCACGAACTCTTCTTCCCGGACGGAACCACACCTTCGGACCTCATTGCGCGCCGCTTCTTGCACGTGTGTGAGAGTACGGATGGAGCCGTGGCCGTGCATTGCAAAGGTCAGACCGGATCCAGCATTGTGGGCACGGTCCGAATAAAGGTCTGCTTGAAGAAAGATTTCTTAACCGTGTCTCCACACCACTCTCCATCTCAGCTGGCCTGGGCCGGACGGGCACCGTCATCGGCTGCTACCTGATGAAGCACTTCAGGTTCACTGCAGCCGAGGCCATCGCCTGGATAAGAATCTGCAGGCCCGGATCTGTCATCGGGCCCCAGCAGGACTTCTTAGTGGAGTGAGTTTGAGATCCCGTTGACAGAAAGTTCTTTACACAATCCGTTTTTTTTTTTTTTTTTTCTTTCGTTTTTTTGTTTCAGAAAAGTTACACATTTAGACAGCAACGCTTTGAAAATGTAGTCCGTTTACACGGAAATGACAGTATTCGCCATTTTAGGTGTTTTTTTTCTTTGTTACCTTCTGTAACCATGTTTGTGACTTTATCTGTTTTAAGCATTTCATTTCAGTTGTTCTATGCATTTCAAAAGTTTTAGCCCTTTTAGCTGTTTTGTCTCCTGTAACTAATTTTAGTCAATTTATCTTTTATAAAACATTTGACCTGTTTCACCTTTTGAAACTGGTTGGAGTGATTTTAACCTTTTAACCTTTTAGCCTTTTATTTCTGTTTTTCACTATTTTAGCCTTTTATTTATTTACCAATTTTAGCAGTTTTAGTTATTTTGGTAGGTTGACCTTTTTAGTAGTTTATAGCAATTTTAGCCATTTCAGCACACGTTTTTTTTTTTAGCTCCTTTTATGCATTTAGGCTGTTTCATCCTGTTTAGCAATTTTACCTTCTGTAGCCCTTTTTATTGGCCGCAACCAGATGCAGCCATTTAAGCTCTTTTTAGGAATTTTTGCTGTTTCATCTTTCTTTGTTCGCTGTTTGACTAATTTTAGGAGGGGGGGGGGGGGGGGGGGGGATTAAGCTGTTGTGAAGTTTTCAGAATCATTTTTTTTTTTTTACTTTTGTTGGCTGTTTTGTTGTTTCTCTATACTTAGGTAAACTTTTCTTTGAACTTTTTTTTTTTTAAACCTGATACACATTTTTGTTTGACGATCAATAATTCTTTCATCTAAATGTCATAATTGTCACCATGAGCTGTGAGATAAGAGTCCTTCTGAATGCCAGTGATAGTTGACAGTGTTATTTTCTATATTTCATTTGGGTGCAAAATTGAAAGGCTATGTTTCAATTAGTGGCATTCAAATAGAACTAAATTGAATTGTTCAGTTGATAGTCTTAAGATTTTTTTTCAGTGATCCAGATTTGAGTGCCGGTATTTTTTTCCCCTGCGAGTAGAAAACAGCACAGCTTGTGGGTCCAGGGTGACGTGCATCGCTCCAAACAGAAGCTGGTCCAGCAGAGGCTGACCCGCCGACAGCAGCTGCAGCAACAGAAACAGCTCCACAGTCCTGAATCTGAGGCGGGAAAACAGGAAGCCATGTCCCACCTGCTCTCCAGCATGGACGATCTGGCCATCAACACCACGCTCTGCAAATCCTGCAGCATGGATGAGGTAAGGGCTGCACTTTGTTGCTACTCTTAAAAAGACTGAACAGACTTCTTCTTTTCTCTCCAGACACATTTCAGGTCCTATCTGTGGTTTTCAGATGTTTTTTTTTTTAACAGAAATGTATAAATCATCTTCATCTTACATTGTTTTTAAAGGGAGAATTCTGAATGTATCTAAATTAGATGGTGCTTTAAACAGAATATTATGGTACTTTGTTGCCTTGCAGTTGGTTTTATACACTAAAAAACAGCAGAAGATTTTTTTTTTAATCAACAGAAGAGTTATTCAGACCATTATTTCATATTTGTTGTTTATTAATTGTGTAAAATCAAAATACAACCATAAACCTCCTTTCAGTATTAAAAATGATTTAAGAGATTTTTTAATTCTTCATTGTCAAATAAAGATTATTTCAGAAATGGTAAAGAAGTTGAGTCCCGACTGAAAAGATTCCTATTAATTTGGGTAAACTTAAAATAATATATCAATGACAGTTTTAAGCATTATGAATAATGAGAATTACACCACAAGTAAAGATGATGAGTCTAAATTAGTATTAAATGACTATTAACAATGGCCTCTCTATATTATATGGCGAGAACAGCCTTTCCAAAACTCTTGAATATGTGACAGAGATTAACTTCCCTGAAACATTTATTGAAGATATATAATAATTCAATCTAAAAATTAACTAATGGCAGTAAAGCACATATTAGTGATGCATCCAGAGGAACCAAAATACCTTGTATATCTTCTAATTCCAAACCTAGACATAAAAATCTTTTTTCACAATATATGAATAGAATAAATTACAATAGAAAGACTTAATTAGTTCCAGAGGAACGCTCCATATTTCCTCCTATGATTATCCCCTTCAGTAAATGTGTTTAGAGATGCTCATTTAGTTTTATAACCCACGCCACCTGCTACTGTGTCGGCTTCTCACTCATTGCAAGGGGTGTGGTCGATACCTCACTTTGACCAGACTTTGGAAAAGGGAATTGCAGCACGATGACATAGCAGAATGAGTCTTTTTTTTTAACAAATCACATTTTAAAGTATTCTAATAACACTGTCTGTCTGTCATTTTCTTTCCCTGTGTTTGCTCATGAGCTGCAGAATAACTGTAAGGGAGTCAGTCTGACTCAGGGAGACAAGCTGAGAGCGCTGAAGGGAAAGAGACCACCAAGATCAACATCCTCGTCCTCGAGGTAAAACCCAAGCATCTCTCAAAAACTTCTAAAATGAAAACGTTTATTTGAAACTTGGGTAATAAAAACTACAAGCAAACATTTCGGTTTTCGTCCAAACACCTTCATCAGCTGGAACACTGAAACAGCAAATAGGTAAATACACTCCTGTATGTTACGTAACATGACAACACATGGGAATAAACAGCCGGATGTCTAACATTTAAAACCCTTTGCACGCGAGCCTGCGGCCCCGTTTACACGACAGCGTTTTCAAGTGAAAAACCTCAAACTTGCGTTATATTAGGGGTGTTCATTTACACAACAACAGTGCTTGGAGCAAAGGAAAACGCAACTTTTTGAAAACGGCTACCAAGGTGGAACTTTTTGAAAACGCTCAGGCTCCGTATATACAACAGAAACGCTGCCACTATTCATGCACACCACAGCCGTAGTAAGTAGTTCTTCTGCACATGCATGAGTGGATGGACAATAACAACAATGGCGGCCTCCAGAGTGTCATAACTCCCAAGTCCATGTTCTCCTGGGACTTGATAGTTTTATAGTTGAGAATCACCGGAATAACAATTAATCTGTCCATACGAATGCCCGTGTGCTTGCCATTGTTAATGTTTATAGCTCATTGTTCTCTGCACGCGTTTGGTTTTATTACAAAAATGAACAACAGCGCCCACTAGCGGCCCTCTAAATGAAAACGACATTGGTTTTTTTTGGCGTTGTCATATAAACAGACATCGTTTTTCTTTCTGGTCTTTCAGGTTATCTATGACTTTTTTGTGTCATACTGGGGTTTTCTTTTTTCACATGTCATCAAAATGATTAATATATATTTGTTTTATTTTGTATGCACATGTAGAAAATCTAAAATTCATTCATTCATTCAAAACTCCCCCGAAACGAAAACCCCAAAACGATGTGTTATTCAGTTAAAACGTTGTGTTGTAAACGAGGCCTTAGATAAATATTGTAGATTTCTTTCTGGTCTTTCAGGTTAAGCTTATCCAAGAACACAAACGGCCTAATTCTGCCTCCTCCAAAGTCCACTAAAGTCCCCGTCCTGCTCCATTCCTCCAAAAAGCTGGTACACAGCTCCTCCTACCCACATATCAAGAGGTGGTTGTCTTTAACTAATTCAATATAAAAATACAACACAAATCCTCCTCTTCTTGTCCTTTTCATTGTTTGTTGTGCCTCCTGCCTCCTCCAGCCCCTTCAGCCTCGGACTGTTCGGCACCAGGCCAGCGATCCTTCACTGAGGCGTCTGAGTGACAGGAACATATCCTCGAAGGGCTACATGACTGATCACTCTACCCAGAGTCGGAGTGTCTCAGCCACATTATGAGCGGGTGGTGTTGTGTGTTTATGCAGAACTTGCTTAAGGGCTGCCCTGTATCCCTGACCTGAACTTCAAGAGAAGCGAGTGAGCTGAAATTGAGTTAAATATCAGTGAAGCACCGAGTTGGCACTATTAGCTGTTTGGAAACCAGCTGGATCGTAATCAAAGAGAAGCACAGATTTGTTCAAACATGTTAAGAACATGTTTTGGAACGCAAAATGCAGTAAAATCTTCATAAATCATCTTATCACTATGCAATTCACATTTCTATCTTTCATTCTTCCAGTTTAATAAAAACGTGAGTTAAATGAAAACTTTCCCTGTTTATTAAAACAGTTTTCATAGTTTTAGTTTTTACTGGTCGGTTGTGTATAAATTGGTTAATTTTCACTCTTTAAATAATCATATTCAGAGATCTTCTTTCCAAAATGAAAGAAATTCTTTTTTTTATTTTTTTTTTATGTATTTTGCAGGAAAATCACGTGTTTGTTTTTAAATTTGTTGTCACTGCACCGTCACTGGCAATAAGGTAGCTCGTTGTTACTGCTCCATCTCTGATTTCTTAAGTCTCATTTATGTTGAACCTCTTTCATTGTGGGAAATCCTAATGTTGGTATTTAATATTGAGCATTAATATACACAAGGGGCTCTCATTGGCATTAATTGAATTAGTATAGTGGTTTTAAAATTTACAGTTTGTGTTCTGGCCCATGGAATATTGTAGTAGTCTGTATCAGGGCTGCATGATATTAGGTGAACATGTGAGATTGTTTTAAGGGTTGTGATTGCAATATGACTGAATAAATAAATAAACACTTCAGTATGGGATGTTGATGTCTCTGTACTTCTCTTCGTAAAGGGTTTTGGTCAGAATATCACTGAATATATCTGACATTTGCTTTGAGATGTTCATATACACACGTGGTTGAGGACACAATGAAATTAAAGCAACGGTTTGTTTTTTGGTTAATCCTCCATGTTCAAAGTAATAATATCATCCATCACACGAGAGAAATGAAGTCATGTGTCATCCGCACACGCCCTGACACAATGCAGTTTTTTTTTCTTCATACTTAAACATCTCCTCTGGAGAGAACCAAACATGCGTGGTGTGGTTTGGGTTATTTTGGACGTCCAGCGCGGAGGAGCTCTTCCAGGTTGTCTACCTGAACAACAAAAGTCCGAGAGAAACAGTTTGAGCCATTTCATTTAACCTTTTCAATTAAATCTCTTTGAAATGTTTTACTTTAATTGACACAAGTTTATTTAGTAGTATCGAAGTACAAATGTGATTATAATGAGTTTCTTTTCCACACACAGATCACATTTTAAGATCGATTCATGCAGAAAAGTAGTGTTTCTGAAGAGAAGCTCTATTTAACGGTTCAGACAAATGGACATCAAGAAAACTGTTAAGTTGTATTGTGCCTTCAGGTTTTCCCTGCATTTGTTCTTTCACCTCTCCCAGTGTCTTACCTGGCTGCCTGCTCCTGCATTGAGGTTCTGGAGCTTGTAGACGGTCACATTTCCCTCGCTGTCTCCCACCAGGACGCAGTCTGTCTGAGGGGCAAACAGCAGGGAGGTCATCCTCACCCCGGGGGCGGCAGGCTGCACGATGACAGGGTTCACCCTGATGGGAAGAAACACACAGAAACGAGATAAATCAAGAGAAACGAGCAGATGTAAACTTATTTTGTTGGTCCCCTCCCTCAGTCTCACTCACTGGTTGACATTCACGTTCCAGATCTCCAGCTGTGTGTCCTTAACAGCTCCAAACACTGACGGCCACACTGGAGACCATTTGACATCCCACACACTGGCATGAGTGGAGTTGTAGCTCATCACAGGTTTGTCTTGGTCCAGGTTCCACATGTGGACGGTCCGGTCACAGGAGCAGCTCAGGAACACGTCAGGATGGAATGGGCTGAATGTGATGCAGTTCACAGCACTCTGAGAGGAAACACAGCATAAGGGGCCTTATGCTTGGCACTTCTGATTTACACAGTTGTAACCGACAGTCGTAACTGCAAGCTGAAACACGCCGAAGTGGAACAAAAGCAGAAACCAGAGAAAGTCAAGTCCATAAATAGACCTCCGTCCTCACCATGGCATCAGCCTGTAGTTACATAAAAAGCTTATATCCACAGAGGAGCTATGTGATAGGACACTATTTAAAGGCCATGAATGGCAGAGGACCTGCATATTTACAACCTAAAGCTTGAGAAGTATCACTTTCTCCAACTCTACAAATCACAAAGACAATAAAAACATCTGAATAATAGTTAGGAGTCATCATCAGGAGCTATAGCAGCATCATCGATCACGTTAATCATATGAATTTGGAAGCGAGGATTCTCAAAAGTCAGTTCAAATTGAAATACATAATTCTTTTTAAACTTGCATTTTACACATCATCTCAATGTGCGAGTTGGGGTCACCTATGAGTGTCCTTGTGCTCCAAAAGTACAATCTCTTTCTGAATAAACCCTAAACTAAACAGGTTTTTGAAAGGAAAAATAGTGAGATCCAAAAAACAAACTCAAGACTAATGTTGGTAAAACCCTGTTGCTTCCTTGCCTGGACATTTTTCATGACCTTCATAAGATTATATCATTTTCTCAGCAATAAAGAAAAGAATTGCAGAAGATTTTTCTATAATTTTCCACTCTATGAGGCTGATGGGCACAATGGATTGTGGGGTCGATACATGAACCAGTTCCATCACGTGGTTTTTATCCCAAAAGTCTTACAAAGTGCGCCTTATACTTCTTCAGCCGACCAGTGAAAATGGAACATTTGTATATGTGACCACAGAATGTACCGATCACGTAGATACTGGAATCCTGCAGGAAAGTGGGAACACAAAGCACAAACAGAGGGAGTCCGTTTCAATAACACACATTTTCCCCCTAAAATCTCTTTTATATAGTAGAGAAATCACAATGTCAAAAGCAAAATGATTTCTTGATAAATGTATGTGAACTTTAAATAGAAGATAAATTGTGTAGTAACTATTTATAATAATAGTAATGTAACTGACATTGGGGGACAGCCGCAGCAGCTCTTCTTTCACATCTTCAATCAAGACTCAAATCACCAAGATTGTAGAATCAAACCTACACCTGCACGCTTGTTTTTCAAGGTTTTGTCTTTAAGTAACCACAATTCTTCTTAGACGTCATCTGCGATTCAAGTTTCTGCGTAGTGCCGCATTTCTAAAATGAGCTTCAGGCATACATGCTTACTAAAGATATCTTGTTCAAGTTGAACTATTTCCTGTCCAGCTCACTGTGGTGAACGTCTCCGACTCATCTGTCCATCAGCAAAACAAAATCTTTCTAGTCTTGTAACTCGCATGTCTATACTGTCAAAGAAATACCAGGAGAAATGGGAGAGGCTTAGATTAAAATAATTAAAAATGTTCAGTTTTCTTTGGTTTTTCAAATAAATGTATTTAAATTGACAAATTGGTCAGAATAGGCTGCCTCGTGGGAAAAAAGTTCCTCATTTACCAATTTAAAGTGCGGCAATGTTGTGTTCGGTAAACTAGTAATACCAACCTTTGTGCAGTTACTGTTTGTGTGGCTATTAATGTTACATATCTGGAAAATCAGTTACTGATGGAATGAATATCTGGAAACAGCTTACTTTTGGATAGAAGTCCAAACACAGACAGGGATTTTTCACTTTCGTCCTTGCCATCATTTCAGGAACACTTTCTGACTTGTTTAATCCAGGTTTCTTCAATAAGCCATTAATCTTCTCAACCACCAAAAGATCTTTACCAACAGATACAATAGTTAGAAAAACCATATCATTATCATTATTTAGACAAAAGCATATATGACCATTGCTGTGATCAAGGTTTTACAGACGTTAAAAACCCTGTTGGGGAAGCTTCACTGACAACCAGACTGGCCTGTTGCTGAGAGCAGTACCTGTGCAGTCCAGACCACTGCTCTGGACAAACCAGCTTTTGATGCTGGCATCTGCACCAACAGAGAACAGAGTCTCCACCTCGTCTTTTAAGGTTAAACTCGGGTCTTTCTCCATCCACTTGAGCTGGTACACTGGCCCCAGATGCCTTTTGGGACAGTCACTGCACGGAGAAAAGAGAGCGGCAGCATCAGTGGCGTAGAACGGACTTTCAGCTTGCCACAGTCTGTTCTCACGCACACGCACACGCACTGCTCACTGGCTGCTGACGGCACACGACTCGTCTTGGTTCTGCAGGTTGTAAAACGCAACGTTGCCGTCGCACATCCCCACAGCCAGCTGTCCGGGATTGTTGGCTGAGAAATCCAAGGAAGTCACGGCGCTGTCGCAGTGGACGACTCGACTGGGCCACTGAACAGAAGAACACAAACTAACGGCTACAGCCGCCACCTGAGCCGAACACTGAACAGATTGCAATGGGAACATGACTGGAGTCCTACCACAATGTTTTTATAGGACCAGCAGCACACCAGACCCGGTGACAGGTAATCGAAGTCCATGTTACCGTATCCCACAGCCAGGATATTCTACAAAGTCAAGAAGAGGATATGTAGAAATATTTTAGTATTACAATGCAAACATTTCTCATTTAACATACGCAATCCATAACCACTCGTGTAGCAGAAATAAGGCCTGATTTAGTGAATATTACTAGTTATAAGTAATTACTTCTCGAAGGGGTGGTGGTGGTGCTATTTTTCGAAGGATTTGAGAAAGTTATGACTGAGGTGATTTTAAAGGTTGATTTTTAATGCACTGCTGTCACGATGTGTCAGGGGTGTCAAACATAAGGCCCGTGGGCCGAAACCGGCTCACAAGAGGCTCCAACCAAACCATAAGAGAAGTTTTTTGGACATTTCACTGCATTTTGCATGGGAAGGTTTCATTAAAATTGGCTTAATGTTGAGATTGTCATTTTCTCTATTAGTCAATTTAGTTTTGCAAAAATATAGACATTTTCATCACATATACTTCGCACCACAACCAACAAAAACTTCAAAGTTGAAATCTCAAGGTTAGTTTGGCACTATTTTACCGTTCTGGTCCACTCAAGATGAAATTGTGCCGCATGTGGCCCCTGAACTAAAGTGTGTTTGACACCCCTAGAATACATAAAACCTAAAGCCTCAGGTGGGGTCAACTGGGGATCAGTCGATTATGTTGTATTTTATCTGCATTCAGTTATCATCCCAGAAGAACCGAGTGTTTGTTGCACAGTTTGAGGATCCTGATCTTCTGCCACCTGGTTCTGCTTGTTCCAGGTCAAGCTGGTGACACTTCGTCCTCTGACGAGCTTGCAGCTGAAAGCCCAGAGACGCTGCAGTGCCGGAGCTCGACTCGTCTCTGTCTCAGCCTCTCTCTGATCCGTGGTCTCGGGCTTCACCACACCATCTGAATCTGTCACAATCATTATAAATCAATCACATGATTGTATTCAAACATATCTGACTCAATCATTTATATGGAGGCAATATTATGCGACAACGGGGGGGTCTGCAATGATCCGGACTGAAAAAGCTTTTTTTTTTTTTTTCCCCCCATCGCCACCAAATTAAGATTCATTATTTTGGAGCCGCAAAACATGTTTTAAAAACTGCACTGTAAAAACTGTAGCAAGAGTACAAGCCAAGAGTACCTTCTATGATGGGCAGGTTCCTGTAAGAAGCCAGCTCAGTGCGGAAGATATTGAGGAGAACAGCTTTCTCCATCAATTGTAGACACTGTTGGAATTCCTCCGAAAACAAGATGAGCTGCATTTCTGTGTCCGGGTTTATACTGGCGCCACTTGTTTCCACTTCCTCAAGAGAGCTGGAAGGAGTGACTGCTGATAAGAAAGACGGGAGTGTCAATAAAATAATAAGCGTGTGTTCTTTTTCTATATCTGATCTGCTGAGCACTCAGTGTTTTACTTCTCCTTATTACCTGAACTGGTTGTGCTTCCCAATGACACGCTCTTCTCCGCAGCTGTGCTGGAGTCCACAACCTTCTCCACATTGGCATCCTTCGCTCCAGCAGTGCTGCCCGCCACTCCCTCCTGCTCGGGGCCGTATACGGTGTCCCAAATGTCCCACTTGGTGGCATTCGCAGCTGCGAACGTGGAAATTTAAAAAGATATTAAATGCCAGACAAAGAAAATCTATAACTATCAAAATTGCTGGGTAGATAATAGAGATCAACTAAAATTTTAGTCAATCCAGATTTTCTCAATGCAGCCTGTCTGGCAAAACTCTTGTGCCCTGTTCAGTTTTTAGGCTTCAGTTCAGAGGTTAATAAAAAAGTGTGTGTGAGACAAAGAGCTTGATGGGCTTTTTCTCTCTTTGATTGCACGATTTTGGAATTGAATGTGGACGGAGATATGAAAAGGCTTTTTGAAAGGACGAAAAAAGAAAAATTGCACGGAACTAGAGGTGTCCAGACTTTGTCCAATGGGCTGATCTGTTTTTGGATATTCTTCTGAAATTTGCAATCAGTGAGAAAATGTTTGGACACCTCTTGGAACACATTATTGCCATGTATTACTGAATACACACTAATAAGGCAGACCGTGAGTCAAAACAAGTGAATCTAACCTTTATCCACCATGTCCACACTGCTGGTCTGAACCTCTTTGCTTTTAGACGTTTCATTCAATGTCTGCATCCATCGATCCACGTACTTCTCACTGAACAGTTTGCTCTGGCAAAGCTCAGCATAACACTTGTTTCTTTCTCTGTGGGAACAAGTGGAGGGGACAGTAAATACTTCATGAATATCAGTCAGTTTCATAGAAAGAAAAACTTTTTTTTAACTTTGAGAAGTAGGCTAAAAGCAGCCTACATTAATCAGATCATCATATGGTTAAAAGGACATCACTCACAAGACGGCTTGAGCGTCATCATCCTCCACAGACACAAAGCTGCTCGGTATGTCCAGCAGCGTGATGGTTTCAGTTTCAGAGATCAGAACCTTGATCATATCTTCCAACTCCTCTTCTGCCACTTGCTCCTCAATATTGTACTTTTTCACCCTCACATCTGCGACAAGGATACAAATATACTCTCACCAAGTATTACGGAAGGTATCGGATGCTGTCACAGAAAACTGCCATTCAGTTTTGATCAAACGTGGAAAAGTCTTTGACAAAGACCCGGGAGGGTGACGGGCAGGTCTCTTTTTGGAAACGTGTCCTCAGTGTCCTCGCTGATCGAGTCAATAGTTGACTGGCTGGATATTTTGCTGCCTCCAAACAACGACCTGGAAGACATTGTCGGCATGCACAGCTCAAGTGGTGGAAAATGTCTCCTGGTCCAGAGGAAGCCTGGAAAATACTTCCTGTGGCCGTTACCTGCTCTGATACGGATCCAGCAATGGAAACCTGCTGACTTTGACCTGCGCTGCTCCTGGATCTGCTTGGTAGAGTGGTCGAGGAGTGACATCATTTCCCTCTTCGTCAAACACCTTCAAGCACAATAAATAATCGCTCAGAAACTATTTTGATCTACCTGGAACTTACAAAAGAACTGGTGTGAAATCCAGCCCTGAACTAGCACCTAGTTCTTTTTGATGGAAAAGCCCCCGTAGTGAGCCAAGTCAAAGAAAAGGCTATTTTTTGTGAGGCGGGCCAATAAAACATTCATTTTAGCGAGCTCGACCTTTAGAACTGAATCATTTTAGTCCGCTGTGCCAAAAACATTTGACTCTTTTTGGAGCGGTTCTACCAGGGGAGCAAAAGCCCCCGTGAGAGAAAGCCTTGTCAACCCTGATGTCAACCCAGTTAGCAGAAACAAAATAGAAGAAAAGTTCCAATTTCACAGTTATGAGTGTGAATCTGCAATATCCGACAAGATAACGGCAGAGCGGCACATGGGAAGTAAGAGGTCCAAACTGATGAACTATCTGTTAAGAAATGAAATTATAATGAAAGCACAGTGCTAGAATAGTTGTGATGCTGAATATGAGCTAATGGCCCAATTAGTGTTATCATACATCTCCTAATAAGTGAGATGACATTTTATGGTCACTTCTACCTCATACAAACTGTTTCACATGAAACTCGAAATGCAAGACAGTGATTGGATGAGATTAAATTGGGATGAGTTTTAAATGGCAGACAGTGACCATTTGGAGTATGTACATGCTAGTTCTCATCAAACTGTGGATTATATTCAGTATGTATGTCTGCCATATGTTGCCATTCATTTAGAGATCCGAGTCAAAAGACTCGGCTCTCATCAAATAGCTGAAGCGCTCATCATCACTAGAATTTACCCGAACCACTTGTCTCGGGATCGGACCGGAGCTGTTCTCCAGGACTTTGCTCCCTCCGGCCGGACTGAAGCTCATGCTGTGGGAACGCATCACACTGTTTGTGCGTCTGGGGCTCTGACTGACCGCCTGAGCTCCAGAAACTGAGGCGTGAAACAATCGGGAGGAGCTGGAGGAGGAGCTGGAAGACACAGAAACAGCAGTTTATTTTTCAGAACGCGTGTCTAATGTCAAACAAAACGAGCCAAACTTAATTACAGGTGGTAACTTACGAGTCTAACCCCAATGTAGGTCTCTTCTTTCGTTTCTCATCTTTTGCCACGGAGTTGGTAGGAACCAATCTGCGAACAGGGGGCGCCGCCATTTCTCACCGGAAGTCAAAGGATCTTTATACAGGAAGTAAGGCTGAGTGTTTTATTGTTCTTTTTTTAAAGTAATGTATATAAAACATTGGAAATAAATAAAGGAAGAACACAAACACACAGTTATTAATATACAAAGTAAGTCTTCTTTGTGAGACGCATCTCGATACGGGAAGTCATGTAATGTTCATTGCTTTGTGTAAATATTCAACGTGCAGAAACCGGCAGATTTTAAATAATTGTTTTATATAGGTACATGAGCAATTGACAGACTTTCAGTGACTTTACATTGTCTGTAAAACTGAACCTTTATTGTGTCTCCCAACGCGCAAGGAAGTTACGTCACTCCAGGGAAGTTAGTCTTCTTCATGTTCTATTTATTACAAACTCAACAGAAGTGGGTTTATATTTCTTTAATAACAATTTCAGAAACAAAATTGAACTTGCCTGGGATGTTCAAATAATAATATAGAATAACGATTACATAAAAAAAAAAAAAAAAGAAAGAAACAAGCGTAGAAAATGGTATACAACCACCAGGAGAAATTACAGGAGGCCAGGTGCCGATACAATGCAAAGCTGAATATTTTAGGGTTGTCTAAGTGTCCATACAAGCTCCCAATAGACAACTGGAGCAACAATCTTAAACAGTGGCCTGACTTATCCTCCCCTGACCTGTACAATTATGTGATCAATGAACCGCATGAGTGTTTTCCACACACTGTGTGTTTTTTGGACAAAAGATTGCCACCGTGGAATCACACTGACGTGTCGTGTGATTGTGAAACACGTCGGCTGCGAGTCAGCTTGTGTTTTACTTGTACAGCCTGCACACACAACATGCATAACTTACCAGTTATAAAGCGTTGAGACCACACAAGACTGAGGAGACCAATTTTTGCAAGGATCCACCCTGCCAGATTCCCTTATTTTCGCCCAGTCAGCATGATTGCTTCTTTGGAACAATGAAACACTTCATGTCTGCATTCTTAAGCCCAAAACACTCAATATCTGAGGTATACCGATAAAAATAAACGAATGTCCAATTTCCCGGGAGCTGGGAATGTATCGTTTCCTCTCAAACAAATCCCGCGGCAACCGTTGCTAGGGACCAACGTCACCGAGTCCCCGGATGTTCAACTTCCGGTGTCGTTTTTTGCAGCATGCAAAAAAAACTCGAGTCTGCAGAAGGTGATAATACGCTTTTCTACTAACTCGTGACCCCCATCACGGATTTTGTTCTTCTATGTGTGTTAATTCCGAACTCAAAGGAAATCAGACAAAGTAATGACAGCCTCTCGCTATTAAATGCAATATACAGATGAAACTGAGTTAGAGATGAGGAGTTTACTAAACACAAGAATGTGCTTTTCTACTAACTAATTCTCAGAATCGGAAAAAAGAAGTTTATCCCCGAGGGAGCAATAATTAGGTGGGCAAGAGTGGCACATTAAAAGAGTAAGAGAAAGAACAAAAAGAAAAAGAAAATTAAAGCTTTAAACTGGTTTTCCTTACTTGTGGGACTCAGAGTGTCACCTGAATAGTGGACAGATGTGGCAAAAGTTTAACAATTAAATTAAGTCTTTAGCTGAAAGTATGGAACCTGTAGTAGTTCAAAGGTAAGTTGATGGGTTTTCCCATCCACTTTAATGTTGAATGATTTTCCCAAAAAATACTTTCACAAGTTTAAAAGATAGTAAGTTTAAAGAGTAAAAAAAAACATTCAAAATTTTAATGTTTTAAAAGTTTAATTGTTTAAATTGGTGAAGGTTTGAAAGAGGTATATAGGCTGAAGAAATAGAAATGTCCCCATCCCTTTACATGGAGAAAAAAATATATAGAAAAGTTTAAATATTTTTAAAAGTCTCAAAGATATTTAAAAAGTTACAACAAAGCAAGACTGTCTTAAAAGAGCCTCACATTTTAATAATTGAATGGTATATGTTAGTGACATGTTATAGCGACACATGGTGAGGTGAAAGAGGAAAGAAGCTCAGTGTAGGTCCTCCAGCAGTCTTAACCTATGTCAGCTCAACCAGAAAATGGTCCAGGTTGGTCTGAACCAGCTCTCCCTCTAAGCTTTATTAAATAGAAAAGTCTTAAGCTGAGCCTTAAAAGTCTAAACATGAGAGCATGAGCATTACAAGAGCAGCACATTTCCTTTGTATAGTTAAATCTGTTTTTTACAGTCTTTATGAAAAGTATTCACATATATTGTCTGAGGATAAGATTTGGACAGTGTATGAATTTTATTTCAAACATAACATGTTAACATGTCTTTTTTTGTTGTTCGACCCAGATGCTGAAACGCTGGAATGGATGGAGTGCCAATGTTACAAATGCTGGCTGCATACAGATTGTACCAGGAAATGCCATAAGTATCTGGAAGGTGTATCATTTCACTGTGGATGCACATATGTGAATGACAAAGGTCTTGCATCACACAGAAACGATGACCGAAGCAAAGAGCAAGAAAAGAAACTCTTGGCTGACATACTTAGCCTGCTATTCTTTAGGAAAGACTTCATGAACGTTCAATCATCGGCTCAATGGCGCCTCCTTTAATGGTGTTTTTACTTCCAGACTGGAACTGTCCCCTCGCCCAGTTGCAGACATGCAGGTGCTTGGGATCTAAATAAAGAGTCAAGGCTACATTTACATGTACCCAGATTTTTTACAAAAACGGATATTTCCCCCTCTACGTTTACAAAAAGAAAAGAATCTTCATTTACCTGACCCGCATATACACCTGCTTCACAGCTACTATGAGCATACCAAACTTGTAGGGGGCAGTGTAAGGAGAAGCGTGAAGCCATGATAGCCAATCAGAATCCTGGAAAAAAGAAAACACAAAGTCATGAACTGTGAGGTAAATCTCCGCCTGCCCCCACTTTAGATGCAACCGAAGACACAGTTTTTCTAAATCTCCACTGTGGGCGGAGTTTTCAGGAATCATCATTTGTGGTGATTCGTAGCTGCATTTATGTGTAAATGCAAGGCCCAAACGCAGAGAAATATCACAGTTTTTGTAAATACCCGGGTCCGTGTAAACGTGACCTGAGAGACCAAACAATAGCTGGCCTCAGCTGCTCTCACTCAGGCGTGTCTCACTGCAGGAAGTAAGGCTCAGATGAGCTTCCCACCACTTTTTATAGACCCTGCCCCTTTTCCTGCAGACTTCCTGTCACCACCCTTTCACATCTGACTTCCTGTTACCACCCTGTCACATTAAATGACATAACTCCGCCATTGCATAGTTGGATGATAACATGCCATGTATTAATTATTACTTTCATAGATATAGATCTTTTTTTAAATGAATGATCAACCTTGTCTATTTCAAGTGAAATTTGTCTGCCATGAGGCTTTTGTTTCATTTCCCTTAAATGTGATTTGAAGCATTTAAAAAAAAAAAAAAAAGGAATAAGGACACAATGTTACCACTCATAAGGAGAGTATTTACTGGACCGGTCAACAATGTGGGACACTGAAGAGAACATGTGCACCTTATCAGATGATGTTGACTGTGCTCACAATAAAACCAGCCTGCACCTCTGTCACTGAGAGTTACACCTCCGGATGTGAAGGACAGAAGAGGACAACAGAAGAAAGGAAAGGACTCCTGCGGGCACAGAAAAGAGTCAAAACAGGTTTGTGGCGAACATACAAAAACATCTTCCTTTTTATACAAAAGCAACACATTGAACATTAATTAAGTACCTTGTGATTTATTTAGTCAGATCTGCTGCAGTAAATGATCATGTTGATGCAGACACGGTTAATAAGCAAACAATTCTTCTGTGTTGGGCTCTAGGATGGCTAAAAAACCTCTGATTGTGGCGGCTGCGGTGGTTGGACTTGGTCTTCTGGTTGTGATCATCACTGTCTGTGCTGTAATATTCACCAGAGAATCAGGTACATTCATACAGCCATTCTCCAGAACAGAAATCCATTCATTCAAGCATTACACTCTTATTCTGTGAAGTTACCAAGATTTATTCAAAGTTGTTTTTTACACAGTGAGCAGAACGACGCCTCTTCCTCAACACTTATGGGTCAGATTACTGCTGCATGTTTCTAAATATAACCCAGAAATATGCATTCGCATGTACAAATCCTCCTTAAATTCAGTATTTGCCTGTATTTTATTATGTGTTATCGAATTTCCAAAATAGTCCAAGCGTGACCCATGTATTGATTAATGGGAGAAACCTGCAGCTACCACAACGTACCTGGAGGAAATGTTACCATGCTTCAGTTTTAATACAACAAGCACAGAGCAGATCAGAGTTTAGGTTTTTCATTTTGAGCCTTCTTCAGTTTAATATCTTCTGTTTATTAAATCCAGAAAGGTGACTGGTCTGAAACAGCTTTCCAGTAGAGATCAGTACTTTGAAAGGTGTTGTAAAGTGTATTATTATCTTCAATCTACACTATGTTTTATGGCAGTGGTTAAAGGTTATTTGATAACACTCGATGGTTTTTTTTCAAGATAAAGCATCAAAGGTTTGACACTGAACAGATAAACTTCATACAGATTGTTTTTAGAGAAATACACTGTTGCATAAATCAGACTGTCGCCTCCCTTAGTGCCGCTTTGGTTTCACAGCGCCCTGTTTTGTTGTCAAGCGTTGGTGTGGTGGTCAGTTGTAGAAAATTGCATTTATTTATTTTTCAAGGCCCAAACATAACTGCACCAATTAGTCTCGCTGCTTGATAACACATTTATTGATTATGTCTCTGACCACCATGATTTTAGCACACAATTATATATTTTAATCACAATAACAGTTTCTTTGCTTTCGCCAGTCCCTCACAAGTTTCTTAAACACTCTGAACTGTCGTTCTGCTGCTCTGTTTGTATTATCTACTGTGTATATTATTATTATGTTGTTATCTTGATTTGCTTTCTAGCTTTTTCTTTATGGTAACGTCATGCTTGTGTTTGCCAGTCAAATACTGAAGTAATGGAGGTTATTCTGTGGTACTGTAGCAGCATTATGTTGCCATACAGTGACATCTAGTGGTCCCTGGTGGTATCTACCAGTATTTTTATAAGCCACATGACCAGCTAAACCGCTAATAAAAGTGTGACTTATAGCCTGGAATATACGGTAACCTTAAAAAACAAACAAACAAAAAAAAAATCTTTATTTCTTTATTTAGCCTTTTTGCATTATGTAGAACTTATTCAGCAGAATGATTAAAAGGGAAAACAATGTTTCTTGACCGTCTTTACCCTGTGATCAGATTCCTCAGCTCCTGTTCCATCGTTCTCCACTGGTGGAGACATGTTGGATTACCTGAAGCAGTTGGGGTATATCAGTGCAATTGATGGCTTGTTAGTCACCTGGTATCATAGAGCTAACAACAAGGAGGAAATGAACAAAGCCCTCGCCAGTAAAAACACACACACAATTGAAGATATACCCGGAGTGTGTTTGTGCCCCGGAGGTGTAAATTAACCGTCTATGAAACCCACTTCAGCTGACGTCATGATCCTGGAGGCTGACGTCATTCTGAATGGAATTGGGACCCCCGTCATGGCTCACCCTCCTGAGAACGACAGTGACAACTCTCTGGACCAGTGGCTGGACGCTGTGCTTTTATCTGCAAAAGGTACAAGAGTCAGATGAGATCGGATTAGTCGTGATGCCAGAATGTCTCAGTCTTTGTGTCGTTTCGCAGGTATAAAACTGGACTTTAAGTCTCTGGACTCGGCTAACTTGTCATTGGACATACTGAGTCAAAAGAATGCCAGTAAAAGGATAAACAGGCCCATGTGGCTGAATGCGGACATCGTCCAAGGACCCAACGTACCAGGCTTCCTGCCAGCAGTCAATGGAACCAGGTAAAAGTCTCACTGCTCCGAACCTTAAGAAGCACAACCATTCAAATACATATCGATATCATGTACATTTTATATTTTGCAGATTTTTGCAGTTGATCCAGGAGAAGTTTTGGAACGTGACTTTGTCTCCAGGATGGAAGGTAAACTGCATGTTCTTCCCGGTGGGTCACATTGTTCCATCGTTCCATTGCGCAGAGTAATTTGAATGAAGTAAACAAACAGGAAACTTTGGTCCTGAACGTCAGGACCACAGACGAGCCAAGAGATGAGTCCTTTCCAAAATGACTCGAGTGAATAAATGAAATAAAAATAAGATAAAATGTCTATTTGTGTTTAATTTAGCAAAAGCTTCAGTGAGCCACTCCATCACGTTATAAACTTTTCTTTTAGTAAAAGGTAATAAATCAGAATCCAAAAACTCACAAAGAACAATGGAGTTGACCGTATTGACATTTGCTTAAGTAAATGGATTTCAATATAATGATTTCTTTTCTCTTTTTTTTTTGACAGGCAACTTATATTCCTCCGATTTTAGTTGGAACCTACACCAGAAAAATGGTGGAAGAAATGTATGACACAATCAAAGATGTCCCGCAATTGGTACGTGGCAACTTCTACATGAGTAAATGATGTTTGGAAGGTAAATATGATATCATAGCAGCTTATTAACAGTATAAAACAATATTTACTTAAACATGGTTACATTGTTCTCATTTGACAAGCAAACTACATTTTAAGAAGCAACAATAGATCTCAGGGATGTTTTTCTCCCTGTAGGTAACATTTCCAGTTCATGCGATGTTGGTTCGTCGTGGCTGGCAGCACATCAGCTGGATCCTCAGCCAATCTCCAAAGTAATACATAACTTGCACCCGTATTATGAAGTTTGATAATATTATGGATTCACTTTCAAACTATGAAGCTGTCCCGCCAACGCTGATGAACACATAATATCTAGTTTCCTCTGTCGTGACTCATTGGGAGTTTTAATGTTTTCTAGGTACAGTCTCACGCTGTGGCAAGGTTCGATTCACCCCACCGTTGATGATTTGCTGTTTGTCCGGGACAACAGCCACCCTGCTAGAGTCTACTACGACATATACGAACCCACGCTGTCAGAATTTAAACATGCAGCAAGTAAGTGACCAGCTGAGAAAAAGGCAATACAGAGGCCGTCACAGGAGGTTGTTGTGTTTTCTTCACTGCTGATCAACTGCGGTGTCTTGGTTATGATGCGTGATCGACAGGAAAGCCAAATCGATTGAGGAAATTCTATCCCGGAGGGGACCTGATCGACTTCCTGCATCCGCCTCACGACCTGGAGGACAGCTTCATCGTGTCCGCAGGCGCAGACAGAGACAGCCTGGCTGTGCGCTGGTTCACAGTCACTGATGAGTCCTCCCTCTTGACTCGGCTTTCAGGTTAGATCATCTGCATGTATACGGTGTTGTGGGATGGGCACAGTGGAAAGGAAACACTGATCACAAAGATCTCACTCAGAGGTTTGCAGCTTTCTGTTCCCACTGTTTGTGGTGGAAAGAAAAAAGGAAAGGACAGGAAGCTGAGATCACAATTATAGAGCTTTACAGCTTTTCTTTTTTTAAACATTGCTCAGTGCATTAAAGAAGGACTCCCATCAGCTTAAATATATAGCTGCTTAACTAAGTACTATGAGCCTTATCAAACAGGAAGGTTTTCAAGCTGATTTAGAAAGTAGAGGCTTTGTTGGCCATGCTGGGAGCTGGTTCCCCGTGACAGGAGTCGGTTCACTTGAAGCTCTGCCTCTCGTTTTAGAAAACCGAGGAGCCTCCAGTAAGCCAGCGCTCTGAGAATGAAAGGCTCTGCTGGGATATTTCAGCTCTTTTGGATATGATAGAGGCTGATTATTAGGAGCTTTAGACATTAAGAGTAGCCAAGATAAAAACAAATTGTGAATGGACTCTAAAGTGCACGATTCACCCTTTCACTCACACACAAGTGGTGACGACTGGCCAGAGGACATCTTGGTGCGATGGGGGTTCTAACCAACAACCTTGTGATTGGAAGGTGGTGTGCTCTATCAGCTGACCCACTAGTGTTACGACCCGGCTCCGCTTGGAGAAGCTGTAGGAAGCAACATTCACCTGGTGAGTTTGGGTGAAGTGAGGCTTTTATTGGTAGTTCTCATCCTGACAATAATCAAACAGACTCATACAACAAAGGATGACCAAACAGGTACTGCCCAACAAAAAGGGAAAACGGGGGAATTACTTGATGGCCAACTATACAATGATGTAATAAATATAACAAAAGGGCAGCTTCTCCTCTAGAAGGCCATTAAAGTTTCAAACAACACACATATTACCAAACAAGAGTGGCAAACCTAAAATAAAAACAAAACAGCTGGTACCTTCACCAAACTGTTGGACAATCGGTTAGGTTGACTAAAGTTTAACTAAAATATACACACTCAAAGATTAGATTAGAGTAGAGCTGAGTTCAGTAGTTCACACCATCTAGTTTAAACACACAGCAGGCTTTCCTCGAGGCAGACTGAGCAGTCACTTCCCACATCAGCCGCCATGAGGAGTCTTCTGGAGCTGTTTAAATGGCCTCAGCTGGAGGGTGGAGCTGAGCCAATCAGCAGTCATCCTCCAATCAAAGTGCTCCACATCAGGACAGGCGGAGGAGGAAGTCCTTGAGGAGGAAGTACTTGACTGGGACATGACTGATGCACTTGTTGTGAATTTGGACAATAGACAAAGGAGCGAATGTGAGTGTGTGTGGTTGTTTGACCTGTGATGGACTCTGCCTTCACACACACTTTGCTCCAGCTCCCCCATGACCCTGAATTGGACAAAACATTATTAAACATGGATGATTTAATGGACGATTTAAAGGATTTCTACATCAAGTCACTCATTGAGTGAAGATATTTGTGCTTATGTAGGGAATGATCATCAACCATCAGCACCAGTTACAGTAAATAGAAGGAGCTGATTCAATTTACTGTTGTTTTTTGTTTGTTTTCTTTCTGATTTCTTCCTGGTTCAGGCTCTAAATATAGCATCTCTATTGCTACAGGCTCTAAAATGAGCATGAAAGGGCTGATTTCACAGACTCAAGTGGGGAATGTTGGCTTTCATTACCTGACCATCATCATTTAAAAATAACATGAATTCTCTTTCTCTCTGTCTGATTGTACTGTGTCCAGATCAGGTGGGTGGGATGTTAGTTCTTCACGTGGTTCCTCACAGTAAAAAGCCTAACGTTCCTGTGGTGGAAGGTTCTGGATCCCAGCCGCTCTCACTGGAGGTAAATCAATTTGCCACAATCATGTTATTTCCATACAAAACAAAAAGTGTCTTCACAGTTTACTGTTTATTTTGTCTTTGCAGGATGTCCTTCAGCTGCTCGGGCAACATGCTCATGCCCCCTGGGGTATTTACCTGAGGATTCACGCGTATGAGATTCTGGAAGTTTCTCTAAACCTTCTGCTCTCGGCCTACGGCACCGAGAAGCTGTACCGGCCCGTCTGGATCAGCGTGGAGGATCTACATAGTAGCAACACCACAACGGTAAAAGTAACAAGACCTGATGTATCGTGTGAAGATTAGAACGGGAGGAGTTCTGCTTTAGTCTCAGTTGGTCTTCTCCCTCTGTCTTTCAGGACTTCACTTCCAGGGTAGAAACTCTGTTTCCGTACGTGACTTTGGTGCTGGTTGAGCAGAAATGGCCTTTTGTTCTCCCAGCGGCGGCGAGCGGCCTGTCTCAGAGGGTGGCGCTACATCTGAACGCAGCGTCGGTCCTCGGAGGAGAGAATCAGCTCCACTCGCTGGCAGGACTGGTGGACAGACACGACGTCTTATTGGAGGGAAACGTGCAAGATCTCTCAGTCTTGAAGCGACTCATAGATCCGCGCACACGGAGCGATCACACACACCTGTATGGGATGTCGGAGGACTCCTAACCAGGACCGCTACTTTACCTTCTAGTTTTAGCTGTAAATGACCAGTTTTAATATAGAACGAGAACAAAGTTAAACCATGACAGTATATTTATCAAAATACCTCTCCCTTTCAAAATCTTATACATTTATTCTTGGATTTCTGCAAAAAGTTTAGCTACGTTCTAAGGAGTGTCAGTGTCGCTGTGTATGCTGTATTATTTAGTTGGAAAGGTACACTAAATGTAGCTTTCTAAAAGTATCAGGAACATGTACAACGCTTTAGCTATAGGTATGAGAGCTCGGGACTCATTTTCCTGCCTATTTGAAGTGTTTCATGTGCAAATGTAAAGTATGTCTGTAAATAACTGCACAATCGATATGCATGCATAACCACATATGATGTCCAGACTTTTCATGAAATGAAACATTAAACTCCAGATTGGTGGACAGGTTAGTAAAATATTCCACATTTCAGGCTTTTATTTATTCACACAGGTTTTACTTCACTTTGCACTGTGTTGTTCCTGGACTTGGAATTGACAAATTTACCAAAATCACAAAAGTGCTCTACGTTCACCAAAATGGATCAAATGACTTAAACAAGTTGATAGTTTTTTTTTATTTATTTTTTTTATTGGTTAATTTAAAACGGGTAAAGCAAAAGACGAGCTCAGATCTGACGGGTTTATCAGTCACAGCGAGCGGCGTTGGATGAGCCGTCCTACGCGGCTCCATGCAGGTACATGGCGAGAAACTTCTGGAATACTTCAGGCTTGTATCCAGCCAGACCAGCTGGTACCTGCAGAGACACCAAAAAAAAAAAAACAATCAGCACACGCCGCTGAGCTTTAGCACAACAGAGACTCTTTAACCTAAAAATACCAGCTGAAATTCAGCATGTGACTGCTTTGTATGTCGTATATGAATTATCTAGACACACATAAGGACGTACTTTGACAAAGAATATATTTTAATGTCGGCCCAGCATAGTTCCTTTGCCATGGCCACGTTTATAATGTTCAATTGTCATTTACTCATCCACTTAAAAATGATAGAAAAATGGTAAATATGGAGTTTATTTTATTATTATTACTCCTTACATTTTTTTTTACTTCATAAATATTCATAACATACAGGTGATTTAAACAGTTAAGATATGAGTATTTATTTAGTGTACTATTGATTGTCGGTCCCTCTAAACACACTCAAAATGTACGTACAGTACAGTCTGTAAGTGCAGTACTTTTTACATGCTCACTTTCCTCAGAAGGCGAGCCACAGAGCATGGCTGTAAAAAGCACTCGGCCTCAGTGAGACAATCGTACCTTCACTTCCTTCTTCTTGATGAGTGGACGAACTTTTGCAAAATCATAGAGCTCAACATCTTCGTCCAGCCACATCTGCAACATGAAAACTAAATCAATTAGAGCAGCAAAAAAACACCAGCAACTGTTCCATGGATAAATATCGATCCGTTCATCCAGGGGTTTGAAAATTACATATTTTCTCCGGTACTTTGACGTCCACCTTCCAATTCTTTCAAAATGCGCTTAAATGTTTGAGTTTTACCTTTTGTTATATTGCTCCTTATTTCACATTATTACCCGAGAGCTTCAAAGGGACACAGCAGTAAGAGAAACTCGGGGATCGGAGGTGAAGCCTCTTCGCAACGAGATTTGATGAGAAGAAATCATGATAAAAATAAGTCGAGTTCGAATCCCCACCTATTCTTCCCACTGTCACTTATGCTTGCTCACGCGGAATTGTTGGTTTTTTCTCTGTGAAACGTCCCTAAAAATGACAGTTGTATTTGACCCTATATAAAAGTTCAATTGAATTGAAAATGGAATTCATGAGTGCATGTGACAAAACTGTAAAACAAGTTTCAGTTAAAAAGTTTCATCATTTGCAGACTGTATGTAAAGACT
Source organism: Lipophrys pholis (assembly GCF_963383615.2). Lineage (NCBI taxonomy): Eukaryota > Metazoa > Chordata > Actinopteri > Blenniiformes > Blenniidae > Lipophrys > Lipophrys pholis. The sequence goes on along the minus strand of NC_137635.1, from coordinate 44,191,131 downwards.
TAATTCACCTGACAAACCTCTTAACTAGTTGTGTTTCTTTATTATCTATAGATCCAGACAACTGGGAGGAATAATATGTAAAATTGGTAAAAAAAAAGAAAGATGGATATTAGTCATCCCACAGTAGCATAACTGCTTTCGTAGCCACTAATATGAAGTATATAATCCATCCTATTAATCTAGAACGTTGAACTGGCCTGGTTTTTGACGCCACCGTCTCCTGTCAGATCTGTGGTGTTGAGCTGGAAGACAAGAAACTGGAATATTCTCCCATTGGTCCCCACCGCCTGCACAGTTACGGGCCGATCCAAGACCTGCTGAGGCTCAGTCTGAAACACACATGGACAAGATGTGAAGATACTAAATACAGTAAAGGCAGCGGCTGCTGCAGCTACAACTCTGCAGTGCGTCTTTTTCTTTGCACATACTTACGCCATATAGTTGGTATGCACGTGCCAGAGCATTGCCAAAGGTAAACATGGCCATCTTGGCTCTGAACTGCTCGGGGCGGAGCTTACATTTCACATCAGCTGACTCCAGGAAGTAAAGCGTGTGGGCATGAGGGTAGGGGTAGTTCTCCCTGAAGCCTGATTAAAAACAAAAGTTTCAATTTAATCTTTTCGATTCGACTAAAAAGCAACAGAAAGACGATGATTTATACTCCTACCTGTGCAGTTCACGTTCTCTTTATAAACATTGACCCTCTTTAAGTCGATGGTTGGGGAGATGGGATAGAAGGTTTCCAGAACATAATCTGCTGTGTCAGACACTTCGTCTTTTCCACAAACCTCTGGGAGCGGATCCATGCTGCTGTGCAGCAAACCGTTCCGACCTCTGACCTGAAACTGATCCTCGCCTGGTAAAACAATAAAGTGGAAACCTATTAGAACAAATATCGTACCTGGAGCTGGAGTAACATGAGGCCCGCGTGTTAATAAGTGAGTTGCGCAGACCGGGGGTGTCAAACATATGGCCTGTGGATGAAAACCGGCCATTTGATACAACTTCTGAAAATCCATAACGTACAGCAGAGTTTGCCCTTCAGTCTGCTTCTCAGGCTGGAGGCAATTCGGCAGGTTTTTGAACACTGCAGTTCAACACGGCCAACAGTTTTTTTTAATTTTGATCGTTGTGCGTTTGCTGCTGTGGCCTGATCGAGGCTGCTGGCGGGCCACATGATCAGAACTGATCTTGACACCTCTGGCGTAGATTTCGGGACCGAGTGGTACACGTGTGTCGGGGCTTCACCTCTTTTCCACGTGACACCCAACGAGAAGCCCTCTGCAAACATCCTCCGGCCGATGGCCGCGTGGCTGGGCTGCAGCGTGGCACAGAGGTGGAGCAGGTTGAGGAGCAGCGTGTTGCTGCGGGGGGAACACACAACGCACCGCGAGAGAGGGAAGAGAAAGTTCAGGACGAATCCAGGAGTCAGCTGTAGCTAAACAACTTTTAATGTGAACAGTTGACGTAGCAGATTTAATTAGTCATTTAACCATTCCTGTTTATAATATGTAATGTTTTACATTTGATGTGTTATGTATTCACAATTTAATTACTTATTTAAATGTTTCAAGACATCTTGTCTCCGAGTATTGTTTTCTGTGCGCATGTGTGTGTTTGAAAACGTTACCGTGCAAACGTGAAACTTTTCTGAAATGAAATCACAAAAAAAGTGCAACTGAAGAAAATAGTGCATCTGCTGCTCTACCAGTATTTCTCTTTCCTCGGTCGGTCTTCCGTCGTGTCCCAGAATCGAGCGTGTTTGATGGCGTTCTGCACGCGCTCGTCCACATTAGGTATCTGATTGTCGGGACTCTCCGTAGCAGCAAGGAGCCGAGAGGGAAAACCAGGAATCACCTTGGTTTTGGTTAACCACGCAGCCTGACGTACACCTGAGGAAGGAGAGAGTAAAGAGACGAGCAGTGAGTGAAAGAGACAAGCGTCTGCCGTGACACGAGTTTGGAAGGATGTCCGATGATAATATGAAGGAACTCTTTAGTGTTTAAAACAAACAAAAAAAAACTTTCAATGAAAGTTAAAACATTAAAGATGACATCAAATCATGGGGTTACGAGAGTGTCATTAAAAACAACTGTACACAAATATTTCCTTTTTATATTACTCTTTCCGCTCGCTTATTACTGACAAACATAAAGACTTCCTTTCGGTCCACCCAGAATATTCTGTTATATAAAAATGTCTCTCGAAAAGTAAATTCAGATAATCTTCTCAGCGCCTATATAACACCGTCTTTCACGCCCACAAAATAATCATTAAATATATCTGGGATGAAATAATGATGGATAGATGAGACAGATGTGCCTCTTCTGGATGGCAAATCAAAATACAACAATTTACTGCGCAAATAGAATTAAAAGAAGAGGACATACTTAGTTTAGAACTAAGTATGTCAAACTCCCTCTCCACTTGTATCTGTTCTGATCAGATGAAAAGAATGCGTGTAATTTATACTCCATACGCGAAGGCGCACACCATCAACAGCCTATATAGAATCTATATAGAACGCAAAGCTCGAGGCTACGCACTGCCCTATGCGTACTGTCGACGCAGTAGTATAGTGAAGCCTTCACCCTCCAGCGCGTTGGTCCTCTGGTGGAAGACGAAGCACGGCGTATCTTTGTACAGCGGCATCTGCTCAGCGGGGGGAGCCTTGTAGAACCTCGGGTCCTTGTGATCCGCCTCCCAGTTCGGGTACACGGGCTTGGTCAGCCCCGGCACGTAGTGCATCCTCTCTCCGTAAGTGACCATCTCCAGGCCGGGGATGTCCACCGTCTCCCGGGGTTCGCGTCTCGGCGGAGGTTTGATGAGATGACAGCGGCTGACACTGAAATGTCTCCGGGCCTGAGGGCAGCAGGGCCCGCCGCCCGCAGCCGCTCGTCCCGCATCCCTCAACAGACCACCGGACACGAAAGCACAGCGGGTCGTTTGAGTGAACATGTCTGATTGCGTCTGTCTTCTCCCGAACTTTGAAACATGAAGAGTTTGCCTCTGACCCGACGCGCAGACTTTCATAAAATGCAGCCCGTGGGCGCCGCCATCTTTACTCGTCTTCTTCGTGTTGACGCTGAACTGTAAACTGACGTCGCTTCACTGCCACCTGGTGGTAATAGCGCATTACCTTATTTTTCCAGAGGGAAATTCTTTATAGCGTTGCTCCACGCAGAATAGCACATAATAAATCAAATAAAAACTTAAAATATGATTAAGACAGAAAAAAAATGTATAGAAATAATATTAAACGACTTTTCAAAACTATGGCCCCCTATTTTTAGAACAGTTTACTTGAGTTTGAGGGTGCCATGTTATTTATTTTTTTTTCCAAGACGTGCCAAATTTATTTCTCTAGTATCATTTAGGACATAAAGGGAAGTACATTGAACTAAAGCAAGTTAAAAGGCATAGTAAATAAAGTAAAAACTATTAAGTTAAAAGCAAAAAAAATATGTAAAATCTATTATTTTTTGGAAAGCCTGAGCAAATGACAATGTTTTAAGGCCTGATTAAAAAGAACTGTGTCAGCAAGACGTTTGTTCCACAGCTTCCATACCTGTGGAACAAACTAACAAAGCGTAGGAACTAAAAGCTGCTTCACCTGGTTTCTTCTGACTCTGGGAACACTTGGTAAACCTCTTCCCAGGGACCTCCAGGGTCTAAATGCTTCATATTCTACTAGTAAATCTCAGATGTATTTAAGCCCGAGACCATTCAAAGCTTTATAGACAAGAAGTCAGATTATGAAGTGGATCCTTTGACACTCAGGCAGCCAGTGCAGATAGAAGCTCAGGTGTAAAGAGCTTCAGTCTCTCTGTGGTGGCGAGGATTCTGGATGTAGAAAAAGACGGATTGTTTTTTATTTAAATTACTTGTGATTACTAGTTATTTATTATATATCCATTAATTTAATTTCTTCTGTGCAATGAGATCAGTTATATATATATATACATATGTCTTTAGTCTATCTAGGCGACTCGTCGTTACTCATGTTCTTCTCCGTTTCTCATTTCAACACTAATTCCTGTTTCCTCATTTCAAAGTAAAGATAGAAGTCGTGACTCGTTCTGGTGAAAATGTGACTAAATCGTAGCTCGAAAGAGGAGTAGTTGTTGGGGATTATGAGGTATAGTTCTTACTTTAAAATGAAAAGTGTTACATTAAAGAAAGGGATTTAAACTAGTGTTTCTTTTTTAATTCATGCAATAATTTGTTGATGTTTTTGATCATCTCTGTGTTCCTCTCGAGGAAGTAAAAGACAGTTTTCAGGATAGCTGATGACCTGCGAGATAGCACCTGGCCCATTCAGTCTTTGCTGATACCTAATCAATAGCTCTAGTGGAGAATTTATTTATTTGATCTATTGGGCCGCGCAGCAGATTTAATTAGCAGGTAAAATTATAATTTAAATCACAAATTTGCATTTAAAATATTTTCATGTCATGAATCTTGTTCCAGGAGTGTTTTCTTTTTTAATTGAATACACGTGATCACAAAAATTTGCCTTGAAAAAAATAAACATGTCTCACAATTACTGGAATGATTCCCTTTAATTTCCAAGGTCTAACACGCGAAGACACGCAGTAATTCCATGGCCTATCTGGAGTCTATTCACACCAAATGCAAGACTGCTGTTCAAGTTTCTTTTGATAGTAACAATATCAGTTCCATTCAATTTGATCATGTGAAGGTACATGACCACAAAGAACTATATAAAGAAATATAATCTCAAAGAAACAATATTGCAGAAATTTGATTCACCATAAAGGATGAACAAAAAGTGCTTTGTAAAAATCATCTCCCGATAAACAAGGCACAAACAGAAAAGGAGAATCTCTCACAGAAAGTTCTCCTGGAAAGCCCATCTATGCATTGCACCCTCATCCTCTGTCCGAGCTCAGAGTTTCCACTTTGTGGAAAAGAAATTTAGTGAATATCCCCATATTAAATGCTGGATAAAAGTTCCCTTTCACATTAAAACATCTGCTCTGTCTTGTTCCATACGACAGACATGCAGTGTAAATACTGCAATAAATAAATGAGGTCTTTGCCTTTTTAAGAACTGATTTTAAGTCTACTGTTCAGTTGTTCCCCCCCCCCCCCCCCACACACAGAACAGTTTTAGTCCAGAACACATTCAAGGTCAAATTCTACACAAATGTGCACCAACACATTAAAAGGCCTGCACAACAAGCTTAGAATGATTTGCATCACTTCAGTGATCCCAAAAAATAGAAAAAAATAAATCAAGTTTGATGCCGCGGCACAGTGCTGCAGTGGTTTGCCCTCAAGCCACAGCGAGAACGTTGTGACTTCGAGTTTGCATGTACTTCCTGTGCGTGTGAATGTTTTTCAGCGTACTCCGGTTTCCTCCCAAAGTCCAAAAACGGGCATCCGACGCAAATTAGTGATTGTAAATGTCTCACAGTTTTGAATGCGAGGGTGTGATTGTCTCTCTGTGTTTACTGCGTTGACTTTACCCGTTGTCAGCTGGGGGTCCGCTCCAGCTCCATGTGGTTAGGTGAAGAGATACAGAAGAAGAATAGATGGATTGTCAAGGTCAAACTGCAGGAATATCCGAGTAGCGCATAAAGTCAGAGATTTTCCCTTTGTCTCCCAAATCCTCGGATCTCATTGCATCTGTAACACGTGACAGACGACCAACTGTGACCTGTGGAGGATCCAGACTCTCAGCTGCCAGTCAAAGCTGGTTTGGCAGTAAAACGGCAAAATCTGCCCTTTCAGGGTGGTGGTCATAATGTACTGGTCGACTTGTATAATACACATTTCTGAGACAAGGTCAGAAACCTTTTGATCGGTTTCCTGTCTGCAGTCATATAATGACCCGTCTTTGTAGTAATGTGAGTCTTTCGTTCAGTGACGTGGTGGTGTAGAGATTCACTCCGTCACGTCTTCTGGAATGATGAATCCATTTTGTATTTTTCTGTGGTTTCAGTTGGTTTTTGGAGCTTCAGGTGAGCGAGAGGACGGCACCTAAATTCAAATCCATTCTGGGGAAAAAAAATATATAAAAATGTATGGAGCTGTGAAATCTATTAGACATTTGATTTAAAAAAAAAAAACAATTCCACTAGTTTCCCTTTTAAATAATATAAAAAACAGAAGCTGAGGAATCCGTTAGAAAATCCTGGTAAAATCCTGAGACTGGCCCCAAAAAAAGCGTATCGTCTTTGGCTCAGAGAAGATGGAATCAGTTGACTCTGACTACGTCATTGCTGACGGCCACGTCACCTGCAAACACACACACAAAGTATTAGAGCCATAACACACACACACACACACACACACACACACACACACACACACACACACACACACACACACACACACACACACACACACACACACACACACACACACACACACACACACACACACACACACACACACACACACACACACACACACACACACACACACACACACACACACACACACACACACACACGCTGTGTTTGGGTTTACGTGGTTGACTCACGTGGTCGGATCTTGATTGGCCAGACGAGGATGGAGCAGAGAGCCAGCGCCGCCACCACGGCCACGCCTCCCGTCACGATGACCATGATGTAGTGGTAGAACCAGACGCAGTCGGAGCAGCACACCACGGTACTGACACACACACACACACACACACACACCATGTCAAGTTCCATTCTATTGTACAGTATCATTCTGTTATTATCTATTATTCTGCACTTGGGAAGAAAAACGCTTCCGATTTCATCCTCATCTATATATTTTTTGTTATTTAATTATTCGCTTGCACAGCCATATATAACTTTGAGTTATGATACAAAAACCATTATTCTGATCTTAGAAAAGAAGATTACTCATTATTTGATTGATTGCCTTCATTTAAATGAGTTGCATGTTCATGTTAAGACGACATATTGTGTATGTGTGTGTGTGTGTGTGTGTGTGTGCGTGTGTGTGTGTGTGTGTGTGTGTGTGTGTGTGTGTGTGTGTGTATGTCTACTCACTGGCAGGGATGCAGGGCTTGGATGATCATCACGGCGACCCCGTTGGCGAGCTTATCGGTGAAACTCATGGCTCCGTACACAAAGGCTCCACTTTGCTGCGGATGGAAAACAGAGACGAGGATGACGTGAAAGTCCTAACCGACGTCATAACCCCGTCGCACCCCGCCTCACCGTCTGATCGCCGATCAGCTCGGCAGTCATGGCGAGGGAGATGACCAAGATGGTGGCGGAGCCGGCGCCGAGCAGCGCCGCCGCCGCGTACACCGCCTCGCCCATCCTGACGTCCAGCAGCACCCAGTAGGAGAAGGCCATGATGAGCAGCAGACCCACAAAGTAGGTGAGCTGGAGAGAAAACGGCAAACCCCCCCGAAAGACGTTCAGTTGAGTGTCGCACACTTCCTTTTCCTTTCAGTCGCAAACATCAAATCAAACCCTGGTGCGGAGTGTCGTGGATTTTCCACCTCATCAAATGTCACAACGGGAGGTCGTCACACAACCCAATCTCCGAGAACAGTACGAGTATCAACATCAGAGAAACAAAAAAAAAAAGAAGAGGACTGCAGAGAGTCTAAATCTGGACCAAGTGCCAGATACTGAGACTGAAAGACTGTTTACATCTGATTAGTTCTCTGTGCACATTTGTCTGTGGCTGCATTGCAAAACCACACCACCAGCTTGTTGCAGTGGTTTATAATCTACAGTGTAGATTACTGGGGTTGATAACATCCCGCTGCAGGAGGAACTTTATTTAAAAGAAAAGTGAAAAACTAAACCGTTTCTAGCAGTTTATGCTTTTAAACCCCTGGCTGGTATCTTCATGACTTTGGATATTTCATATTGAGTAAATCTGCATGTTGGACAGTGTCATTCAGGTAATATTTAGCTCTCTCGCCTCATCATGAGAAGGACGTGCGATTCTGTGTGTGTGTGTGTGTCTGTGTGTGTGTGTGTGTGTGTGTGTGTTCTCCAGTTTTATCCCTCAAAATAAACATTTGAGTTAAATTAGTGACTTTAAATTGCTTGTAGGTGTGAGTGTGTGTGGCTATTATTGATTTTAATATTGATATTATTCCGCCAATCAGGGTGATTTTACATTCTGGTGTTCTACCGACAACATTCATCTCACATGGAATCAGACGTGTGTAATATGTAATACTTACTCCTTTCCCAATAAATTTACTGAGAGGCTTCATGATGAAGGAAAACAGGAAGCCACTGACGTACATCACCAGGGGAATCGTAGCGATGAATTTCTGTTGAAGGAAGAAGAAACTGATTAAAGACGGATTTAAAAAGCGGAGACAGCAGAGAGGAGGAGAAAAATATCTTATGTGTTATAAGATTCATTCAAAATGTAAAGCAGAGTGAGGATGTGTTACCTTGGGCAGCCCCAGAGTGTTGAGGAGATACATGGAGATGTAGGTCTGAGACAGATTGACGATTAACCTGGTGGACATGTAGAGTAAAGCCACCTGCAGAGACACACACACAGACACACACACACAGACACACACAGACACACACACACGTTAGCCGAGCTGTACTCCAGATCTGAACCCGCAGAGAGCCGAGCCGGACGAACTCCACCTGGTAGAAAGACGGCTGCCGCAGCCAACATTTCCACTGCAGGAAGTACGTGGAAGTACCGCTGCGACGCAGCAGAGGCCTTTTCTCCCCGTCCTCCTCCTCCTCCTCCTCCTCCTCCTCCTCGTCTTCTGCCCCGAGTCCTCGTCTCCCGCCCTCCTGTCCCGCTTCGTTCCTCTTCTCGGTGGTACTCCAGTGAAATATGATGGAGAACACGGTGCCGATCCCCAATACGATCAACGACAGATTCTGAAATCAAGCAGCACACTGTGGCGTTATTACACGCTGGGACGTCATACAAAACTTTGGACGAATGATTTTTTTATCTTTAACCTTTATTGCAGCGCAAACATGTTGATGGGCTTTTTTTTTTTTTAATGATGCTAAAATAGAGACATGACCTCATCTTGTTTTCTTTGTTGTTTTCACACTTTGTCGTCCAAATGCACCGATAAAAATGTGGGTTTGAATGAATAATTAAGTTTTCTTTTTATTGGGATTCTTTCCAAATCAATTAAAAGAAAAAAGTCATGCTGTGAAGATAAAAGCTTTTTGACTCATTGGACTCGTCTACTCAAAGAGGACTTGTCGACGCCATGTGATTTTTTATTAAATATGTCAAGAGTTCATTTGTCATCAAAATAAAGTTTCTGGAAATAATTTAAAGCTTATTATGAGATTTGTGCCTCCCGCTCACTGCTGACTAGCCTCAGATCCATTTTCTGTTTTTCACCATCTGCTTTGACCGGCCAATTTTTGCGATTTTTGCTTGGACGGTTTGCTGAATCGTTAACAAAAGTCATGGCTCACACCACTTCTCCCTATTCCACACGTTTTGATGTGTTTTTTTTTGTGTACATGCTCCAAACTGTGCAGGATACACTACACGCTGAATATCGGGTAGAAGAAAGAGATGATAGGTAATCCTCAGTCAAATGAAAAAAGACTGAACGACTAGATTAGTCACATTATTCACTTTATTGGCCATTAATCCATCAGTGGTTGTGTCTAACACCTTGGCTTGCAGGACTGGCAACTGTTACCTCCCAAAATGAGTGTTTCACAGGGGAATAAAAAAAACGGTCAATGAGGAAAATATAGTTCTCATTTATTTTTTGGTTTATTTATTCATTTACTGAATTCAAAATTTATTCATGATTTCCAAAGACAGGGAAAGAACTTAAGCAAGAGTAGCTCATAAAAATGGTGTTAAAAACTACTTTTTTTTTATCAAGTGATAGTTCTTATTGAGCAAAACTTTAATGGGGTCATATTGTGGAAAATTGACTTTCTAATTGTTTTCCAACAGTAAATATAGTTGGAACGACGCCCCAGAAGTAAAGAAAGTCTGTCCTCTCTCTCCCTGGCTTGTTTCATTTTTGAAAAAGTGTGCTGCTCCAACGAGCCAATCAGAAATCAAACCCTATATAGTGTCATCGGGGGTTTAGCCAATCCCAATCAAGGTAGGCCCTCACTTTGACTCCTCCCACAATCAGGCAGCTCTGCTCCGGCACATGGCACCACGAGAGGAGGTACTTCCTCCTCTTCCCAAGATGGGCATGTGTGGGCGGAGCCAGTCCAGCTCGCAGAGACACAGCAGATTCTGAGTGCAGCTCATATGAGCGAATATTCAAATGGATGAAAATCAAGGAAAAGCTGGATTTGGGGCGATAAACGTTAAATACAACGTTTCTGACCAGTGTCAAAAAGCTCTATAATATGACCCCTTTACATCTCGGCCCTCAGTAGTAGTGCTGATTTTTCATGTGGCCCTTTGGGAAAATGAGTTGCCCAGTCCTGATGGAAAGCGTGTGACACCTGTAACCTGTTGCGCTCACCCTGAAGATGGGGATATCGACTGGTCCGAGTGCGTCACTCAGCAGGTCGTCGTCTTCTCCTGCCTGGACGTGGAACAACAAATAAGCCACCGCATAGACTGTGATGTTGGCGATCACTGTGAATGCATATCTGGAAAACACACACAGAAAACAGCTAGTCAGTGCTGCTGGATCAAGAGTCGTTACAAGAGAAAACATCTCTCCTCTTCTAGCGCAGCCATTCTCAACCTCACAAGACGGATTCAGGAAGTCGTTGATTTATGCAGAACAGTGACATTCTACTTGGTTTCTATTTCTCCATTTGGCTGGAATTGAAGTTACGAGCTGAATTTGAATGAGTTTGATTGTGACGCTAAACTTTAGTTTTGATGCCACTGATCCGACAACACCATGAGGCACAGGCACAGTCATCGCACGACTCCAAAAAAAAAGTTGAGAACTGCTGATTCAGCACATGTTTACATCACTCATAGTTTTGGGGAAGAAGTTGTGTAGTCTATCTCACGAGTTAACGTCAGAGAAGTGAGGGAGTGTTTGTGATTCACTGGTTTCCACCTTCGAAGGCGTCAGTGGTTCGAGGCAAAAACAAGCGAGAAAATTTCAAGAAGTTATTAGTTGCTAACCAAATTATAAAAAAGAGATTCAGTGTTTTCGGTTCGACGTGTAATTACTTGTCGGTGTGACTTGATGTACCTGTATGCGGTGAGCTCCACTTTGGCGTGCTCGCAGGTGACCAGCTCCGGAATGAGAGACAGGTGGGAGATCTGCGTGGCGGCCCAGCCGAACTGGAAGACGACGATGAACGGGGCGAAGTAGACCAAGCTGGCCCACTGAGGGGTGAGAGCGTCGCAGCCCAGACACTGGTTGAAGATGAAGGCAAAGGACAGCACCACGCTCAGTGTGCCTGCGTTACAAACACACACACACAAACAAACAGGTTAAAATGGTTGCAAATTGTTGCACATGGTTGTAAAAGTGCGACTCTGAAGTGTCTATTTGTTTTTTTTAAGAGCGACGATGTTCAGTGAGCGGCATTTAGGAGCATTAAGTGAGTAACCACCGCGAAGCTTCAAAAGGAGCTTGTAAATGATGAGTGTTTTCCTTTATTTTAATGCAACAACAACAACAACACAAATCGAAACAAACCTGTGGGTGAGGGCCTCGTTTCAAATGCTTTAACAAACTTTCTCTTTCAGCGAGAGGATGTGTTCTCTTCCAGTTCAATTTATGAACCAGTGGTAAGGAGAGATTTTTAAGATTCAATGGAGCGTTTTAAGCTCAAGACTGTCAGGAAATGAGAAGCTGTTTGATAAGCTTTGGGCGCCGTTCCGCCTAAATCTCCTCCCAAATGACATCACAGACCTGGAGCGCAAGAAGTGCTTTGACATAAATAAGCATCCCTGCAATTCTGCAAAGTCTTAAAGATGCTATTTGTTATCATGAAACATCCGTATTCTGAGAACCCTTTGTCCCATCTGTACACAGAGACATGGCATTTTAACTGTCATGCTTGTTTTGTTGTAAACGTTCAAAATTATGTAAATATTGTTTTTGTTTCTTTTAAAGAAAAAAGTTACATTTAATCTTTCTGCAAAAAAAGTTTAACTATAAATATAAAAATATTCCTTTGACAAGGTCGACTGGTGACTTCAAATTAGAATCAGAATGTGAGATTTATCCAAATCCTCAAAAAAAATTAAAAATAATAGGTGCGTCGACTTTCATACCTGCACAATGTGATCATGCGAAACAATTAGAGCAGATCACGGGGAGGTGTTTAAAAAAAGAAAAAGAAGGGTTATTTGCAGAAGTATGTAAGTACACTTTCTGATTGGTGTCACTCTAAATTGTCTTGCCGCAACAAGCAAACAGCTTCCAAACCAACCATTTCCTAGGGTGTGTCATCTTAAAAACAAAAACAGTGAGTCCTGTTAGTTTTAAAAACTCTTCCCAGAACAGACAGTTGGTATGACATCTTCTCATGAGATGCAGACGGGATCAAGTTGCCATTGGCGCTGATGTGACGGCATCGCTCACAGACCCCGAGGACTCACTGCGCTTGGTGGAACGATGACAGGAAGAACGATTTTCAGAACACGTTTTTCAACAAACCCGTGCAGCAAACATTCTGCAGAACTAAAGCAGGAAGTGAGATTTGCTTTCCAGGAGGGGAGATCAAAAGCAAACTATGATACTCAGAGCTGTGTGCGAGCTGTTGGAACCGCATCGCAAATAGATTTGTACATTTGTGCAAGACTGCCGATGTTCCCCAGAGGATTCATGTCAACAAAGGGTTCAAATGAACAAGATCTCTCTGGATTGGTTAAAAACTGATGCAAACAAACTCGACATCACTTTATAAGTCAAACAGAATGTCAAAGCCATCGCGAGAAAAAAATAAATAAGCTGTGCTTTATATACGAAGACAACAAACATTCACGTGACTTTAACCAGCTCAAACTTCAACCACAGACACCAGATGACGGACACGTTTCTCTTGTGCCGCTGTCAGCAGGAAGGACGACAGTCTACAAGCTGGACCCTGAACTGAAGGATTCTCTGAGCTCTGACTAGAAGGACGCCTGAACAAAAGCACGAGTCCCTGAAAAGGTCAGACTTCCCAACAGTTAATATTCAAACATCATAAACACCACATACATGAGGAACTGTGGCTTTTTGATCCAGATCACATGCTCGCTGTTAAAACTTACTGGATTACCAGAGCAGAAAAATGATGGCAAGAGTTGCAGCATGTTGGCATATTCAGGGATGAAGGAGAATTACATTTCATTGGGAGAATTTTGAGGAAATAGAAAGAGAAGAATCTATTTGAAGGTAATAATCTGTATTGAGGTAAAAGTCAATTCAGCATCTTTCAGATGGAGAAAAGAGACAAACACGGGGAGCCACACATCCTTTACCGTGAATCCCTCTGCTCCGGGTTGATCCAGGCTGCCGGGTAAGGTGAGACAAATCTGTCCAGACTAAGACCCCGTTTAACAACATAACGTTTAAAAGGGAAAACGCAAAACTTATTTGTGTTTCGGGGTCCGTTTACACGACAACGGTGTGCGCAGCCGCTGAAACGCCGCTACCCTGCATGCGCACCACGGCCGTAATAAATAGTTCTTCTTCATATGCGAGAGTAAATCAATAACAACAACAACAACACCGGAGAGTGTCATGACTCCCTGGTCATTTTCCATTTGCAACAGAAACAAACCTCCAGTTCTTGTGCGTTACTTTTTGGATAAAAGTATAGAAAATCCTCTTGGTTTTCGATGGCCACTACCCACAGAGATATTCTACACATCTTGTGTTAATGTGCGTGTTGGGGGGACGAGCTTTATCTGGCACTTTTTCCAAACAGTGCTGCAACATTACAGGAACACCTGAGTAAATGTACCAAAGGTCACCACAGATCAACTCCTGACTGGTCCTAACCAGGAAAAGACAAACGGCCATGATGTGATTCCAAGACCGTGAAGTGAAACAAGATGAACCTGAAAGAAGCAATCAGGACGGGAGACACAAAGAGGAAAACTAACCTCAAAAACGAATTCAGATTCACGTAGGTGAGTTGTGTGTGGAGTGACCGCTCGCTGTTATTGGCCAGTAAAGTGGAACTGCTGTGTCAGGCGCACTATATAAGGTCTGTTTTCTCCCAGCCTCACCAACTAAATGCCACGTCTTCCTCTTGCCATAGTTTCCACAGCCGGACGATTTGTCAGACTCGTAGCCGATGAGAGGCGTACAGATGCCGTCGGCGACCTGCCCGATCAGCAGCAACAAACCTGGGGGACAGAAAGACGCACACAGTTCAGTCGTCATAGTGAAGCAGATATCTTTAGTGGAATGGTTCCTTTGTACTGGTACAATAAAGTTCAGATTAATGCAAAATGCCCACATTTTAAATAAGCATGATTAAGAAAATTAATGAATTTAAAAACTGTGCAATTAACCACAAAACTCCATCACTGCAAATCCTAAAAAAATATGTATTTACAATGAATTAGCTCATACTTGAATTTTCAATCGTTAAAAAACAAAAGTAGATTATAAGGATGAGAATTGCATCACTTGCAGCTCCTCAACCCCTGGAAGCGTTTTCTAAAACACATCATGGATGGATGGATGGATGGATGGATACCTGCATTGGTGTTCTGGAATCCCAGCACTGAGTGGTAGAAGACCAGCAGGTAGGTGAACCACATGGAGGCACACAGGTCGTTCAGAAAGTGTCCGGTTGCATACCCCAGCTTCTTGAGGGCTGGTAACGACTGTACTTCATCCGACATCGCGACTGTGTGAAGACAACTCGCCGCTCTATTTCCCTTTTATTGACTGTGTAAGAATATGAGGCAACCTGATTGCTGAAACGCGTGGGTCGCTCTCTTCCTCTTCTCACGTGTTTCTGTATTTTAACTACAGTCCCTGCTTCAATCTGCAGCTTCCTCTCAGTCAAGTGACTGAGTAGTAATGTAGAAGGGACATAAATCAGTGGCAGTTCCCGCTCAACACTGATATTGAAACAAAAAGTGTTTTTTTTCTTCTTCTTCTTTTCACCACAGATTCCCTTTAAATCCCGCTCCTATCCGAATAAAAACCACCGTGAGCCGAACACCACAGTTCCAAGATGAGAAATGTCCGCAGCTATAAATCCAACAGCATACATACGAGGGGGGGGAAAAAAACCCTAAAAACTACAGAGAAGGGTGTAGTTTATGAAGGCAAAAACACGGAGTACCACCCGAGGAGCACATCGGGGCAATAAAAACAAACTGACGACGAAGCCGGTAAACGTCACGTCACAGTCATGTGACAGCGTCAACACGTATACATAGAACCCAACAGAGCTTTCTAGATGAGTAAACACGTACAGTTGTTATATATATTACGGACAAGGGCAACTCACTGCGTTCACCACAAACTCACACGTGGTTTGAAAATGTGGCCTTTCACGTTCATTTGTGTCATTTGATAAGTTAGTAGCAGCAGAATTCACGGCACAAGTTCTAGCTTCAGTGACTCGTTGTTTTGGAGTCTACGTACATATATCTATGCTGTAGTGGTCACGCGGTTATTTAGCTCGGCTATTATCGCGAGAAATCTGCGGTTAAACGTCACGTGACAGCCACTACAGCTGTAGTCATAGAAATATAGAAGTAGACACACTACCTTTATACGTAGACAAACAGAAGTAGATAGGCACGCAGACGTATAAGGACACACACGCACACACACACGCACACACACGCGCACACACACACACACTGCCATACAAATAGATATATAGGGATATATACGTAGACAAACTCATAAGTAGACATCGAGACATATATAAGTACACACATATAGACATACACAAGTAGATATAAACACAATACAGTATATAGACACAGACACATATCGGTACAAACATAGACATATGAGAAGACACAGTGTATACTGTAAGTATAGACACGAAAATATATAAACAGGGATAAGTAGATGCATAAACATATCAGTAGACAGATAAGCATGTTTAAACTTCTACACCACGTGGGTTTCTATTTTAGAAAGTGAAAAATATTGCATAACAATTATGATCGCAAAAGTCATAAAAGCCAAAAAATTGAAAATTAATTGTTGCAACAATCACAACCACAAATGGTTTTTCAACCAATTACACACTTTATATCTGTAATCTGCTGTTCTGTATGGACCCTCAGGAGGTGAAGCACATGGAGATTTTGGCGTCTCTTTGCATCGCCCTTTGTTTTCAGCCTGGACAATCCAGTGGCCTTTGGCATCCAGGAGCACCTCAGGGATTGGCATAGGTGTTGCAGGTCTTCTTCTCCTGCCTTTGTATCCCCCAATGTAGGAGTCAGACGACCAACCTTGGGCTCCCTGCTCATTCCACTTTTACACAAACCTTCTGCAATGTGTGATTTAACCGTGTGCAGCTTCATCTTTTCTTGTCTTGTCATCACATTCTCTCCTGTACAACAACCCGGCGGTCACAATCATCCTGTCAATGAGGTGGAACACAAGCCGATGGGAGCTCTTCTTTGATATGATTTTGTTGCAGGTCAGTGCAATGGGGATCGAACAAATCCACCCATTCATATGTTTATTGGTCTCATGCTACTGCAGATCAGGGGACACGGGACGTTTTTTCTCCTCGTGTCCCATCAGTTTGCCTCAGTGGCTTCCTGAACCACAGCAGTCTTCTGTGACGGGTCCTCGTCTGTTTGACTTCAGCTCAGCATCAGACATCAGATTGACTCGTGGTAGTCTGTGGCCAACAGCACCAGTCGAGTGGATTCCTTACTGAGCAAGAGCAAGGACGAGAGGGACACTAAACACTAAACCCGATGTTAGGGAACAACTTGTTTCTGTTGCTTGGGTTTCGGCAGGGCCCGGTTGTATATTCAGATTCATGGCGTCAGCTTATGTGATGTAGTTATAAAACAGGATTCTTGGAATAATTCCTTCTGCGGAGTTTGGGATTAAATTCATCCCCCCAATATCAAATGTTAAGCTCTCTTTCCCCTCAAAACTGAACAGTAAAGGTGTGCGTCTCTGCAGCTGAACACCGGTCCTACGATCCCTCGATACTTCAACTCCATGTAGACTTTCTCAAACCAAACAAATCATCACCCATCGGCACACGTTGGCTGTTGCCATGGCGCCGTTTCGTCCATTTGGTTTAGTGAATTTCATCATAAACTGTGGTAAATGTGTTTTCCCTGAATTAATGTACAATAACCCAAACTAACAATTGAAATCTGTTTTTAGAAATGTTTACAAAATGTATTAAAGTTGGGAATAAATGTAGTAAAACCAGTCAGATCATTCAGCCATTTGTTGAGTTTCAACTTCTTTCGGTCAGAGTTTCAAGTCTTTGGCTGAAACTACCTCCACAACAGTGTTTGGACAGTTTAGTTTGGGTTTCAGTTCTCAGAGTCAAAAACTAAATTCAAGTTATTACAACCAAATAAGCCATTTTGCCACCAGCTTTCACCAAATGAAGCCGTTATAATTCCTGTTTGCTATCCAACCTATCAAACGCTTAGGCAGCTATAAAAGTAAGAACTACATTTAAGAAAATCTGAGATACTGACGTTTGAAGTGATCGCAGCTCTTGATGAAGTAGCATCAGCCACACAGTGAAGGTTAAATTTGTAAAAACGTAATCTGACTTACGTGCTTCAGTTAACTTCTGACCAAAGCTGCACAGCGTCCAGGAGGACTTTCGGCTCGTATGTTTCAGCTTTGTCTGACTGTCGTTAACTTCTATCAACAGCATCTCCACTGGACTCAGGTCGATGCTCTGATTTGAAAAGGCGATGGGCTATTTTTCCTCCTGGAGAGGATTTCTGACGACGAGGCAAAAAAAAAAAAAAACCCCAGCAGATTAGCTCCAAGATTCTTGATGTTCCTGTAGATGTGCTGAATATTTTAGAAGTCGTATCCGGCACTGCATGTTCTTCCAAACGGTTTAACATTTTTTTGTGAGCACTGCTGTCAATTTGGATTTTGGACAAACTTAAACATGAAACATCGTTTAGAATATTTAATTTTGAAAAGCCGAAGCTTTGTGAACAACATGAATTAAAGTCTCGTCTTTATTTAAACTTACTGAGGATTACGTTTTGGGTCGTTGGAGATAACCGAGCGAGACTAACTTCTAGCCAAGTAGCAACAATCCTGAAATATCCAAACTGTGGACAACTTGTCTGTGAAGCTCAAGATCACACTGCAAGCTGTGATTCACTTCAGCAGCATCTTCTTGTAAATTCTAATAATAATCTTATACCATGATTGAACCTTTTTGATGTTTGTATAAGCATCTGCATCGCTCCTTTTGATTAATTGAACTAATACATACACTGGAGCTACTTACAGCATCGTATTGTTTGAGAACGGTGCAGAGTTTTGAGTGGCGGGTTTAAAAGTAGAATACCTCCAGCCTCCTGCCCCCCTGAGGCCAAGTGGAAGGATCAAGGAAAGAAAGACGGGATCACATGACCAGAAGGGGTCAGGACTCTTGGGTCCGTTTGTCCTTTGAGGACCTTCAACATCAAGCCAAGTGTGAATCAATCCCCTCCAACCACGTGGCTATTTTTTATTTTAAGCATTTAATGACTCCTGCAGTCCTTCTGATGTTACGAAACTCTTATTTTCTGGAGGAAAGTTAATTAGTTAACATTCTCATTATAGTACCCGACTTGTAAAGCACATGAACAGCATTAGTATGGTTGTATTTCTGTCTCTGCATGGTTTTATATCGGTAAGAACTGTAACCTCAAAAACAAACGGAACTCTGTCGGCCTACTTTGTGAATGAATATAATTAAACTGCAAGTTTTCATGATATTCACGAGGACGCCCTAATATGACAAAAGCTGACCATTTAAAAATTTGTACTTCGCTGTCCCATCAAATAAAATCTGAAGCCCCGGTTTTTTTAAAAATATTTTTGGTTGTTTATTTTAATGGAGTTACCCAACTTTCCATCCTTCAACCCCAAGAGAAATAGAGAAAAAAAAAAAAAAGGAAAATCTAGAAGTTATTTTTTAAAAAATTACATTTTCAGAAACACACTAGAAGCTACAAAACAACAACTCAAAAAAAAAAAAAAAAAAAAAAAAAAAACAGACCACGGTCCATTTTAGTTACAAAAGAAAACAGAGAGAAAGCAGTGATTTTACATAAACATCTTTAAAACGTCTGATTCTGGTGGTGACGATGTCCTCTGCAGAAAATAAGAGCATGTTGCTCTCCGCGACCCCGCGGGGATGAAATCCTCCTGTGACGTGTGAGAGAGCTGCATCCTTCAGTTCCTGTGCGATGAGCTGGAGAAAAGTGTTCAGCAGGTCTGTATCCGTGTGGTTTTCCAACGAGGAATCCGAGAGTCTCATTGCATTTCATGCTTTTGTAGGAAGAATAAAGCCACAGAAACAAACAAAAAAAACTAAACAAAAAAAATGAACCATCCAGTCTGTCAGTGAAGCAGATAGATCCATTTGTCATTCCATGAGCTTTTTACAGTCTATAAACTGTTGATTTTTGGTCATGTGTTCACCCACAGAGCTGCGGCGTGTTGGTTCAGTTCCATCGTGACCAGAAATGCACAAAGGGTCCGCCGCTGGGACAGCCAGCACTCAAACTGAGGTGGGACGCCGTTAGCGGATCAGTTCAGCGGCGAGTGGCTGCTCTCCGACGGTCCGGGCCGATGGCGGGACTTCCAGTAGCACAGGTGAGGAGGGGGCTTGGAGAGAAGGTCGTATGAAAACAGGACTAGGTCAGGGGTGTCAAACATGCAGCCCGTGGGCCAAAACCGGCCTGCGGGAGGGTCCAATCGGGCCTTGCAGGATGACATTCCTCACAAAGTGTAAAAAAACAAAGAAAGAAAAAAGAAAAATACGTTTCCAGTAGAAATAACTGCTTTTCCTAAATGTCCTCTTGTTACCTGAATGCTTGCAGAGTAGCGTTAGTGTGGAAGCTCTACAATGACGTCTGCAGCAGAGAATCTCGGCCACAGACAGGATTCCCCGTCGGGAGACAAACGAAAGCACAAGGTCAAGTCGTTGGTTGCATTTTCACTTGAAACTAAATAGTTTGCATCAATAAAATATAGCATGACGTCGGAAATGCAGTTATTTTCAGGATGAGCAGGGTTGTTTTTTTTTTTTTCCATTTAGTTGACTATTTGCATTAAAAAATAAACAGGAAGTTCTTGTTATTTAAAGGTTATTGTTGTATCACTGTACTGATCTGCCCACCTGAGGATGTATTAGGCTGCATGTGGCCCAACTGAGTTTGACACCCCGGGACTAGATAGACGAAAGAAAAAAAAAAAGAGAGAGAGAGATGGTGCAGAAAAGTGTGTGAGGATTCCTTCTCTCTCATGCCTCTGGGTTTCACTTGTGCCTCTGGAGAGCTTTTCTCTTTCTCCTCTTGAAGAAACAGCAGCACCTGAAACAAACGCAGGTCAAAGAGGTCGTTTATTAGAAAGACTTCAAACGAGAGAGGATCCAGACACAGACGAGAAGAAGGCCTTCAGAAATACAAACCACTGTTTCTTGAACAATATTAAACCTCCGCAGCCTGGCCCAAGAGCCAACTGTTCAACAGAGGATATAACGGTGTAATTTAACGTTGCTCATTAGTGAGGGAACTGTACAGGGACCTCAGCACCTGGAGCCACAAAACATGTTGAACTTCTAAAAAGAGGTAAAAAGGCTCATGAAGCTGTAGATGAAAGTTTCATCATTACAATTTCAAACATGTTTGATTGTATTTTTTAAAAGTTTTTTTTTTTTTTACACCATATTTAACTTATTTGAGTGGATTCAATCTTTTTTCTGAAATAGCCATATTATGTGTGTTTGTTTGCCGTTTGTTTGTTTTGACCTTTGCTGTTTAAGCTCGTTCAGTTTGGCTCTTTTAGTAGTTTTGAGGAATTTCAGGTATTTTGTTTCAGCTATTTTCAACATTTAGGTAATTTTTCTTTTTTCCTCAGCTGCTTTAGATTTATGTATTTATTTTCTGAAGCATTTTTGAATGTTTTAGCAGTTTTGAGCATTTCTTAGCATTCCTAATTTAGTTGTTAAAGTTGTTTCAACACTTTCAGACCTTTTGGCCGTTTTTGGTGTTTCAGTTGTTCGACGTTTTATTAAATTTTTTTGTTTCGATCTATTTTAGCCATTTTTAGGAGAAAGAAATTGTTTTATGTGCAGAAAAAAAAAAGTTTCTCAAATGCTATAAATGCTATAAATGGAGAACAGAGCCAGACGTGGCAGAGCCCTGATTTAGAGAAATGAAACTAAGCTTCTAATTTTAAAGTTTCCCCCCCAACTTATTTTTTTCCTCCATCTTTCGTTAACAAAAAAAACCCCCTAATATAGGAAATCTGCATTTGTTCTTCACTTGTTCTGAAACGTCACCATTTACATTAAACTCTATAGTACAATTTCCAAACTAAGTTTTAGCCAAGAATGCTTGAATCAATGCCAAATTTTAAGATTTATTGAAAAATAACATTATATCCACCCGTCAGGTTTTAGGAAGGATCGCAGCCATTTGTATTGACCTGGCACATATTTTTTGAAACAGTGCACCATATTATCATAAAACAGAGACTATTTAATATTGGGCCAGCAGTTCAAGCTTGCTTAGTTTAAAGACTGTTAATCAGGTCACCGTGAGTGCAGGTGGACGGAATCACATCTCGATCTCTTGAATTAGTAAAAGGCGTGCCACAGGGTTGTATTTTGGGAACACTTATCGTCTTCACTTATCTCTTCAGTGCTGTCCAAAACTTCTCTCAGGAGCTAAAATTGATCTTGAATCCTTTTCAAAACAAAACTCAATGCGTTTTTAAACTTGAGGGGAGAAAAAACAGAACAGGTTATTCCATCTCAGGAGGAAGTGATTAGATCACTCACGGCATAGAAACACCTGGAATTTGTAATAACTGATTTATGTCTTTAAACTTTCATACTCAGACAGAATCTGCTGTCGATATTCTTACTGACGAGTTGAGGACATGTTCTAATGTGCTCTGAATTGTTATGAGTCCTATTATTTTGAATGTTGTCAGAACGAGCAGCAGCTGATCTTGACCAGGACGAAGGGATATTTAATCTCAATGACGTGCTTCTTGCTAAAAAAAGATTAAATAAATAAAATTTTTTTAAAAATGTCAGTGCAATAAACCATCTCAAATAGCTAAGAAGGATTTTAGTTTGAATGTTGTAACAATATTTAGACTAAAGGAATAAGACTAAGGCTTATCTAAAATGTGGCGCCGTCATTCAGAGTAAAAACACAAACACGAGCTTCATTATTACACTGACGTCTGAATCTTTGGCTGAATCAGTTAGTTTGGGACCCGTTGAAAGAAAAGTTACATGTGTTGAAATACTTTACATCTGATTACAGCTTCTGGTGTGTATTTGTGTGCTTACTTGGTATCATCAGCCACTTCAACCTCTGTGTTTGCGGTGATTGGTGCATTAGAGTGTCCTGCAGTGGGGTCATCAGTGTTCAATTCCCCGTTGGTTGAACTCATGACCTGGAGGAGAGGAAAGGAAGAGAAGCACGGCTGTGAGCAGAGAGGTACCGACACAAACTCAACAGCTTTGAGTCCTTACTGAACATTTAGCTCGGCTTAAGGCTGGTATGTGGCATGGCTCTGTCTGAAATCCCACAATACAATGGACACGTATGCAAGAGGCAAATAATTCATGAAATAAAGCTGGAGTAACTAATCCAGTGAAGGGACTTTGGTAGAATTCATCCTATTACCATGTATTCTTTCAATGTTTTAATCACATTTGCTGCTGCAGCACTGCCTGGCGTTAACTCAGCTAACAGCACCAGGGGGCGCTCACTTTCAACCCGACAGGTAAAAGGTTACTACTGACATGATGGAGAGAAGGAAGGTATAGAAGTCAGAGGTCTGCAACCTGCAGCCCTGGAGCTTCATGTGGCTCCTCAGTCCCTGTCGTGGCTCCCTGGCACTTTTAGAATTTTTTTGTACATGAAAATTTTGCTGACATTTCTATTTTATTTGCACACCACGTTGATTATCAAAAAGATTCATTATTGATAACAATTACAGTAGAAATTGGTAAACTAAAATGATTAAAATTGTAAAAGAAAAAAAAAAAGGGAAAAAGAAAAGAACAAATTTGCAACTGAACTGTGATTCTTTCATGGTGCCAAATGAAATGCTACGATACTACAAAGTATGAAAAGAAGTCTTATGCTTGGGTGCCAGGTTTTGTTACGCTGGAGTAAATCACATGAACATGCTCCGATTATGCTTCCAGTAATTGACTGTAATGTGACATGTGAGCCAGGTATGCAGGAAAATAGTTAAGTGGTTTCACCCACAGACGGGTTAACGTGCACTATGAGTCAAATAGAAAAAAAAAAGCCTGTCAAGATTGATGCCATTGAGGCTCGATGCAACACTTGCAATAAAAGATATCACTGTATATCAACACGACCAAGGTGAATGAACATAAGTGACTGGTGCTGCATCCAGATTCCTCTCAGCACTAAAGTCAGTGGCCATTATAGCCAGAGTGGCCTCCTCCGGATTCTGCAGGATGAACTGTGTCTGGGATTTAAACTGCAAAATTCACCAAAGTGCTCATAAGTATGTTTACTTGAATCAATGCTACTTAATAGGCCTGACCTGACGATATTGTTGTGTAGCTTTAGTTTATGACTGACTAAATCAAAAAATACCTAGAGAATGACTTTAACTGACATTGGCTTGTTCAATCTGCTGGTTTGACATTTCCTGTTGTTTATCTTCTCCTCTGTCGCCTCGAGATCCTCTCCATTGTGCGAGGAAATGTGAGAAATCTTTCCTAAAGCTATACAATTTGGCAGCAGCGCATCTCTGTGTACAAGCGTCATTCAAACCCCGAGTGACATTTCCTACCTCCGGGGTCTGAATCAGCCAGTGAAAACTATTTATCATGGAACTTTTTGTGTCAAAAATGCCAAACCCCAAAAAATAAAACTCAACGATTGTAACATAACGTGTGACGTGAATGCACAGTTGCCTATTCTTGCTCATGTGGATTTGTTGAGTTTCTCTCTGTAAAAAGTGCCTCAAAAGGACTGTGTTATATTTGGTGCTATATAAATAAAGTTGATTTGAAAATTGAATTGAATTTTTGCTCAAATCGTGTTGATAAAATTGGCACAGAATGAAGATTCATTCAGGAACTGGTACGGACGTGAAGGTATCAGTCGTGGGTTTGAAAGTGTTTGAACGATACCCAGCCCTCAGTAAGAATGTGACTGGGCGACGTTGGTATGCAGCAGGACTTCATGTGGCCTGCTCAGAGTGTGTGTTATCACACAGTGTGTACCTGGTTTTTGGTCTGTGGTGCTCTCTCTCTGTTGGTGATGTGAAGTGGCGTTTCGCTGGGTACTGGACCGATCGGAGTGGGCTAAACACACAGAACAAACACGTCAGCGTGGGACAGAAAAGCTGGAAAGTTGGAGAGAAATGCACAGTGAAAACATTCACATCATCTATACTGTTTCTATTCGATGGAAACCATGCCACTGTGACAGTTCCTCAACACCTTAAGGAGCAGTTAGTGGAATACCCAACCCTACTGAGTACTACAGTCCAAGTTGAAAAGGAATATGAAAGAAATGAGGAAGTTGAAGCGTTAAAAACAACACCAAAACAGGTTGACTGTGTCAGCAACACTCATCGCAGGCACAGTCCAACACAGGGTGTGTGTATGTTGTGAAGAAACCGAAGGGGGGACAGGATGTTTCTAACAAATAGGGAAAAGGTGGGAAAACACTTTCTACAAGTCAATATTTAAGTAAAAAAATAACATTGAATAAGTGCCAACAAAAACAAACAGTTGTAGGTTATATATCAAGACTCACTAAGTTTTAGACGAGGACACACTAACTAGCAGTGGTCATCAAATGCCTGTTGATGACAATACTTGTTCAAAACGACATCTTTTGATGTCGTTTTGAACGACATCAGCGTTCAAAACGACATCAGCTGATGTCTTCCTCCTAAGACATCAGCTCTTCCTCTTAGGAGGAAGAGCTGAAGTGAGAGTTGTTTTGTGACTTTACCTCTGAATCTATGAGAAGTGTTTTATTGATATTTATTTACACATTTGATCTGATCTGCTGATACTTTCTCACAGAGTGAACAGAGTACAAGCATGTATTGCATGCATATCCTTATTGTCCTTTAACGTTGCTCAGCCATTTTTTCTTCCCGTCACCATCTTTATCCAGAGCGTCTGAAATCTTCTGAAATGACACCTGGTTTGTTTTTACAGTTAGCAGAGGCAGCTGGAAAAAGTCTGAGGGAATTTGCACTGAAGCTGCCAAATCTGAGGTGGCGAGATATTGAACTTCCTTAACCCCAGGAGAGCTTTTAACCCATCACCTGGTCGTATTCTGGTTCAGGCTGCAATATGAGAAAAGCTGGTAGAAGACACTTTAAATGACTCCAATTCCAACCTCCTTCACAGGTCATAGTGTGTCCCAGAGAGGTGAGGGGACAATGAGTCCAAATCAGGGCAATTCAACGTTGCAATCGTTAAAGCATCCAGGTGCATCTTTGGTTCGAGGCTCTTCAATCAATATCTGTTTGGAAAGACATTAAGGTCATGGAGGAGGAGGAATTTGGCTTCTTTCAAAAGTGAGTTGTTCCTTCCCACCGTCATCTACATTTGCTTGCGTGGAATTGTTGAATTTTCCTTTGTAAAAGAACCTTGAAATGACTGTGTTAGTCATTGTGTTAGTGCTCTTGAAATAAAATTGAATTGAATTTGGGGCCCGACTTGCTCCAACAACCTTATGACTCACTAAACAGGCTATGATGGCATCACCGGTGGTTGCAGGAGCTAAACTTGTGGCATGGGAAGGGTTGTGGTGAGGGAAGGTCATGAGCAGCAGTCTTCCTCCGGTTCACTGACATGTTTGGGGCTCGGGTGACGAGTGTAAGAGTCTCTGACAGGCTGTGCAAATAAAAATAAAACAAATTCACATCTAATTTTGTGAAAGCTGCATGGGGCCAATAGAGGCACTAAAGAGCCACATGTGGCTTCACAGCTGTGGGTCGCTCGCCCCGATCTGATTAGGTCCATAATGTATGAGGGGTTTTTTTTCTTTCTGTCTGCAACTTTGGAATTTTAATAAAAGGTTTTTACTAAACTAAATTTATTTGTAAAAAAAAAAAAACAACTACATTTTAAATACTGTGGGCAAATAATACAGACTTGAATTGATATTTTCCATCAATGATGTGTGTAAGTCTTAACCTTTTATGGGTGATAAAGTGTAGAGCATGAAATACGAACCAGTGGCTTTCCAGTCCAATCATACTGGTAATCAAAGATGTATCCGTTCCTGTCGAAAAGGTCGGTGAAGAGCTTCCTTAGATAGTCGTAGTCTGGTTTCTCGAAGAAGTCCAGTCGGCGCACATACCGCAGATAGGTGGCCATCTCTTCTATTACATAGAAACAGACACAATTCACACACCCGGATACAAGAGTGACAAAATGCCACGTTTACAGAATTCACACAGACGCATAATTGAACATTTTCTTTTCATAGTTTACCTGGGAAACTCTCACAAAGCACCTCTACTGGTGTGTCTTTCTTTGTGTCTCCTATCTTCTGATACCGTTCTTTCAAGGTGTCGGCCTGATAAAGACAAAGAAAATTATTCGTGGCATGTTTGGAACAAATGTGAAGGAGCTTAGAAGGCAGATCAGCAGTTCCCCGGAGCACAAGTCTTCACCTTCAGTCCCTGCCAGGGCAGGCTGCCTCGCAGGAAGTACATGAACATGTGGCCCAGAGCTTCCAGGTCATCCCGCCGGCTTTGTTCTGAGAGAGAAAAAAAAAACAACAGCAAAAGAAGCAAAGGCTTAAATCACAGGAAAGTATCAATGATGAATACAGAATTGAGCCAAAAACACAATAACAGTTCAACATTTCAACTATTAAACAGGTTTTGTTTTTCTATCAGTGTGAAAGAGACAAAGACGGAAAAGTGGAACACTGTTCCAAACACACACACTAGTTTCCTGTGATAAAGAAGTACGAGGAGCCCACTCTACAAGGACTTCTCAAACAGCTGTCAGCAGGGATATGAATGTGTTGCAGGGTTATTCTTAAAAAGAACGATGTTTCCTGGCAACTGCTCCCACTGTCGACTAAACTAAAAGTTCAATTAATTCTAGTTCACTATTGAAAAAAAGAAACTTTAGCGGTACAAGGCCAGAGATTATAAACCTGAAATACACTGTGTGTAGTGAGAGCCATATGAAGCCTTCAGTCACATTCTTCAACTACCATAACGGATTTTAAAGTACTTTGAGGCACTTTGCCCGATAGAATACTCTGGAGGCTACCGTCAAGCGTCCCCACACGGTGCGTTCAAGTTGAAGTTATCCCATTAACTTCACGAAGCGCTTTAAAACCTTCAAACAGAGTTGAGTGGAAGCATATCTTCCAAGGTCGTTGTCGTGATAAGCTTCGTTATCTTCTGCAAGCGGGCAGGATAAAAGCTTGAACAATGTCAACCTTGCCTGGGCGAGGCTAGTGTCGCACTGTTGACGGCAGTGCGGGTTGATGTCGTCGTGAACGGCTCCATTCATTATGTGCAGTTTGTTTTTTTCCTGACAAAGCCTACACGCTGCCTTGTTTTCATCTGAATGAACATTTTGACAAAATAAATTAGTTTCGGAAGACACAACATCTCTGTTTCTTGGATGCTGCTTAACAATTATAGTCTACTACTGCAGTGTCAACTCGTCACAGTATTTCCATACACAATTCCCTTTAGGAGCCTGGCATTATTATTGAAGTAGTATAAGTGGCAGGTCAAGACAAAGAACAAAACTATAAATGATGTACTAAATCACCTTCTACCGTTGGATCCAACCCGACCTCCTCATGACAAGCATATCACTTACATTTATTATATTTATATACCTGCAGCGCTCAACAGACCATTTATTCAATTATTTGATCAAGATTAAGTTGGATGATTTTCAAATATTTGAAGTGCTGCACGCAATTTTCAATACTTAATCAAAAGTTTAGTGTTGTACACTTTCGTTCCAAAAAATGCTGCATATTGAGATTATCAAACACAATTCCAACAAATAAAGAATAAAAAAATTAAACTACTTATTCAATATTTAATCTAGACCTCACTGTGATATACTGAACCCCCAGTGTTATTCACACTTCTGTCAGTTGTGCACAATGGATAATGGTCTGGCGATTACATCTGGGAAATGAGAAGCCAGCTGCAGTCGTAACGGTTGAGTAACTGTCCTTTGAGATTGTGCCGGGGGAAACCTTTTTGGTATAGCACACGCGGGAGACGCTGGATTACCTGAACAATAAAATACCCTTCCTGTTTTGGTGGCAGTCTCATTGTTGCCCCTCCAGTACACCTTCAGCTAAAACTAGTTAATAAGTTGGACATACACATTAAGATGAGACTATAAGTATTCATCATAGCTCAAGGCAACACACACCAGTTTAGCTCTTGTGTTTCAGTAAAATGTTTGTTTGTGCAGAATGAGTAAATAAATTAGTCTAAATCTTTGTGTTCGACAGCTCACAACCTGCTCAATAGCAACGTTGTTTTCCGTTGCTTTAACCCTCAAGCGTCGGTTAAATTTACCACTCCTCTTACGTCAATAAGACCAAAACTATCAATTTAGAGATTTATGTACGGGAAAATTAAAAGACAAGAAATCTGTAAATAACATTTTGGACAAAATCATTATTTTTCGATCAATTCTGTGTTTTTTTTATTCTAAATAACAACAAGATCAAGCAATCAAACTCACTTAAAGGATCAAACCCATGAGAATTGTTGAATGTTTGTTGTGCAGTAAAAAAAAAAAAAAGAAGAACTCTTAGGTTTTTGGCCATTACTGTCCTGAATGACATATTTGTGTAATATGTACAAACAATGCCAAGGGGTTAGCCTACTAAAGTGGCTAGTAAGTTGACATGTTTTCTGCATCTACATCATGTGTGGAGAAAACACTGAGGGATGTTTTGTGACGTTAAATCAAATAAAAGTTAACTACAGGAGGTAATCTGTGGTTTTAGGAGAACCATACAGCTCAATCCCAAAAAGACAATACAGATTTAAACTCTACACCCACCCACCACAATTGCACACCCGCTACATTATCTGCTTTTAACTCTGGTTGACTGTTCCAGGCTTCAGCGTCATCTGGGCCAGAAGACATGAAATAAATCGGTTATATAATCATGGTGTAAATTACAGGGCTGCAACTCCCAAAACAAAAAGCTGTCTAAATTTAGAAAAGCCTCGTTCCTTCTTTAGATTGTTTTTTTTCCCAGAGCAACTCCAAAACTAAACCCCTCTAATCTTTGTTAAGCTCTTCCCAAATAAAGCCATTTATGACGTGAGCAAAATTCTCTTGATTTTGACATGCAAAATCAAGAGAATGTTCCTTCAGTGAATGAGGAATACGTTGTGTGAGCGTGTGCTCCATTAAGTCAGGCTGCATGTTTGATCTTTTGCTCTTACATTTCCTTATGTTAACAACGTTGGTTTGACCAGCCTCCCTTCACTTGGAGACATACACTTCCCTGGTGACAGTGTGAAGATCAGTTGGTAAAATGATATGCCACGTTTGAACGTGAAGGGAGGGTACATCCTGGGTGAAGGGAGGGTACATCCTGGTCAGGTTAGCGGTCCATTCCAGGACAAACATTGACGCTGACCGTCAATAGTCAAAAATAACCTAAAACGCCTATCTAATCCACCATGAGATGAAATGACCACGTCAGTTTACGTCGCGACCATCATCGACCTGCAAAAATCGGCAGAGGTTCTCAAACCGTTTTTGGTTGCCATGACAACCGTATGTGGACTCCCCCTTTACGATGTGGATCAAACTAGTTGAGTTTTTGGTCAGAGTGCTGTTGTGAAATACAATGCATTGCACTTAGCATTTCTCGACTGTATCGTCTATAAGATCAGATTAGATTCACTTCCTCTTATAAATTTGATTAAATTACTTTACGGGCATCTGCTGTGGATCAGACTGGAACATAACAACAAAGCAACTCACCTTTTCCTAGATGTGTATTGATGCTCATGTATCTAGCAGTTCCAGTCAGACTCTTGTGTTCTCTGTATGGGATGTGTTTCTTAGTCTCTGGATCTATGTACTCCTTTGCCAGGCCAAAGTCAATAATGTGGATGGTGTGTTGCCGTTTGGAGCCGGGTCGGCCCACGAGGAAGTTCTCAGGCTTCACATCCCTATAGATCAGGCTTCTGGTGTGGACGAACTCCATCCGTGTGATCTGAGGGGAATACAGGACAAGAAATATCAGTATGAACGTCTTCAAAATATGTCAAGCTAACAAGTTCCGGTAAAAGTCTGGAAATGAAGTGTCAGCTTACCAGTTGTATGGCTATCATGAGTACAGTCTTTAAAGAGAAGGTCCTGTCACAGAGGTCAAACAGATCTTCTAAGCTGGGTCCGAGCAACTCCAGAACCATGGCATTGTATTTTCCACAGGGTCCAAAGTAAAACACCTGCGGCACGCCGTCTAGGAAAGAGAAAGAGATCGACATGGATCAAGTTAAGATTCCCAGCGTGGAGTGTATTACATTTCTTCATCTTGGCTCTGAGAATGAAAACAAAAACAGACAAAAATGTCTTATTTTCAACTTTCTCTGTTGTATGTGTAAAACCTGCTCTGTCATTGAATGTCAATAAGTATGAATTTTATACAAAATGCAAAATGAGTCATGTAGATCTGTTTTTGTCCTGATATTAAAGTTCATTAAGACATTAAGTTCAGTCACGGTTTGTCTGTTCTTAACAGGACATTTCTGTGAGCTTAGCGTAAACAGATTTCATAGGTGTTCAGAGTCTTGATTGACACGGTGGGCAAACCTGACATTTGCTGAATTATTAAATCAGGGATGGTGAACTTTTTGTTCATAATTACCTGAGCGTCTTGACATCAGTGAATATTTATTGTTGTAACGGTGCAGTTTTACTTATTCAAGAAGTTTAACAACAGTGGTCTTTCCTATTACTATACTCCAGCGGTCTACAACCTTTATGACCAAAAGAGCCATTTTTACCACTTTCCACCAAATCAAATTCACCTGGAACAACAAAATGTTTCACTGTTAAAATGGAGAAAACAGCTCACAAAGTTCTAAATATGATTATATGATACATAATAAGGCTACACAAACAAAAACACTGTCTCACGTTGCATTTATGAATTTCATTACTAGAATTTAGAAGAGCAAATTTATTTAGTGATTTGTTTCACCTTTTCAAGCTGTTCAATCCATTTTCTGAGCCTTTTTCATTGCTGTTATTAGCAGTTTTAGCCGTTTTACCTCAGAGCCTTTTACCCTTTTAGGTGGTTTTCCCTCTTTTAACCATTTGAAGCATTCTTTTTGCCATTTTCTCCATGTAAATGAGCCATTTGTCTCAGTTTCTTGTAAAGATGGGCTCTTGTATTTTCAACTTGTATGCAAGTTTCTCCATAATGAAAATGTCCTTTACTATTGCCACCCAGTTTTTATGATTCGGGTCCTCTGTCGTGAGCGAGTTCTTTATGATGGTTTTCTTGGATGCTGCCAAGTGAACACAACTTTTCTTTGTTGCTTCACTGAACGTATCAACTGCTAAAGCAGCATTGTTGGTAGTGAAAGCCCGTCTGTCCATGTTGAATGAAACTACAGACTGTGGAGTGGTGTGGGCTTCTAGTAGTGCAGTTAAGGCAATTTGTAAATTAAAGCTTCAGCTCATTAGAATGCAACTGAATCCAATCCAGCCCTTCGTCATAACCAGTGACCTGAACCCTGACCCTGTCAAAACACCGAGCCGCTACCATGCGGCGTACACAAAATACAAGCAGATAAACGCTGCTCTCATAACAATAAAACCAACTCTCACCTGCACTTCCTAGTTGTTTGTAGAAGCGATACTCTAGATGGAGTTGTGGTGCCCGAGACTTTATTGGCTCCTGCAAATAAAGATTTGGAAAGAGAAATCATTAATTTTTAGTAGTGAAAGTCACTAGGAAAAAAAAGTATGATAGCAAAATGGTGAGATTTAAGCATTACACGGTATCGCTACACACACTAAACTGTGAAGGAGATTTACTACATTTAAACAACATTACATACAGCAGAATTGAGATACTGAACAATGAGATGAAGGTTCAGCTTTAAAGCTGTAATCATTGATGGGGCTTTAAGTCTGATTTCTCAGATCTCATTGCGTTGCTCAGTCCAAACTTGAACTTGACAAAAGATCTGGGGGTCCATGTGAATATAGAAATTTGCAGATGTTTTTAATTGCATCTGACGATTTCTCTGAAATTAACAGACGATGTTTTATCAGTCTAGCAGAGAACTGACCCAAGAGATTTAAAGACGGAACTGCTGCCATAAGTCGTCCAACTAAGCAAAGAATTGTTAGGATACCGTTAGTAAATCAATAATGGATAGATTATTTTACCACCTATAAACAAAAGAAACTTTAATTTGAACAAAGAAATTGAAAACATTTTTACCAGTTTGATAGCCACATATTCATTGGTGTACAGGTTCTTTCCCAGTCGCAGCTCTCCAAAGTTCCCACAGCCGATCTTCTTTCCCACTCGGAAGTTCGGTCCGACCATCAGAACTCCAGAGTTGGAGCCGGTACCTCTACCGCCGTGCCCCGACCTGCTGCCCGTCTTTCCAGACATCCTCTTTCCCTCCTCTGACTCCCCCTTTGCTACCACCCCACCACCGCCGCCGCCGCCACCACCGCCACCGCCACCGCCGCCGCCTCCTCCTCCTCCTCCTCCTCCTCCTCCACCACCTCCTCCTCCTACTCCTCGCTTGTCAAAGTCCATCAGTTTGTGGTAGCCTGGACGCTCCACGGTTAAGCCGATTCCATGCAACTAAACAGACCACCAAAACAACAGCCTTACGGCTCGGCGACGAGATGCTGACCAGGCTCTAATTGTGCGCAGGGCGGAGACTGGAGCGTGGCGATGCAGGTTCAGCTGAGGTGGATGTGAGACGACTTCAGAATAGAGACATGGATCTTTTAAAGATCTAGATGTTATTTAGGATAAACTAAATGCCACTGATGAGTGCAGATGTGTGTAAAAGTTTGTTTTTGTTATGCGTTTTCTGGGAGGATGGCTGATTATATAAATCTATACAAAAAAACAATAGGCCAACAATGAACACGACCATTTCATACCCCCTTGCAGGGGCCAGAGATGATGTGAAAGGTCACCGGCCTAATTTGTCAATATACTCAGCTAGCCATATGCTAGCATGTTATATGAAAGAAGGAAGCTACGCTAGCTTCAGGGTCACATATGGGAATCCACCATGACAACAAAGGAGAGACTAAAGCTCTTCTTCACTCTTATTTTTCAAAAGCCACTCAGGTATGGTGCGATGCTATTGGAGTTTGATGTACGGCCATTGGTCTAAGACAGATGGTTTCTTAGCATATGTTGCTTTAATGACCGGAGCTTTGTTGACTCTTATGTCCCACAGCAGATGGTTCCTTCAAGGTAAAGATGAAGCTTTTTCCTCCTCGAGTTAAAATAGCGTTTGGGAACACCTGAGAAGACAGAGAGAAAAAAATCAATACTTTCAGGGAATTTAATACCACTTTATGGATTACAAAGTACATTTAGACGGCACAAACAAGTTAATTTGCCAACTACAGCTGAAAATAATCATCAGAATTATGGAAAATAATTTTACATGATGGGGCGAGACTACGAGGCAGATAGCTGTTCAAAAAAAACTTAGTACCAATGTCACAAACCTTTGCATAATCACAATGTATAAAGTTTGTGCTGAATGGTGATCTGAAGAGATGAAGATTTAATTTTTCTTCTTCCCTAATTAGCGATCCTAACAGATTCTGGCAAACAAACACAAAGGCAAAGAGCACATGACAGAGGGAGTGGGTGTACATATGCACTAAGTTTATGAAAGCCATTAAATCTAAACAAAATTATGTCCACTGTATTAAGCTCATGTTGGATACACCGCACTTCATAAGAACCAAAATAACTTGCCTTAACAAATTTTGTTAAAGTGGAATTTTATACAATTTCAATGGGCAGTGCTGTTGTGCACCCTGCTGTCATTTGGCATCATTTACTGGCGATCCCACAAGGTGAGGAGAGGATGATCTGAATAAGGGCAAGATCGCCCAACTGTAACTGGACTGAAAATGCACTGCTTTGACAGAAAATTTAATTCTTAAACTGAAACCTCTTTCCAGAGGGCAGGAAGGAGAGCAGGTTTGCTCAGACATTACTTGACAACAGAATGCTGATTAATCTTGGTGTTACCGTCCTTGGAAATCTCAGTATAGCCATCCAGTCTGCGGCCTTGTTGTTCCCGAGCTGCAGGTTCAAACGTGCTTTCTGTATACAGTCTTCCTGTCTGTTTCCTCCCATAGAAGGGCAGCTGGTTAATCTGAGCTTCTCTCTAGTGCTGCGGAAAAAACTCCTATACCTATCAATACAGCTTCCTGCTGAAGCTCACTGGCGAGATGGAAAGGAGAACTGGGACACAACATGTCGAGTAGAAATTTGCACCTAAATGCCACAAAGACTAAAGAGATGGTGGTAAGCTTTGGAGAAAAGAGGCCCAAAGCAGTCTCAGTCAGCATCAGAGGGATGGAAGTGAAGCTGGTTTCTACTCCGAGGCACATTACAATGCAGCTTGACAACTAAAATGGACCAGTAACCATGTTGAAGAAAAATAGTGACAGTCGTGCATCTGCAAGCCTCTTCTGTACAGTTTACTGGTTCATTGTTTGCAGTGGACTTGTCTAAATAAATAAAAATGCTCAGAAAACAGTTAAAATTCTGCACAGTTCATGGTGAAGTACTGAAAACTTTCTCCCCAACATCTATTGTGTGCACCCAAAGCAATCAAAAGCCTTTAATCCCAACCTTTAACAATTATTTGGGATTTGAAAAGGGTGCAGCACCCCGGAGGTTAGCATTCATGTTCCTGGCAAGGCGTATACAAGCTCAACAGATTCCTTTACGCTCCTGAAGCCTTCACCTTTAACGAAGTTTAGTAGAAGCAGATCGTGCGAGTCATCGTTGTAGTGGGCTGTGTTATCTTTGTGCTGATCAGTGCAGGTTAATATACAAATGCCTGGGCTGATGAGGTTGTGTATTGCTGTTGCGGAGTGATTACATGGCAGCTTTATAATATTACTGACACAGCCTACATGTTACCTTGTTTTCATTTACTTGACTAACTGCAATGGTTTAGAGAGACAACATCTTTTAATTTAGCACAGCGCTGTTTTGAAACTGCTGTTTACTTGGGTGCTGTCGCTCGAAGGTGGATGTTTGTCCTGGCTCGTGGTAGGCGGGCGAAGGACAGTTAATCAGTGCCTTGTGCATGAATAAAACACTCACCAACTAATAATTTTGGGGCCGACCAGTGAAGGGACAGACATTCAACTGTCTAGTCAAGCACATGCCAAGCTGCCAGCGCACTTTTTTTTGTTGTGGTGTGCCAAGCTACATAACAGGTCTAAGAATGGGACACTTTTCATGCTTAACTCTATACTGAAGAACCCATGAAAGCTTCACCATGCACCGAGGGCTCTTCAACATAGCAAATCCAGCACAAGTCCTGATGTGTAGGACTGAGCACAGCCCTGCAGCTTTTGGACTATTTAATTACTCTCTTACACACAAAAGCAGTTCACCCACGATGCTATTCGAGTTACACATTTTAAAACATACAGTTTGAAGTCTTTGAGTTATTTTAGCTCTTTTTAGGCATCCTTCATGTTTTAGATCAAGGGTGTCAAACAAATTCTAGCTCGGGGGCAACAAAATTGATCACCAATTTGATCTCGAGTGGGCTGGACCAAAAAAATTGGGCCATAATAACCTTTAAATTTACACTGTAAAGGTTTTCTTCATTGTGGTAAGCACAGTTGTTATCACAATGTCAATATTTCCACAAAACCAAACAATTTACCAGTGAAAATGACTACAATCTCAACATGAAATTTTAATGAGGCAAAATAAAGTGAAATGTTTAATAATGATCATTTTTTTTTAAAGTTGTAGTTGTTGCATTATCCACATTTTCTTTTCTTTTTTTTTTTACAAACTCAGACTTCATTTAGTCAGGAAAACCACATTGAGACTAATAATCTCTTTTACAAGTGTGTTCTGGCAGCAGTACATCTCACTCCGATAGCACAGCTTTAATGCTCATTGTTGTAGCCACTACTCTCAAAAAAATAGGTTTAAAAAAAAAAAAAAAAATCCCTAGAAATTTTTCATAATTTGCTTGGTGGTTTGGCCAGATTGCAGCCTCTTGTGGGGCAGTTTTGGCCTACAGGCCTTATGATTGACACTCCTGTTTGCGATAGACACTTCTTCCTGTCTGTCACTGGCTTGCTTGTTTGTTTTTGCTACAGTAAACACATTATTACCATGAAGGATCAATAACGTATTCAAATAACATAGGGTTGATCCACTGGCTGACTTGATGCTTATAAACCCACGCATCAATCTGATCAGTGCACATGTAAAAATTGACCATTTTAAATAATTGAATCCGACTACAGAGCAGCTCACTAAAGTGACTCGATAATGTTTTTTTTAATCGACTACATTTATCAGCTTGTACTACACTCTCTGCTGTGTTACTTGTTACTCGTTTCTTGAAACGGTCTTACCAGTTTCGTCCTCTTCGAAGCACATACAACACAGTCCGTGCATGTCGCTTTGTCTGAAAGTTGCGAAAGCTGTCATTGTTTTACTTTTATGGCTGAAAGTTTTCTCAAAGGGGAGGGAGACCAGAGCAGCTGGTGCTAACACAGCTAACGCTAGACGACAGTACTACTGCAGAATCATCTTAAAAGAGCTATAACTACGCATATAGAGTTAAGATAAGTTCACGTAGCGCGTCCTCGATTGTGATGTCTGTGTTTAATACCGTGCAAAAACAATAATAACGCGGAGTGAACGACACAGGTAGCACAGGAAGTTAGGTTTAGGCCACAGTAGTTACTGTCTCTGGCCTCTGTAGCTTCTCACTGTTAGCCTCCATCAAACCGTTTGGCAACAGCTCGTTAAATGTCGGAGCAACGAATGGAAAGACACGCCATTGGATGATACTGTGATAGTAATGTCAGACAACGTTAACGACGTTTAGTGCATGTTGTGCACTTAAACATACAGTCTGACATGAGACGACGTTGGCTAAGCCGTTAGCCAACCAGCTACATAGCCACTGTTGGCTAACGCTGAATTCGTGCCCATTCATACTGTCATTCATAAATACGAGCTCCTATCACAAAGGCGACCGGGTAGAGTTGAAATCGGGAGTGTGAATTACCTGGGTGGGCAGCCTGTATGTTATTTCCTCTCGCGTGGAATGAAGTCTTGTCGTTTTTCTCGACTGGTTTTCCTGCTCATCTATTTCTGTGGATGTTTGGCTAACCAGCTGAACAGCCTCACTGGAGACTGAGCGGCACTTTGCGTAACTGCGGCGGCCCGCAACGCAGGAAGCGGAGGCAGCAAGCGTAGAAGGCTTTGTGGAATACTCACAGAAACGCACGCACGCATCGATACGTGCAGAAAAAGTTCGTTTCAACACTCACTGACATTTCTTCGAGTCAATAAAGTAGATTTGACTCTAAAACAGCATATTTATTTCAGAAAGAAACTGAAAAAAATATTAGTTAATAGTTTAGGGAAGTAGAAAGTTATTCCCCATGTCAGATAAAAAAAATAAATCATTTAGAAGTATTGTCACTCAATATTGCCTCAGCCCGTGTTGCCAGGTTGGACAAGCACCCCCCCCCCCCCCCCCAAAAAAAAAGAATTCTGTTTAAATTTCATCTAAAAATTCGGTCGCTTTTCACAACTTCGGGCAAGTTTTCAGAAAATGTTTCAGAGAAAATATTAAACAGAATAACTGTTGGAAAAAGAGATTCTGGTCTTTTTTAATACTTTTTTTTTTTAATTATTATTTTTGTTGTAAACATATACAATGAAAACACAAAGGCTCAACATGCGATTTTTTCAGTGGTAAATTTGTCAAGTACGTTCCATCAATCCATCATCTATACTAAACATGCATTTTTTTGGACAGTGGGAGAAAACTGAAGTACCCAGAGGATTTCCACACATGGGGAGAACATGCAAATTCTCTACAGACTGACCCTGCCAGTTTTGAACCCATAACATTCTTGCTGTGAGGCAAGAGTGCCAACCACTGCTCCACCACGAGGCCTTATACAGGTTATTCAAGAAAAAAAAAATTAAAAAGAGGAATAAATTAATTATAAAGATAAGCAAAAAAAAAAAACTGTGCTTAACTTATTTAATAATCCATTTAACATTGAATATTTTGTTTTTTAATCTCAAAAGCATAATCAGTCCCCTCCATCCTATAAATCCAGCTATCTGTTTCCAGAAGGTAATTCTTTTTATTTGCTGTTTTGAGATATTTTCTTCCTCAGGTAGGGCCCAGAAATACAACAAATCAACTATGAAGACAATATTTTCCCTGGGAATATTTGATATAATTAACCAAATGTTTTTCTGGAATAATTGGATCTTCAAAAATAATATAGGTGGTCCAGAGAAGATGGTTTTACAGGTTAACAGGTTTCACACTCATGTTGTTCCCGAACATCATTATACTCAGCCATACACAGACATTACCTATTCAACGGGTAAAAAGAACAAATTATGTACTGTAATCTTTACCTAAGCACTGTGACATGAGTCTCTCGCTCTACAACATTTTCTGATGGTGGGTCTGTGTTCGGCTGCCCCTGGTCACGATATTTACAAAATAGCCAATAAACTGCTGTAAAAAGTTTGAATATCATAGACATTAATCTCCTGACCTGCCTTCAATTAGAACACTGGAGTTTAGTTCTATCCACATAGTTTTTGATGAGACATGCACTCCATCTGCACTGACACTGCTTTAGAAGAGTGAAGCCGGCTTCCAGGGCAGATGAACCAGAAAAGCCTCGCTCAGCGCCCTTGTCTTTACAGGAGAAAGTTCTAAAATGCTGAAACACTGTCATAGCCCCACCTCTTCCTTGGTTTACCTCATGCAGGTTGACCTGTATGCGTAAACCTGCCAATCAATGACACAACAATGGCTGACCGCAGGATTGTGTCCACACTGCAGAAGTTACTGAGCTTATTATTTTGCAGCATAATTTTTGTATAATTGAATTTATAATCTCAACCTGTGGGAGCAGTTCTACTTACCATCAGTTCACACAAAAATGACATCATACGGTGGTTATGGTGCAGTGGTTTCATGTGGACAGATTTCTTGATGCATTTCGTATGTATGAAACATTTTCGTAAGTGAAAATGTTTTTATTCTTACTGTACTCGGTTCTAGATGTTCATTATTCTTCCTTTCAAGAGAAGTCAGTGAATACTTTGCATAGGTAAGAGCATTTTAATTAATGTAACACTGTAGGTTGAAGACGTCTTTATAATGCATCTGAGAATTTTACCATTTTTTCTTGAGTTGGGCACATTTAAATTTTGGATCCGACAACCCTTAACTCAAGCTGTGAATTTTTTTCATGCATTTGACAAACCTGTTAACCCCTCCCACAATTCCCCCAAAACAAATGTCACTCCCCTCCCAGAGAAGAAAACCTGTGAGATGAGACATCCAGAATCTGGCCCTCACCTCAGACCATACAATCTCATACAAACTGGGATGAGTCTACAAATTGACTCCGCATCGTTTGCCTTCTCACCTTTTTTCATCAATATAATAATTCTAGACACTTTAAACATAATTATCACTGCCCTCAGAAACTGATGTATTTCTAGTATTTATAAAATATTGAAATCACATTTTCATTCTTGCCCCGCTGTTGCTTTTCTTCTTTTAATAAAATGTTTTACCATGTTGTTCTCCCCCCCCCCCAATGCAGTTCTGCGTCATTATCCTGCTGTGGGATGAACCTCTGACCAACTAGGCACATCCCAACTTGTATTGCAAGGTGCTGCAGAATGCTGTGGGAGCCATTTTGGTTCAGGGGAAAAAACAGCCCCAGACCTCCACACTTCCTTCTCCGTATTTAACAGTTGATATCACTGCGTGGTGATAATCAGGATGAATCAGCCCATAATACTTTCTTCCAGTCATCAGTAGGCCAATGGTGGTCTTCCATGGCCCTGGCAAGCCTCTTTGTCTTGTTGTGACGCCTTAGCGATTTCTGTCGTGCTGCAGCTCGTCCAGTCAAACCTGCAGCTCCAAGTCTTGTCTTCACAGATGAAGCTGAGACTTGGTGCTTGAAGCTGTAGTCCTGTGAACTGCCCATCACACAAGCTGTTACCTCTCAGAAACGTGTCTTCTGCTGTGGCTTTGGGTCTGCCAGACCAGTTCCTGTCTGTTTGAATGTCTTTTGATGGTGAAGTAAACTTTAATCACCGACACCTTGAATTTCTTTGTAATTTCTGTGTAGGAAAGACCCACATTTTAAAGGTTATGACGGTGTGTGTCTTTCACTGTGATCGCAACATGCCACTTTCTGCTGTGATGCTGTTCAACCGATGCTCACGAGGGTTTGGTAGTGCGTGCAGTAACACTGCTTTTATGCAGACAGAGGCGGGTTGTAAATAATCCAGAGAAGTTGGAACAATTGTAGGAATTATTGGCACTAACCTGAAAGGCTTGATTGACCTCTATTGTTGCAGAACAGCTTTAAGATGTTCACCAATTTCTTGTCAATTGAAAAAGCCCTTTTTGTAAAATTATTAAATGTACATTATTCACCTTACCCTTGGAAAAAAAAAAAATGGTGGTTCCCCACTTACCTGTGTAGAAATTGTGGTGGTCCAAACTTTTTAATCTTTAGGATAATTTCCTTGTTTCCTGTATTTGTTAATGGAAATGGGACATTATGAACACAAAAACGTTTTTTTTGCCGACTCAAATTGAACATTCTTCTTCATCTGCTGAACTTCCTTATTTCTGTGTAGAAATCTGATAAGAGATATGAAGCAGTGTGTAAGCTGGTAAGTTCATGGTTAATTTAAGTTTCTATTGGATTCATACATTTGTAAATCCGTGAAAGAATCTCAGCCTCACTTGCTTCACTGTGAAAAACATAAATTTTTTTCATATATCAAATTGAAGCGTAAATTGTCTCAAACTTTTGATTATTTTATTTAAATAATTGAATAATTAATAAAATGAAACATTTTCCTTTATTATTCTAAAGCTTTAATAATGAAATTGCTGTCATAGTTTTTTTTGTTTTTTTTTAAATATAAACTGCAGCTCAGGCTAAAAACCATACAGCAACAACAATTAATTTACATAAGTGTGCAACAGTGTGGCAGATTAATTTTTAAAAATAAGCATAAATAATGTTTGCTAGACAAATTCAAGCTTAGATCCGTTCTGTTTCTGCAGTTTTCATCTCGTCAAGGGGCGCTGGCGTTCATTTTCTCCTGACAATTGTCCCAGAAGTTGAGCAGCCGGCTGTCCTTGTTGGAGCAGAAGTCAGTGAAGTCTTTGAGGAGGCGGTCGGCCAGCCGCTCGTCGCCCAGCACGCCGCTCCTCCACGCCTTGGTGAGCATTGTGTTGTAGGCCCAATAGTAGCCCACCCGGTCCTCGCAGCCGAACGCGCCCTGGCTGTTGGAGGTGGTGGAGTTCCTGCGACGACGTTGCTGTCCGCTCGAGTACTTCCTCTTCGAGTACGGCAGCTGTGCGAACACGGTGCCTGATAGAAAGGAAAGTCAGCGGACACGGTGAAGGTCTGTGTGATTTTCTTACTTTTTATGTCGATAGAGCACAAACCTGTGACATGGATGTACTGGGGCTTGTTCTCAGATGGGAAACTGAAAGTGGAGGCAGAAAACTTGTCGTGCACAAAACCAAACCTGGAAGAGTGACAAGGCGAGAACAACAACAGATTACGACGTTGAATTATTCATCCATGAAATTACTGTTACAATTACTGTTGCAAGAGGAAGGATTTTAAGGGTGAAGTAAATCGACACAGTCAGTCACATTTTTAAGCAAGAACAAAACGGTTAAATCTGAAAAGTTATAAACTAGTTATAAAATCTCAACATCTCATCAAATTCAGCATCTCTGAACTCTTTCAATGGTTAAAAAAAGAAACTTTTTCACTGACTAAAGACACCTTCATCACTCACCTTTTCGTTGTAGAGTAAAGGGACTGAGTCATCGCTTTAGCTCCATTGCACTGGAGCCACGTGTGGCTCTGCAGCTTTCATAAAGTGCGTCTAAATAAACATTTTGGCTCGTTCATCTATAGTTGCACAGCGAAATATATTGACTCTTATCTTGCGTGGACAGTGTGACACTCTCAACTAAAATACGCGTCACCAGCCCGCTTGGCTTTCACTTCATCTGATAGACGTCAAGTTTTAAACCGTGCCTCTCGTATCGCTAATGAGTGAAAATAAAGGCTAAAACATCTAAAAGAGTTGAATGAACGAATTCAAATAAAATAATAAATAAATAAGTTAAAAACTGTTAAAATGACTGAAACATCTAAAACAGCCAGAATTGCAAAAAGACCTAAAATGCCTATAACAGCTACAACGACTAAACAATTAAAGTTAATGTGGCAAAAAAAAAAGAATCGAAAACAACCATCACTGAAATGACTAAAATAGCTGTAATATGAAAACAGATAACAATTACAAAATTGGCTAAAACTGCTAAATAGAAAATGTTGTTTTTAAATTTCAGAAATGCAACATGAATATAAATTCAGCAAAAAATTATTATACAGCATAAGTTTAAAAGTGGTATAGTTCTAAAGTTAATGTTTTGAGCTGCTAAAAAAATGTTATTGCGGGAAAAACCTGAGTTACTAACACTGACACAGATTAGTTTTTTTTTGTTTTTTTATAATTAACTTCCTTCCTTCAAATCTTGTTTCATCTCAGGTCAGTAATGACCCTCAGAACGAGATTATAAATTAGGCATAATGAGGGATTTGGCCAGTGCGCAGGAGGTGGTTGTTAAAGATCACCTGTAGAGGATGGCCTCCTGAAAGAGTTGCATCCTGTCCCAGTGTGTCTCCGGTTCAAAACCTGTTTGATGACATTGAAATACTTAGGAGCCTGTGGCACAGACACACACTCACACACACTCACTCACACACACACACACACACACAGCAGGTAGGTGCACCTTCAAACAGGTTGTCGCTGCTGTTTTTCAGCAGACAGTGTGTGTTGAGCGGGATGAAGAGCTGCGCTCTGAGCGGATCGCTGTACAGTGAAGACGTCAGAGCGAACGGGACCTCCAGGACGGGAACCAGCAGGAAGCCGCAGGACGCCGCTTTCCTGTGCCACGCTTGAACCTGCCGCACAGAAACAGAACGAATGCCGGCCGTTTGGTGTATTAAATGTGAAA
Source organism: Lipophrys pholis (assembly GCF_963383615.2). NCBI lineage: Eukaryota > Metazoa > Chordata > Actinopteri > Blenniiformes > Blenniidae > Lipophrys > Lipophrys pholis. The sequence continues at coordinate 44,147,693 of NC_137635.1, read as the reverse complement.
TGAAAACCGCAAACATCCACAGTTGGTTTTTAGCCTGGTCTGTTTTGGCAGTGTCATGCGCCGTCGTCGTCGTAAACAGAAACAGCTCATATTTGGAAAACTTTTTCTTATGAGGACATAATGTACATTTTATTTAAAAACAGATGGTTTAATCAGTTTCATCAGCTGTTAAGTTTTTCTAAAATACTGGTTTTCTGGCATCGCAAATTTTGTGAACAGCTTGTTAACAACAGCATCTTACATCCGAAGGTTATTTCTGATTCCTCCAATATGATCACAAAGTCACTGTTAATTGTTTGCCTGACAAAACTCTGCGTAACACCAGGAACTGAACGTTAGACCTTGGAAACAAGACCATTCCTAATTACCAACTTGTTTCTTGTTCTGCTATAACAAACTCAACATTATTGCCCAGGAAAGAGAACAATGTGATTACACACGAACATTTTTAGTGAAGCCCTACAGATTTGCATACAGAAATGCCGGAGGATCGGCCTCTTACCATCTCAAAGAGCACTGCAGCAGTGACGGCCATCCAGTGCAGCTTGATTTCGAAGGCAGTGTTAAGAGAGAAGTTTCCATGGTAATAACAGCTGCACCATTCAGTTCGGTTGCTGCGGTTGTTGACGTCCACGTCCAGCGTGACCGTCTTCTGCTCTGGGACTGTAGCAGCTGGGCGATAGTTGGATGGAGGGAAGCAAATAGATGAGAGGAAGTTGATGTGCAGAGAAAAATTGTAGCCTTCTTCATTGATACCGATTTGAATTGTGAAGTTAAACGAAAAACATAAAAACTATTAGAAACAATGCTCGCTCTTTGCCAAACCTTAATATCAAATGGATTGTATTCAAATATTCTGGTGGTGTTTATGGTAATCAGCTTACAGAGCTTTAAGCACTCTCCTATTCGAATCTACAATCATGTTAAAGTATCATGTCTGTTTGATTATCAAACTTTGATAGCGTTCTCTAGTGGTACATGAAGAATAATAATCATTTATAAAAACCAAAACATTTCAAAATCACTCTCACAATCAAAATAATACATTCCAAGCTACTCTGTCTCCCTCCTCATGTGCCCCCGTCTCTCCCTCGTTCACATGTGTGTGTGCACATGCGACAGTGGCGACCCGACACCCTGATACAGGAGGAGCCAGCTGGCAAGTTAATGTGGCTTTTCAGCCAGAAGCTGGACGACGTGCCAGTTAGCTCAAAATGCCAAGGACACGTTCACCTTCTTCCCACCAAACAGAAAGTTACATGAACGGAGAAAGACAGCGTTACAGTGAAGTCGCTTAATGGCCCATGACATTGGGTTAAAGGATTATACCTTTAATGTTAAAAGGCAAACCTGTTACACCGCAGTAAATGAACAATAAAACACAGTAATGTTGTGACGGTCATGTTTAGACAGCTGGCCTTGATAGCTGGAGAGAGTGAGTGGTGGTTATAGTATGACAGCAGCTGACATCGCTCCATTCCTCCTTATGGAGGTTAATAATAATTAGACAGACAGACAGACAGACAGACAGACAGACAGAGAGACAGACAGACAGACAGACAGACAGACAGACAGACAGACAGACAGACACACACACACACACACACACGACAACGGTCATGTAATGTGCTCATCAGGAGTGATTTGGGGTTCAGCATCTTGCTCAAGGACACTTTGACATATGGACAGGGGGAGTTAGGGATTCAAACCTACAACTCATTGATTGAAAGACGACCTGCTGTCCCACCTTAGAGCAGTTGTAAGATTTGTTTTTGCACTTTTACCAGCGGATTGTATGACAATCAAAAGATAAAGTTGTCGTGATATCTGTTGTCTGTGATCATGAAAGCACCAAATAAAACATGAAAGTCACATTTTGAAAAACAGCCGTTTGAAAAACTAACTTCATGCCGCATCTCAACCAATGAGAGCATCCGGGGCCGTTTGAGGGCTGAACTGAAGGAGCTCAGCTGAACGACAACTTAAAAGAAGTCATGCCAACACCAAATTTGAAAGTTCTGGACACACAAGTGCCTTCATGGTGCAAATATAAGATTTCTTTATATGTGGAGTATTTATAAGTTTTATCAGATAGTCAAGCAGTCATGCTTTGAGATTGACTGCTCGATGGGGCAAAGCAGTTTTTCGGTGTGGAAGGATCGGACTGGGCGTACCTAGCAGCGCCGCGGCCTGGCTGCGTCCTCCAAAGCTGCGGCTGAAGGAGCTGTGCCTGCTCGCGTAGGAAGCCGGCCGGCTGGGAAGCCAGGGCAGGAGGAAGGCCGGTAGGTCGCAGGGTCGCCGCTCCTCCAGCAAGAAGGCTACCTCAAACCATTTCCTCTGAAACAGGGCAAAGTCCTCCACGGCGGCAGTCGACCAGCCACCAGCTACTGGGGTGGGGGGCTGAGAGTTCAGGCCTGGGGACGATTGTGAGAATATCAACACACTTTCTATGAACTTGCACTGTAAAATCATATCAAATAAACATGTTAGAAGATATATATGGGATAAAGCACTCATTTACCATCTTTCTCTCCCATGATTCTGTAGAAGTAGAAACCGTAAACGAAGGAGCGCATGGCATCTCCTGAAGCATGGGCCACCAAACCTTCATCGAGCATTTTCTATACAAACAGAATTTTGGGATTTATGAGTAACAGTACAGCAGCGGTGTCAGACTAATTTTAGTTCAGTGAAAACATACTACGCCAATTTGATCTTGAGAGAGACAGAGCCATTAAAATGGTAGCATCAGTCAAAATCCCATGTTTTGATTTGTTTTAGTACAAAGATGTCTACATAGACATAGTTTACATAGAATTTAAGCTATATTTACACAAGTTAAAACATCAAATAGGTGTAATTTCAATAATATGCCATCTCTAATGCTACACCTTGGTACGAGATACAGTGAAATTGCAGCATCTTGCACGCTTCACGCTTGCACATTTTCACAAATTCACCCCAACAGTGTGGCTATGATGCTGATGCAACTTATTCAAAATAGTATATAGCTTTCAATAAATCATAACCGATGCACCGGCTCGGCTCTCAAGTGTCTCATTTTGCTAGTTCAGTCCCACTGAGGTCAGACTGGACTGGATGCGACTCCTGACCTACACTCTGTTTGACAACCTTGGTTTAAGATTCAGTTGGGCCACATTCACAAAACAGACATTTCCAGGGTGCTCGCATACTTTCTGTTGCCACTATATGTTAAAGGGGACATATCATGCTAAATCCACTTTTTTAGCCCTTAAATGCATTTTGTTGTATATTTAGAGTGTTTAGAAGTACAGAAAAGTTCAAAGTAGTCTCTTCAGGTGCTCCGTTGATATCTTTATATTCTGTTTTGGTCATATTTTGCGATCGGTTTCGATTTTTCTATTCTCTATTACGTTTTTTGAACAATGACGTCACAGTATTCTCAGCGGAACTGCCAAATTAGGACATCGACATTTCGAGCAATCCGCCATTTTTGTTTCTCGCTGCGATTTTGTAGTCCAACCGAAGTTACGAGAGGATAAGTCGAAATGTTCGGTTGTTGGATGTAGTAACTCACAAGCTTCGTTACACCGTCTCCCAGCATCAGAACCTTTTCCAAGTGCCTGGTTGAGTTTTATTTTTCACAGAAATGTACCCACATCTGTGGGTAATGTCATTTTTGTGTGCGCGAATCACTTTAAGGACGACTGCTTCAGCAACCTCCGCCAGTATAAAGAAGGATTTGCCGAAAGACTTGGTCTGATTGAGCGGTCAGTTCCTTCTATCTATGGAGACGACGAACAGAGCACTTCGGTAAGCTGTATATAACGCTAAAAAGTGTGATGATAAGACGTCCCTGTCATTGTTTTGTTAGCATTAGCAGTTGCACCGTCTTCATATGTTAGCGCTGTGTGCTCGTTTTAGATTATAATGTAACTTCTGTGTTAAATAGTCGTTGTAATACAGGCAGTATTGTAGTAGTGGGCATGGATGGAGAAGTTAGTGTAAATATAGTAACACACCATTGCGTTACATCCATATGAAGACGTTGTTCTTCAGGTGCATCATCGTCATTTTCATCTCGCTCCGCCGGGTCCGACTCTGGCTCCAACATGTATGGCTGGATGGACAAATCTTCCGTTGTTGACATTTTGTAAATAATGTGTGAATATAAAGTTTCTGCGCCGCTAGATAATTGTATCTGTTCTATCAAACTACAAAGATGGCCGAACAGGGTGGAGTTGAACCGAGTGTCACCTCTGCAACCTGGAGAGGAGGAGGGGTATGAAGTGTCTCATTTGCATTTGAAGAGACCGCCCCAAAACGAGTTGCTCTCAGAAGCGCATCAGAAAAGGGGTTGAAAAGGGGCCTGTGGAGCTATAATAATGAGGAATTCAGACCCAAGCATTGCAGTTTCGCGTTGTATAGACCACAACTGTATGATTTATATGTAAAAAGGAAGGATTTAAAAGCATGATATGTCTCCTTTAAAATTACAATAATTCCCCACCATATATTAAAATCCTCATCCTTCTGAGAGCTCAGCAAGTTAAAGCACAATTGACTCCTACCTGCATAATTTCCACAGCCATCACATGTGTGGTCACACCATCCACATTGTTAACCAGCCAATGAACAACTTCTGCGCTGATAAAGCAGTTAAAGGGCAGGCCTTTCTGCTCTGGGAGCAGCTGTACACCGGTCCTGTAAATTACAAGAGCACAAACATAATGCTACAAGAAGAAAATGCACTTAGAAGTAGATTGTGTGATGATTCTAGATTTGCGTGGACTGTCTTGTCCCTCGAGATGACCCACCAGGAAGTGAGTCTCCTGGTCGTCTTCAAAGAGAGTTGGATTGTACCTTTAAATCATATAGCGCTACACAAAAGGGCTGTCTCTGTGTCATTGTACCTATGCGACACTTCAATTTGTCTTTGAGTCAGTCCACTTTTGTTTGTTTTCTTAAATGTGTGGTCTGACATCGGGGGCTCATAGTTTGATTATATGAGGTGCCTCGCACTAAGTTTTTGTTTGGAAAGACAAGGGTGGTTTTAGATACGTACATGTAGGGACAAGTTCCTGAGGTTCTCAGTGAACTTCTCACCGACTACATGACTCATAGAAATTTCTCTAGGGTTGGGCTGGAACAGAAACCTCCCAGTTCTTTGGAAGTATCGATGATGTGGTGAAGCTTTGAACAAGCTGCAACATCGTAACTCGACGTGGCAATAAGTTGGGGGACACTGATGTCGGTTTTAAGCCGTAATTAAGCCTGCGTGTCTATTGTGGGCAGTAGTAAAAGTGTGACTGACGCAGGGCCTGACATTCCTTCATTGTGTTGTCAGTGCGTCAATCTGGGGATCTCGTTGTTATCTCTGGTATGGAGCTTCACTACTTACCTGGGTCACAAAGCTCTATCAGTGATTTTAGGGAATGACATTTGTGCATGTGTAGTCCAAACACATCCAACATAGTTACTAGTGTCTTTGCTAAAAGTGAGATGGAAAGTTGAATTTTTTTTTGAAAGTTTACCTCAACTTTTTAAGACAAAATGAGACAAAACTTTACTCATTTTCCCCTCTTTCAAATAGTGACTTTTATCCTCAGTTGGCCACCCACAAAAGATGAGCAAACCAAATGTGGGATCTGTTTGAGTGCGTGCCTAATTTGGTATTATTTATTCAGGATCATGTGGAAAATCTGACTTCGACTCCCAAAACTGTGTTAGTAAACACATCTGCCCAACAAATAATTCTCTCTCACTCTTAGTCACACCTACACTCACACTCACACACACAGAAAATCTTACGCAGGATGCTTTATTGCCTCGAGGATCTCAGACAGTGTGGAGGAAGAAGACAGGTAGAGCCCTGCAGACTGCCCACTGTGAACAAATTGTCGATCATGGACAAAAATTACTACTTTGCCAAAAACAATAAACACATTCATGTTACAGCAGAGGCAACACTGAGAAATATGGATTTTTAAGTGCTTAGTGGTGAACTTTATTTCATCAAAATCTGCTGGACAGTGTATCTGTGGGGTGGTTGCATAATGCTAACGGTCACCTCGTGTCTGTGGTGCTGGGTGTGGTGTCTCCTGCAGGCTGTGCTGGTGGTCCAGGCGTCACTCCAGGCTGGTTTCCTTTTTCAGCAGCCTCAGCGGCGTCAGATGGCAGCTACAGCAATAGAAATGCAGTAGCAAAAAAAATAAAAAAAGGGGGGAAGTTCTTTGAATCTCCTAGTTTTCTGCATAAATTGGTCATTCAGTGTTAACTGAGCTAAACCTAATACATACAAACAATTATACTGGAATACAAGGAGTTTTGACAACACTAATCAACAGGGAGAAAAAAACTTACAGGATATCTTTCACTGATTGTTTAACCTGTTAATTTCATGAACACTAAATCAACTGAGCAGAGCAATAACCCTGAAGTTCATTTATTCAGAGTTCAAAGATTTTCTTTGATTTCACGTGAGAGGAGGCAGCAAAAATGTAAATCGCAAGGGAAACCAATTAAGACCTGCTTTTAGAAAATAAAAGCTGCTGAAAGTAAAATCGATTTGCAAAGTAAGCATTGAAAACAAAGCTTGTAAATAATTTTGTCAAAATAGTGACGACTGAAAAGGATGACAGTACTAAAGACATATGTATTGATCAGCACGGTGCAGAGGCAGGCAGTTGTGAATATGATTTAGTCAAAAATAATTACGGCCAATATGAAAGACTCCACAGAAAGCCTGCTCTGAGTGGGGAGCAGGGGACATATAGTAAAGGCTACAGAAGATAGGATGGCAGGGCTGGAGTGCTCTGTGGCTTTTTCAATTCAAGAGACAATCAAATACAATGACTGGCAGTGAATAAACTGAAAATAAAAAATAAAAGCAGAATAGGATGTAACAAACCAAATGGATACAGTGCATCTCAGAATGAGGACAAAAATGACACCAAATGTGACGTAACATAGCAGAAGTGAATTAAGGCCATCTCAAAAAGTCAGAATTGTCGCATAGCAGACCTAATAAGGTGGCTGGCACGGGTATTTGAGCACCAATTTAAGTTTTATTTTCCTCTGATGTTATTTATCAGAAACACTAAGCTGTCTTCACGGCTCAGATGGCCAAGCAAATGCATTGTGCGAGAAGGGCAGTGGTTCGAAAGCACTGTATGTGTGCTTCAGTTTGTGTTGTTTAAATAGCCCATTATGCTCACTTGAATGCACTTCCAAGCAGGAGGTAATATAATAATGTATGAGCCATTGTTACTAATCTGTACTCGCATTAGAGTGACAAGACGGGTAATAGTGTAATTGACTTTTCATGAGTTTCAAAAACACTAAATGCCCGAAGAATGCTCCAACACAAGAACATTTACATTATATTTAGTCTCCCAAAGCACAGCAAATTCAAAGGAATGGATGTTAAAAGCCGAATTTGAGACACAATACTTTTCCAGTGTCAGGGTTAGGAAGACCTAAGGGGCTTCTGGGGATAAATATGTAAAGTGTTGTAACTGGCACAACATAACAAGTGATCCAAGAGAATTCGTCCATTAAATATTGCATTTTCCAGGGAGAAATACACATGTATTTTAACAACACAGTTCCATAGATCTGAAGTCAAATGGCTGTAATTTTAGAACTGTCACAGCAATGATAAGTGGGGCAAATTGCAGAGAGTCACCTGAGCAGCTAGAATCACCCAACCAATTAAACTCCTCTAAAACATTCTTGAAAGAACAGATGTCCAAACATTAAGAGTCACTGACATCAGATTCAAACTCATCAAAAAGGGCTTAAATTTTGTTCATTTTCAGTGCACATAACACACAGCAAAGCAAACAGACCCCATTACTGACCTGACAGTGATAGACGTAGGAGGAGCGAGGGCTACGTATAAAATCCAAAATAAAGGCAGTGTCCTGTCAGCATACAGGAGGAAGCCAGGATGAAACACCCAAAGCCCAGCAGCAGGAACAAATCCGAAGCATGGAGGAAATGCAGGTGGAAGGAGAAAAACAAGAGAAACGCAGCACACTGAAGCACCAGCAAAGAAAAGTTTGAGCCAGCAATGTTTCCACAAACACCTGTAAAAAGACAAAAAGGAAAAATGCCCTCACCTTGCGGGGACTGTCTACATATGTGGAAGCTGTGACGACACTCGGGGCGTCGCTGACCGCTGCTGAGGGCTTCGATTGCTGCTGATCCTCTAGTGTCCTGATGGCGTGTGGAGAGACGGCAGTGAAGCCTGACAACAGGCATGCAAAAAGCATGTGGATGGAGTGATGAAGGAAAACTCACTTCTGGTTCTGCTCCATCTCCAGCAGGGCCGTTAAAGCTGAGGTGCCTTTCTTTCCTTGCGGTGGTCCTACAGGCTCAGTTGGATATGGAAGGATAGGACTGGTGACCTGCAGCCCTTTCATTGGTGTGCCCTTCTGCTAAATGACAAAGCACATAAGCTTTAACCATGTTTTAAAATGTGCTTTCAGCCAAATGGACCAGTATGTTGATATGAATGTGGTCGATTAAACGCCAGATGTTAATTCCAACACATTGGAGTCGTGCATGTATGTGTCTTTATGTGTACGTAGAGCATGAATGAGCCTTTAGCCTCCATCGTTGTACGTTCAGGTTGGTCATAGTGGTATTTAGAGCTCATCTTGTTCTCAAGTGGTACGCACACTGTAAAAAGTCAGAGAACAACTGGCTGAGAGCAAGATATACCGCCATCAAAAGCTATATCAAATCAAATTCTGCAAGTATTACAGTAGGGCAGCTTAGAAGTAAAGAAATTCTGGATTCTAAACGAACATAACTTCCAGTCCAGACCTGCTGTTATTTATCAAGCAAGCAGAAAACGTTTAGTTTTAAATCTGTCTTACTTCCGATGAATACAGTTCATTTCCTTAGTTCAAGAGCTGCAACAACAGTGGTTGTGTCTATGATCTTTGTTGAATTATGTTGCCATCATAAAAGTCAAAACGAGCACAGATTTGGCAAATAGAACTTCTCAGATCCAACCTTTTCTTTGTTGTCCCTCTACAATCTTCAAGTGGGCCAAATATGCTTTCATGCATTGATGCAGGTCTTGGTTTTTCTCAAATATGGGCGGGAAAGAGTGAAAACAGTCCCACCCGAATGATCCTGTCAGAGCGGTGGCGTCGCCGAATGCGGTTGAGGCCCTCCAGGAATCGGATGAAGCCATCCAGCAAGTTCCACTCGCCGTTTCCACCCATCCCGGCGCAGGGTCCCTCGCCATACACGTCCCAGTGCCCCTCCATGTCTGCAACTCGCCGAGCCCCTCCAGCTGGCAGCAGGAGGAAGCGCGTCCTCCAGAACTTTAGGGAGTCGATCAAGCTGGGAAAGCACAGGAAGAACATGGAGATCCACTTAATCTGCACTTGTTACATGTTACAAAAGGTTATATTACTTTTAAAAGTTATATCAGCCAAGATTTCCCAAGTTGCTTTTCCAAGTGAGTAAAAGTCAATCACACCCATTCAACAACTATTTCATGAATTTTCTGAAGTCCATGCTTCATTTGCAAGCTTAAGCTTTAAACTTTCACCCAGTCATTTGGTTTTTTTTTAACCCTGTGATGTCAAGCTTCTTTATTTGTTCGAGAAAAAAAGACAACTCATAAAAGAGAGATATTTGACTTTGCACCAAAAACAACAATGCTAATGAACTCATGTTGTCGTCACTTATACTTACTAACCTGAGGAAACCTAGAACTTTTTTTGTGCAGTGTCCATTAGTAAATATAATGACATTATGATCAAACCATGGCATTTTATAGGGGGGTATAAAATGCTAAATAATAATTTGATAATCAGTTTCAGGCTGGGCTTCATGTACAAATGTTATATCAAATTGCAGAAGGAAAATGAATCAATAGATACAATTTAATGACCTGATTTACATGTGTGCATTTTGTGATAAATGTTAGTATTGGACCAAGCACAAAAAATGTGTTATTCTAAAATTAAGCAAAAATAATGCATTACTATGAGACATACAAAAATCAAGACAGCTAGAAATACAATTTAACTTTAAAACACAGAATTTGCTCAATCCAGAAAAGCTTTAGTATTTTCATTTGTGGGGTAAAACTATGAAAAGTGTTTGTGGAGCTGAAGCAGAGATAAAAAAAAAAAAAGAATAAGATTCAAATCAAAAAGAGCTTTATAGACATCGTCTTCACTGGATTCAGAGCGGGACAATTTATGGTGGTGTTGGAGGGACCACTGCTATTTCATTCAACACGAAGGATCCAGCTGTAAACACTGAAAAAAATAAATAAATATATATATTTATTTCCTCTGAGGGCATGACTACATGTGCACCTGAAGTCCTCGGAGCCTGCGGAGCAGATGTATTGATCCAGGTAATTCCACTTATACTCCTCCAGTCTCTCATGTCCAAACTCCACCCAGCAAGAAACAAACTGAGCATCAGAGTGTGGAGGACACAGGCTGTAGCTGTACTGGATCTGAGCCGACTCGTACGGGTACCTGAAGCACAAACACACACAATTAAACCTCCCAATATTGGGCTGATGATGTTGCTATAAAATCGGGTTTACAAATATTTAGACACTGGCACTATATGTTAGATTTTGACTGAACACAAATGTGTCTTCAGGGCAGCATTACCACTGTAATGTGAGGCTGTTTACATATCAATCAGGTTTAGGAACGATCACATATTTGATATAAACCTTTTAAAGGGACCAGAAATAACTAAGAAGATTGAGAGGCGTGTGTGTTATCCTGATCAATGCAGTTACAACAAGCAGATCAACGGCCTTCGTTTTCATTTTAAGTTCAGAAGGTCAACTCTCAAAGAGAAACTGCCGCAAAGACAACAGGATATTTGGTGGTGATTCTCATCATCGCTCTCTCTGTGTGTGTGTGTGTGTGTGTGTGTGTGTGTGTGTGTGTGTGTGTGTGTGTGTGTGTGTGTGTGTGTGTGTGTGTGTGTGTGTGTGTGACATGGTCAGGTGTGCTCACTTGGGCAGGTAGCGAGTAACGGTGATGATCTTGTCCTTGAGGCAGACTTTATGGAAGGTCCGGCCCATGCTGAGCCAGTAAACCGTCTCCTCCTCCTCTGCTCGACGCAAAGCCACAAGGCCTGAACATACAAGGAAGAAAAAAAACCCACAGGATGTATAATATCAAAGAGTCTGCTGAGACTTGGAATCAACATACAACCCGCCACACGTGGCTCTTCAGCAACTCTGTAGTGGTTCCCCCGTAAGATCTTCCTCAATCTCACTGCAGGGGATAAATGTTGAGTGTTTTCCTTCAGAAGGGTTTATTTTCACTTACAATGTATACGAACAGAGGGCTTCTCTCTTTTTCAATGTGGAAACCCTCATTTGCTTTTAAAGTGAAAGATGCAGTTTCGGCTGAATGTCTGCAGAGAAATGAACAACTCAGACATTATAATAAAAGTGCTAATCTGCACAAATGGCGACGGCAATTAAAAGAGATAAAACTATGTTAACAATAAAAAAGACAAAACAATTGAAAAGGTTTTAAAATATAAAAGTGCTAAAATGGCTAACTTGTTAACAATTCTTAATTTAATAACTTTAACAGTTTTAGTAAATATTACAAAATTACACAATTATTATTAGTTGTGGTTCAAAGTGGAAATAAATGACTCTTTTAGGTGTGGGGCGGCTGTGGCTCGGGTGGTAGAGGTGTTGTCTCCCAATCGGAAGGTTCCCTGTTCGATTAAAAGGTACTTTAAGCAAAAATTTTCAGAATAAAATGTAGATCAGTGAGGGGTGAAAAAGTAACTCACCTCTGGAGTAAAGGGGACTGCTTCCAAGTGGTGTCGTCACAGCGGGCTGTGGTTTGATGTTATTGGGCTGGACAATGATCTGGTAGCCCTGCATCAATCTCTGACAGATAAACTCCTCAAACACTTGAGAGGCGCTCATCACCGCGGCGTCATCTTCTCGTCTGAGGATGTGAAACGACTCTATCGTGATTTGTTCAAAAAGTTGTTTGAAATGCATATTGTTGGTTTTAAGGTAAAACAAAGCACAAGGAACTGAAAATAACTGCTTATTTTCATAGAAATTTGTTAACGTCTTGGAAAAAACAACAACAGTGGAGCTTGTATTTTGGAGTCTGAGCTCGATTAAGACCGACGGAAGTGAAGAAGAAAAGCGTCCTGTCGTCCAAAAGTATCATCGGTGCTGCAATAGTTCGCCTGATAGGAAGCTAAAGAACACACAGGAAATTCAGAGGAAGAACGTGCAAATCCTATACAGATAGATCTCGACCTGCAAATGCGAGAGTCCAAGTGTACAGCAAGTTTTCCCCATAAATGTGTGTGTAAATCAAGCAATTTAAAACGGATGGATATGCGTTTCTTGTCTCAGTGGATGGAGAGTTTCAGTTAAAAAAAACAAACAAGACTGTGGGACGGAAGTGTGGATAAGAGCGCGATTTTGTGCAAAATATGTAACAATTCACACTGAAGCAATTCAAGCCTTTGATCACGTAAATACCAAACATGAACAAGGAAAGCTGGATGCCTGAGCAGCTGTCAATGGCAGAAACCTAAAGAAAATTACAGTTAATCTACTGAAAGCAGTCAAATTAAATAAAGTTGCTTGTTGCTCTAACAGATACATTTGTTTTCAATTCAAGTTTGAGCCTAGAGTGAGAACTTTCTAGAGGCCCTCTACCTCTCCAGGTCGCTGTGCGGCAGCAGGTCATAGCAGCCCTCAGTGTAGTCGTTCTGCAGTGTCTGCCGGTCCGGAAAGTAATCAGTGGTGAGAGGGAGGCAGGCCGGTGTAGTCAGGGATTTCCAATCCACCCCGACTGTACAGCAGAAACCGGGCACTGTCGGGGGTGCAGACAGCAGCAGGGCTTCACACACGCACACACATCCAAATTCCCACAGCACAGATAAATGTGTGTACCCGGAGTGGGGAGGAGGAAGAGGGACGGAGAAGCACAGAGGAGTGAGGAGGAATGAATGGAGATGAAGATGGGAAAAGTACACAACAAGACAGAAGTAAGAAGAGAAAAGAAGGGAAAAAAAAAAACAAAAACAAGAAAAGCGTTACTTTTACTAGTTTAGTTGCGGGTGCTGCTGGTGATTCCTGAGGAGGTGCCTGTAGTTGCAGAGCAGCAATTACGCATGCAGATTTAGATTCAATGACAGTTACCACAATGACTCACAAAACAGTGAAAACAATTATCCTGTGCACAAAAAAGTGGTCAAGTGGAAATTAACTGAATACTTTGAAGCAGATACAGTTCAACCATGCAAAAGTACAGATCCATGAGCAACTCTGGAATAAAAACATGCAGATTTTTTTTTCAAGGCCAGGAGAATTACACTTGCTGTAGGCATAATGAGCAAACAGATAGAGGAAGCACAATAATTACAGAAAGTTGCCCCTGCGATGATCATAAAAATATAAACTATCAGAAAGAGTTCCTCAGAAAGATAGAGAAAGGTTTGACAGGAAGAGAGGAGGATGAAAAGAGGGAGGAGAAGAAGGTGACCCTAAACCATAAGACCTGGAAGACGTTTTTTGTATCCGGATCCTCCGGATCGCCAAAGCCGATTAAGCCATAAAGGTGCCAAAGACCTCAAAGAACATCTATTGCCTCAATCAGTTTGGCATAACAATCATCATGAGATTTGGCCTTGATCTCTCATCTGTCACCAAATGCTGCTTTTGTTCTCATGAAGTCGAGATGGACTCACTTGGATCCGCACCGTTGGTCGATGAATCGTGAAATGAGGAGCCACAGTTGGTCAGAGATCCTGTACAAAGCAGCACAGTCACCTAGTCATTACAACACTTTATTCAAGATGTGACTAATGATAATTCTATTCACAAAATGCATCTGCCAATCACATAACTCAAACACTGAGATTCAGTGTTGTGATCTGTCTGCAAATTCCATAGAAGATGTAAAATGTTTATCAAAATGAAAATGCAATAAAGTGAGAATCTTTTAAATCCTACATGATGGTAAAATGGTAAAAGACTATTTTCAATGTTAAAACTGACAAAACGAAAGGCCAATCTAAATATGTAGGGAGACTGGGACAGCAGCATCTTCACAACTGTTACTACTAATACTTTTCAATATCAAATTATGGAATTGTGAACAGTAAGCCTGAGTCATTAAAACCAACAGAGAGATAATAGTTTCCAGGAGGGTCGATCTGTGTGAAATTATGACACAGCTGAAAGGCAGCGAGAGTGTAATTCATTTAAGGTTTATATAATCTTTGGTTTCTGATAACAGGAAGGTTTACAAAGGGAGGTCTTCCTCAAAGATGTTGGTTTTTACAAAGCATTGCTTTTGAATAGTTCTTGCTAAATGCTTGAAACGGTTCACCTGTATCACGTCTTTAACCCCTACAGGTAGGCCACATTATAGCTTGATGAAAACTGCGTATCAATAACATATTTAATGAATTATATAACTACACGGAACCCCACCTGGAATAAATGGTGATTGAGTGAAGTCAATTTGACAGCAGATTTTGGAAAAAGGAGCAGCAACTTTTACCTGCGCATGGGAATTATTATGACCCTATCCTTTTTGTCAAAATTTAACATGTCATTACTTATATGGCACAATAAATTAGACAAAGTCGGAACTCAGATTTTCTTTTCTTTTTAAAGACATTTTATACACCGTGTTGTTTGGGGCTGCGCCATTTACATTGATCCAAATGAAAAAGTTTTTTCGGGTTTGTTTTAAACAGACGATCTTGTGTTTTGAGTTATGGAATAAAACTGGACTGTGATTTAGCTTTTGAAAGTGTGAAATACAAATATGTGAATATATCAATGAAGTAGAAGTTGAAGAAATTAACTTTTTGATTCTTTAATGGCAGTATATCATGAAATTATCTTTTTTTTTTTTCTTTCTACAATGTACTGCAATACCATTTTAATATAAGCATAACACAACTTGACAAATATACAAACTGTGGACAGTTTTTCCTTTGGTTGCCTTTGTACTACTTTCAATACCCATGCTGTACTGCAGTTACTTAAGCTGGTTAGAAACATCAAATGTGTTCATGTGCACACATACCACCACCAGCGTTGTTGCTTCCTGGACTTCCGGTGCACTCTTCTATCGCCATACCATAGTGAAAACTATTCTCTCCAACTTGCCATGAGGTTGGTTGCCTTAGAGAGAAAAATAGAAAGCGTTCCACTGACCGAAGGAACAAGACATTTGCTCTCCAAAGGTGGGTGTGTCAAACCTTCCAGTGGCTTCATGATAGGCCAGCTCCAGCAGCTCTGCAGAGGTGTAGGCATGATCTCTCTGCTGGCTTCCTTGTAGCTCGGCCATATTCTGTCTCGTCTGGTGATGGATCTGAATGGCTTCACCCGAGGGGCCTGAGGATCAGAGGAAAAACACTCACAATGGCAGTTTCATGGAAAAAGGTAAAGCTGTAGAGCAGCTCAAAATGTACGACTGTACGCAAGAGTTTTATGACGACTGACACGCCTTCTCATCGAGCGCCAGCTATGATCGGTGGAGAGATAAATTCAGCTGCCAAAAGAATCATAAAATAACACGTATATATTCAATCGAGTATTTTTGTGTGAGTTCGACTAATATTGTGTGTTTGTTACGCCTGATTCAGTGTTAGGCAGAACTAAATAAGAGAAATCAGAAAGAAGGCTGCACAAATATTAGTTGACATGCGATATATGATAATGTGGAGTTTTGCAATCTTGAAATGAATTAACATTTAAGGATGTGTCTTCGAACTGTGCCAGGTTCATCTTTATCTATATTTTGAGGCTATGTGCATCTGTTGTTCCCATTAGCAGCGTTTCAGAGGAGAAGCCGTTTGTTGCTTCTGCTGTTCATTGACTTTTTTTCTTGACTTTGGCGTTACCGACTTACGGCTTGTTGTTCTTAAAGGAATCATTATTTCTCAAATTGTGTTCAGACTTTCTATGTTTCTTCTGATGATCAGACACTCCAATGTATGTTCCTCGTGCCAGCAGCCTGATATCGATAATACAGAGTAAATAATCGACAAAAAATCATCTTCAAAACCAGAAAACGCAGCGAAATGAGCATTTTATTCAGTGATAAACTGGAAATCTGTGATATTACGAGGTCCTGATAAAGGTTTCTATTCTTGAGATATAAACAGACAGAGATATCAACTTGTCTGCATGTATTCGAGACCATGCGAATAAATGTTTTGATGAGACAGTGTCTCACTCACCGACAGGGAACGTGTGCATCCAGCGCCTGCGGTTGGAGGTGAGCTTCACGGGCATTCGGGACGGGGTGAAGGGGTTTATGAGAGCTCTCTGGGGGGTGTAGCCTCCTGGACGGATGTGCAGGGTGGACTCGGCACTTCCCACTGTGAACCTGCCCGGTGCACTGGAGTCCCTCTGAGAGTCCATCATCTTCTCTAATAACTCTGAACGACACAATGAGAGAATGAGACAAAAAGAGACGGGCGGAGAAGTTGAAGATTTCACAAGTCAACCAGGAGTATTTCCTTCATCCCTTTCAAAGACGTGATTTTAAACATTTTATTTTGTATATTAAGTTTGCAAATGAGACGACTGAAGTGTGAAGTGGGACCTGGAATAACATATAACACATACATTAGCATCAAAAACATAAAAAACGGTTTTCTTTTGTGCCTAAATTTAACATTTGATGTGTCTTAGTTCACGTTTCCCTTGTATTCTATTTTATTGTGGTTTTAATTCTTAGATTTATTTCTTGCAATCTTGTTGTTTTTACTTGTGATGCATTATTGTGATTAATTTCTGCATGTCACTCATGTCTGTTGATGCTTCCGCTCTTAATATTTAACTGCTGATATTACAATTCTATATTAATAAAGTCTTTATTATCAGCACACTCATCAATACATAGTGATATACTGTGAGTGACAACAAAAATGAGAGTGATACAACTTTATTTTTTTATTGCATCTTTTATTTATAAATTGCAGCTCAAAGTACTTCACAATAGAATCTCACTGAACAGAAGCAAAACCAAGGAAATGATTCTGGATTTTAAAAGACAGAAGGTGAATCAACACCAATTTACAGGAACTATGAAGGCATTAAGTCAGTCTGATCTCACCTGGAGGGCACAACACCTGCACAATGGCTAAAAAGGCAGAGCACTGTCTGCATTTTCTGAAGATACTCACAATTTAAATAGCACACTGCCGCTGACATTTTATAAAACTGCCACTGAGTGCGTCCTGTCTCATGGTATCACAGTGTGTTATGCTGACTGCGTGGCCTCATACAAGCAACCTCTGGCTGCAGACAGTTACCATTGGTCTGTCCCTGTCCTCTGGGATACAACATTACAAGTTCACACTTCTATAATACCGTTAATACGTTTTGCCGTACTACAACTGTTTGTTTACAGCAATAATAATAATAAACTCCCATCTTCCTGGAGTCCTGGACCACTTACCTCTGGTGCTCGTGTATCCCAAAGAGCTGCTGACTTCATACTGAGCAAGAGGGATGCGAGGGATGAGCAGCATGTTCGATTCTTGACTCAGACTGTCATCGGAGGCCACACTCGGCTGTTCCTCGGGACCTCCGAAGCGAACAGGAGACATGCCCATGCCTGTGCTGACATCCACCGAGCCCCAGCTCTTCCTTCCACTCGACTCTTTGTCTCGACCAACCCTAAAAAACAAACAAGCTAATCTATTGAATTTGCTCCAAGTGTTGTTATTGGAGTTCGAAGTGATCAGATACCTTAAGTTGGAGGTCCTCTGGATGCGCGAAGGACCTGGGAGCCGAAACACCTGAGCGTCAAAAGCGTTGTAGTCCACCTGTATGGGCAAGCTGTTGTCCGAGTCCTTTGACGAGCAGAGAGCTGAAAGAGGTCATGAGGTCAATTTCTGTTGCTTCAAAGCGTAAATGAAAGGATACGAAAGATTATAAAAACTTACACTGGTCTTTGCTGCACTTGAATTTTTCTGCATGAAGCTGGAAATAATTGACATTTTAATGAGATGCTGAAAGGCAGACTTTTTTTTTTTTTTTAAGTAAAGCGTCAGTGCTGCAAACATAAAGATTGTACCTTATGACCAGCCAGTTTGATTCGAGGGGTGAAGGAGCTGCAGGCGTTTTGGCTCGTGGAGGTGTAGAAACTGTGGAAGGAAAGAATGAGAAAAGTATTGCAATAGCTTGACATATGAGCAGTTTGAATTAGGCCTGCACAATAACAGTTGAAGATGTGTTAATATTGAGTATTTGATGTTGTATTGGTGCTGCCAAGTACACAGTGCTCGCTCTCTTTTCGGACCCAATAGTACACAGTGTTTGTCTAATCCTATATCACTAAACTCTCTACATTGTCGTTGTGAGAACTGCTCCCGCTAAATAGCAGCAACACTGTCCAAGAAACTGGTTTCAATTCATTTTTGATCATTGCTCCACTCTGTTGGGTCTCTTGCCTGTGGTTGATCCAGTGAGGCAGGTTGTAGTCGTCTCCCAGACGAGAGTCTCCAGAAGTTGCCTTGTTGTGCAGCTACAGAGGAATTTACGGAGGCTGTGATAAATGCCGAGCATACAAACGAATGTGTACACATAGAATAACACTGTCCATGTCTTACCTTGAATAATGGGACTGCGTGCAATGGCTGTTCCCCCATACACACCAAGTCTACACCAATACCTAAAAAAAAAAAAGAAACAAATACCCTCTTCAACTAACACCTTAATCTTAAAGTGAATCTCATCTTATTGTTAAAATGTAAAAGAATGCGAGAGTTAAATTAAAGAATGGTTCAATAGTTTGTAAATAAAGAAAACTGTGTCACATCCCATCATCTTATCTCCTTTCAGCTACGGACTGCAGGTAGGCAGACGGTGACTCTCCAAAAGTCCAATAGTGAACAAATCCAAATAAAGTTCAAGTTGGACAGACTTTTTCAGTTTTACAACCAACAATGCTGGCTTACGTTTATGTTTAAAAATGCTAAATGGCTACAATAGTGAATGAATGAATGAATGAATAAACTGCTCTTTGGAATAAACCAGAATAAAATACCACATTTGGAGGAAAGATCCGCACTAAACTAAGTTTTTCATCATATGGTAATGACAAACAATAGAATTAAGGAAAGAGGAATGGTAAAATGACAATGATCCCAAATACAAGGGAAAGAAAACTCTCTTCTAAAGCAGCGCAGCATATCGCCTGACACTGACACACTGGAAAAGCAATAGCAAGAACTAAAGACTCGAGTTCTGAGAAGATTTGTGTGAAAAAAATGAGCCTAACTCAAAGAGAGGCCTCTAGTTCCTGTGCACAGGAGGCATCTGGAAACTCTCATTAGCAACAAAAGCTTTTGTACCAACTATTAAATACATTTCAGTAACTGGTTTGTCTTCTTTGCTTGAGTGGATTGCATGAGTGACCAACATGTGATGAAAATCTAATGTCAATAGCGCCTCTAGAAATATAGTTAATGAGAATAATGATGACGTGTTCAATACTTCTTTTACTCGCTGTATATTTCATCTATTAAAAAGTGAATGACTGAGCCTGGGTGTATAGAAAAGTGTAGTATGTCTTATTATATGTTAACAAACAGTATGTTTTACCAACTTCTATTTGTATAAGTATGAATCAGCTATTCTCTAAAAACAGATATTAAAAGTGTCGCGGTAATTTCCACAACACAAGCTTCAGTCTGCCTTGTTTCATCGACTAGGAGTAGATAATACAATTATTCAAAGCCGTTTAAAAAAAAAAAAAAAAACTCTGACTCTGCGTTTGTGTGCTCACACTCACCGTTATCAATCATACGCTGCTTGGTCAGAATCATGAGCAGACGATCTACTTCAAACACTCCGACCCCGGGTGTGATGACCACCGACATCTGACCGGTGCGGTCAAAATTACGGTTGATGAAGTGCTTGTCAAACACTGATAAAAATAAAAAAAAAGACACCAAATTTGTTTGTTGAAAGTCATTCTTTTTGATTTTTTTTTCCACAAGCAGAATCCTATGTAGAAACTGAGACACTGCAGTTCTCATGCCCGGGACTGGGACAACGCCGCAGTCAGTCACAAAGTGACGCCTCAAATGAGACAGATTGTACAATATGTTTTTTACATCAGACTTAATACTGTCATTTCCCGTTGACCGTGGAAGCGGTGCCAAACGTATGGCTTGTGAGCCAAAATGGCCCGCAAGAAAGTCAAATCCAGACCATGAGAAGAATTCCCTTCCCAAGTAAAAAAAATTTAATAAAAAAATAAATATTCATCCAACTAAAAAAATTCAAATGAAAAATATGAGACCACTGTAGGATTTTCTTTTTTTTTTTTTTAACATTTCCCTTTTTTCTAAATAAAATAATACTAATAACGTTTGTTTTAAGTATTCAAAAGTCAGTATGTTAGATAATTAAGAGCTGTATGTGTCCTCTGAACTAAAATGATTCTGGCTCCTTTGGTCTATGAGTTTATTATTATTAATTTATATATCCTGCCAAATATTGATCAAAAATATATTTTAATGTAAAATTGAAATAACTTTTCTTTTTCTGTGAAAGTGTTTAAAGTATCTCAGGACCACAAAGATATGACATCTAAGAGATATGATCTGAAACTATATGCGTGTGGTACATACAGCCTTACTGGCTACAGATTTCGTCCTGCACAGGAAAGTTTTTCCTTTCTATCAGAGTGAGTTTAATGTTTGTTTGTTTTTTACCATTTTGAAGAACATGTTCAACAAAAATACAAACGATTGTGTGTTAAAGGAACTCACCATTAAAAGACAGATTAATGGCCTCCAGGTAGTTTCCTTGAGCAGCAGTGGAGTTGTATCCCACAGGAAAACCATCTGAGCGAAAGATTATGAAGGGAACGATTTGTTTGGGAGAAAACTGTATTTAAAGTTTTACCTCTTAGTCAGCATTTGACACACGTGTTACCTGCTTCTTTCATTCGCACCAGGACAGGATACTGGATGAAGAGCTTCTTGATGGTGATCAGTAAAGACGTCCACTCATCTCGTCTCTCATTCTGGGCCACGACCCTGATTACAGAAGAACCAACAAAGTTGCACTGTGATCCAGTGTGATATTTTGTTGAGCTACAAGAACAAATCATGATAGTTATTCAGATTCAAATCTCTTTACTGTTCTTTTCATTTGTTTCATGATACAAACAGCTGTTTCTCAGATAAACCAAGGTAAACCTCTATGCCAGAAGCTTAATTTTCCAAATATGCTTAAAATCTGCATCTAAAGAGAGAAAACGCTGTTGTGCCCAAGCTTTTCATGTTTTTGTTATCATTCAGTCAACGCCTAGAAATTAAATGTTTTAAAAATATATATATTTTTTTAAAACAAGAACATTCTTTACATATAGTGATCTGAAAGCTTCAGATAATAAGCCATATCATTCAAAACCAAAAGGAGCAATAGAGCTTGAATATAGAGGGTGTGAATAGGACAGGTTCTCCCCGGTGAGACTAAAATGTTTCTCCGTCTCAGTGTGTGTCTCTTCGACTCTCTCACCTATAGAAGTCCTCATAAAAGCGTCCTTCGTGGTCCTGTCTGATGGAGCCTCTGAGAATCTCGGGAAATTCCTCTGAGAAAAATCCAAACCCAGATATTGTGTTTCTACCAGAATAACAGCAAAACATCTATTATAAAAGAAAAACTGACTCACCAACAGACTTTGCACTGTAGAAAGTCCGTGAGAACAAAACTACAGTCACTTCATGACTGCAGTTCCTTTCCTGTTTTGACATTTACAAATCACTCATGTTTTAATTGTTTCTACACAAATATGAAAAATTAAGCTTTAATACAAAAAAAACCAACAAAACAAAACTATAAAACAACAACAAAACATGCAAACCTTCCACTTGGCAAAGAGGTCAGATAGGAAACCGTTGACGGCCTTCTCAAAGTAGAGATCACCTGAGAGGAAGAGTTTGATTTGGCTGCAGTGACACAGTCTGGGGCACGTTCATAGTTTTCTGATAAAAAAAAACAAGCTTGTTTATAACAAACCATAGATGTCAAAGTCCCACATTTCACAGCTCATCTGGATAAAGATGTACACCATCGCGGATGTTGATCTAAACACCACCTGAGTAACAAAACAAAACAAATCCAATCAAATCACAAAGTTATCAATGAAGCCTTCTGTGACTTTAACCCGGGGGGTGTCCCAATACAGTACTAGACCCGTAGATTGATAATAGGGGTGTGCTGTACATTGTGACAGAAGATTGGAGGTACGAATTCAATATTCTTCTTATTATGCCACATGTAAACCACGAACAACCACAAAGTGGGGATAAGACTGACCCGGTGTTTCTGATCGGCTGTTAATTTACAGTTTCCATGGTAACAGCAGACAGGTGTGAGGTGACTTGGTGATCATAAAGAGGGGAATAAGTTAACGAAAAGTGCGGGCTTTGTTTATAAAATCGAATTTAATCAGGAAACCTCAGACAAGTTCATTCAAAATTGTACTGTTCAACACAAATTTGTTTCCTATTATGTTTATTTTACAGGTCAGCAGCTCTACAGCGGTCTGAAATGACCTAAAATGATCTTATTGGTCGAGGCGCAGCATGTTTGAGTGAAAAAAAAACCAGCATTAAAAAGAAATTGTGGGCAATGATGATTTCAACCTGTTTGAATCTGCACAGTTCACTCAACTGTACTTGCTTGGTTTAACGTTCTTGCATAATTTCATGTCAGCAGCAGACTAAAGGCCCTCAGCATTATTGCTGGCCATAGTAACATGAGCGAAAGACTGTGACGACCTGTTTACGCCTTCCTTACATCCTCTCATGTTCGACCAGTAAAACCACTTTTCTGAGTGAATCACTCACCCTGGTGTCTTCATGGATGTATCCGCAGGTCACTTTCTCTCCCTTTACCCACAGTTCACTGGCCTGGGCTCTAAACGATGGAAACATGATGAAGAAACATTCAGCAACAGAACGGAAACACAAGAAAAAAACCCTCTTAATAACAAAATAAATTGATCTGAAGCTGGAAATCTAAAGAAGGTTTACACGACTCATAAAGTTCAATGTCCTTTTAATCATAGTTTTGCTTTATATACGAAAATGATATTCTATGTTGCATTTATGACGTTTCAGCTGTTTTAGCTTTGTTATTATTTTGAGATGTTTTGACTTTTTAGTCTTTCTGGTGGTTTTTGATAAATTCCAAGGTTTTTAGCCATTTCAGCTGGTTTTAGTGATTTTAGCCATTTCAGAGCTTTAAATATAACTTTGTGTTGTTTCTTTCCAAATAAAGAGATAAACAGTGAAAGCAAACGACTGTCCGTGTTTAAATCAAACTCTTATTTTCCTCTCGTTTTATTTGGATTTGATCATAGCTCCTTCACAATGACATGCAACTGAAACTCAGCATTCATCACCTGAGCTGAAAGGCAGCGTGCAGGTGACACAGAGAGATCAGAAATAATACCAGACTATTAAACCTTTATTTGAATGTCACCTTTTGAAAGGGAGACCGCCTTGTACAGTAATGAAAAATAACTGTAAGTAGCTTCATACTGGTTCAACGTACCTGATTCCTGCAAACTCCACCTTCTGGCTCACATAGGCACATGTGCTCACCTGGAATAAAGAGCACAAGAGTAAAATGTTTAATCACACACAGCAGAGATCTGGGGCAGTTAAATGTTTCAATGGAGCAATGGAGTAAAGCACATCACGTGTACTTTAACTCTTTCACAGCTGTCACTTCCTGTCGAGTAGATTTGATACTTAAAGGAACTTTAAAGGAAAAAAACTTCTAGTGCCAATAAAATGTGATTTTCACAGTAACGACTCACAGTGGGGGAAACTATGTCCTTTATGTGAACAATTACAGGAGAACAAGGTGGAGTGCGATCAAAGGATGAATTAAAAAAAACAAAAACAAAAAAAAAACAGTTGTGAATTTGCAAACAAAAACAAACAACTATTCCAAGGCTCACCAGACTCTTCTTTAGTCTCCACATGTCGCCTCTGCCAATATACTGGTCTTTGAACGTCAGCTCCACCAGATCCAGAGTGATTTCCTGAGATGAAACAGACAAACTAAGTGATTCTGATGTGATTAACAGGTGGAAGGACTGCAGCGAACTCGGTGAGGGTGGATACCTTTGGGTCCACAATGCTGACAAACACATCCTGGTACGCGCGTAACTTGAACGCTTGTGCTACAGTCTGGTCCACACTGATGGTCTCTTTAGGAGGAAGACATGAGTATTAACAGTGAGATTAGATGGAACTCTACACTGACAGTCTGTCGGGGGGAAATATAATGGAAGCAGAGAGAATTTCATAACAAGAACTGGTCAGTTCCGCCAGTCTACCCCCGGGGCAGCAGTGGCTTCATACGTAGCTTACCACCATGGAGTATGGAGTGAAAGAATAATGCAATGTAAAGCGCAATATAAAACGTATGCATTATAATATGAAAGTTTTACTTCTGTAATTTTATCACACTCTGTCGTTTGTTCCAGTTTTGCTGCGAAAACGTCCCAATCCCTCCAAAAAAAACCGCTCTAATACTTTAAACCTGATTAGTTTTCCTACATTTTCTGAACTAATCTCTAAAACAATTTCGGGTTTGTAAAAACCTACCAAACGCTTAATCATTTTAAGAATTTTAACCCTTGAAATGCCAGCTTGAATATGCAACGTCTCCGTTGTGTTTCCAAATGACAAACGTTAGGATATTTTCTCCTGGACAAGTTAACAATTATACAAAATATCGAGTTAAATGCAATGTTAGTTTAATCTGAGGCGCCACAAAAACTATCAAGTCTCTTCAAATCAAAAATATCATGTTGGTACTACATTTTCTAAATGTCATTGCAATTACAGAGTATAACCATGTCTTCCATAATGATAGAGTTTCATTTAAACTCCACTAAAATTAGTTAATTTATAATTACTGGTCTGTGCATTCACTTTTTTTTTTTTTTTATGGGTAAAACAAGAACAGAGCAGAAATAGTATTTGCACCTTTCCAATCAGCTACCAAACTGAAAATTAAAAACAGAAGAATACATTACAACTGCATTAGTGTCAATGAAACTTGGTCAGACTGGCATTTAGAAGGTTAAAACCCTGTTATGTTATTATGTTAGATAGCTTTACTCAGGGCTGAAGTTAATGAACCTAAAAAAAAAAAAAAACATGAATCTATCATTTCAGTTTTAGGAAGAAGTCGTCATTTAATCATTAATAATTTCAGAGAGTTGTAATTTTTTTCACACTGTTTAACTGATCCACGAGGAAAAAGAAACCATTTGCATTTCAGAATTTGACAGAGAAGCTTGCATGTAATTAATAGTACTATTTGACCTAACGCAGCAGAGATGATGACCAGGAGCCTCATTTATAAAGGTTGCTTACACACAAAACGGGCCCTGAAAGATGCGTACGCCACTTCCCACGCAAAGTTTGTGATTTAAAAAAAATAATAATTTTTACTTTTCGGGAGAATGTGCGTACCGCTACGCCAACTTTGAGCCTTGCGCATGAACATTTTAGAGACGGGGAAATTGGCGGCGCTGATGGTGAGGTGGAGAATTGAAGCCAGATTCATCTCATACATTTAGTCAAATATCAGATTTATAGATCCACGTGATCATAAACACCCCCGCTGCAGTGTTTTAGAAGTGTTTCTTTAGTAAGACGTTACTGCTGAATCAGCAACTTCTTTTTTTTTTCTTTTATTAGTGATTCCACTACCGTGACCACCAAATACTATCATTTTCTTGACTGTGATCTATAAAAGAAAAGTGCATGCAGATGTGCGTACGCACGGTTTTACTGATCCAAATTTTTTTTCTGGTAGGAATACTACGCAATATTTTTTTAAATGAGGCCCCAGATGAAGAGGAAAAAAAGTATAAATGGACAAAAATGTCCTCAACAACATCTGAGGGTTAAGAGAAAAGTTTTAAGTCAAATCTTTTCCCCAAAAAACCAAATTGTAAAATGTCATATCATAGAACAAAAATCAATAATTATTTATGAAGTTTAAAATAACACATTTCACAAAAACAGAGTGAGAAAAATCAACAAGCAACTTTTATTTGTCTGTGTCTGACTGAACATTTAAATACTGATGGATTCATTTGGTTGTTTCTTTGTAGCGGCAAGAGAAAAAAATCCATGCATGAATAGAAGATCTCTCTCATACATCTCTCACACATTATATATATATATCATCATCTGTTTGCTACTGTACAATCATTCAACCACATTTTCAAGTAATACATGTTTATCAACCACAAAATATCTGTATATAGCCACAATATAACTTTCCACACAAAGTCTCCAAACCAGACACGAGTGTGCAAAATGAAGATTATTACATTCCTAAAACTACATTTCCTGGCCCTCCATCTTTAAGAAATCCACCAGGAAACGTATGCAGCTGTGTGCAGCTTATTCCTATATTCTGATTAATCGTCACTGACGTCTTAGGATGTGTGTTTACCTTTCTGCAGGTCGTCTTTGAGGCTCTTCACCTGCAGCAGCAGAGGGCTGGAGATTTACAGAGAAACAACGGCACTTTAAGAGACTCGGCAGTAAAATAATACATTGACAAAGTCAACGCCTTTTTTTATTTTATTTTCAATATAAAATAATGTCAACACATATATATATATATATATATATATATATATAATACATGAAATTAACATATCCTCAAAAGACGGGGATGTACAAACTCGCTGGCTGTTCCAAATAAAGTTGGCACAGTCTGGAGAATATATAAAAGTAAGTCAATGTGCAGATGAAAAGAAGGAATTTAAATTCTATAAATGTTACAAATTATGCCACTTTTCAAACCATGTGTGTAATACCAGTTGTTTCATTATTTAACTGTTAGTTTTCTCAACAGGATTAAAATAACCCACAAATTTCTTGTGAGCCATGTCACAAAATACAAGTTTTGTTATATATTCTCTGAGCTTAAGAGCCAAGAGGAAAGCCAAATACCATATTAAACATGTACGATCTACCAACGGGTGATCTTTCCATAATAACGCGCTGAACACTCCCAATAAACAGGCTCACCTGTATTCATCGGTAGGATGTGCAATCTCAATGATGTCCCCTAAGCAGACTTGAGGGAAAACTTTTGGGTTGACGACCAACTCATCATCTAATTCAAAAACAGACAAACACACAAACGATCAGAATGTCCGAAATAACAGCTTTTCCCTTGTATGAGAAGAAGAATGGAGAATGGGTGTCGCCACACTGCAGGGTTGTCCTTACCGCTGCCACCAAAGCCTTTCTTGTGCACCACAAGCTTGTAGGACTTATTAGTCTTCATGATGAACCAGCTGAAGAATTTAAGACATCAGGGAGTTCATTTGTCTGTTCAAAACTAAAAAGAAAGCAGGCATGACATGAACACTGCAAGGACTTGAAAATCATTCAAACACAATCATTTTATATGGAAACATGCTCAATAGTCATGGTAATACATTGAAAAGTTCAACACAAATATCTTGCAGAGACAAATAAGGTGCTGTTCATTACTACAACTTTTGTGAGTTTCTTAATAATGTTGCACTACTACACTTTTTGTTTTCTCACATATCAACTCTTTTGCTGTGTATTTACAACCACCATCTAAAAAAAAGCCTTAAACATGTTTTTGAAAGCCGTAATTTGTAATTTTCTAGTATGACTTTAATATCAGAATTTTAACATCTAAAATCACGACTTCAATTTCTTCATATTATAAATCAGGGTTATCACTTTAATCCGAGGTAAATAATGAACAATCTTCTTCTTAAGAAATTATTTGGAGGGGTGGCAGGAATCCTCTTCAGCACGTTGTGGACGCAAAACAATCTTTGGTCAGCATGTAAACAAATCCTGTCATGTTGAAGCTCTCATGTGAACTGACTTGGTCATACAGTCACATGTCACACTGAACATGGTTTTAGCTCAAGCTTCATGTGTTTTTTGTACAAACTGTCAGCTCAGTTTTCTCAGTGAGGAAAAGGGAAAGTACTAACCCCGCAGCAGGAGGACATTCGAGGTCCCTCCAGATGACGTTTAGGAAGAAAAGTGTCTCTTTGTGGAGTAAACAAGTTTCCCTCTGTCCTGAAAACAAAACAAAAAAACATGTTCATGAAGCTCCAACAGCCCAGAAAGGTTTGCTACATGAGCCTGGAGCTAACGTGAGCCAACTTACAGCCCGTTCACTGGCGTGAGCTTAGAAAACTTTACCAGAACCGCGTGCATTAGAGGTATTTTCGTAGAAATGAAACATATAAAACAGTTATTTTAAAGTAGACATAACACGCAGGCTCCGAGGCTGCTATCCGAGCGAGTACTTCCTCCTTGTACAATGACCGTGAGCTGTGATTGGTCCGCAGACATGGCAGAGTGAGCTGTGATTGGTCCTCAGAGTACCAGAGAGTGTGACGGCGAGAGAAGATGAATCACTCCCTAACTATTCCGTCTTCGTTCATTGTTTGAAAAACGGCATTTGTCTAATCTTTTCTGGAAAAATTAACATCTGGCAATGGATGTACAGACGTATAGATTAGGTGACCCCCTCCCACCTATATCGGTATTTCTTGAACAGTGATGACAAACCCGTCTAATGCTGACAAACAGAGATGATGATGACAAAATAGTAAGAGGAGGAAATTAGAGAGGAAGTTAAGGAACACAACAGCAGCAAGACCATCTCATGGTGCAGACGGACCAATAGCACACCAGCAGAGGGGGTTATGGAGAGGACAAAGGTTTCACTTCATGCCTGCATCGTCATCATCAGGGTCACAAGTATAAACAAACACAAGTGCTTGATTTAACATCAGAACAAATCTAATGTTCATGTTTTTTATTGTACACATTGAAATATGTACAGTGTTGGTGAAAAAAGTGAGTCAAGCCTTTGGTTGAATGGGTTGACCTCTCGTAGCTGCTGATCAGACCAGGACGTTCACTTCATGATGTCTCCTGACTAGGTGCACGGCTCTCTTGAGCTCATTGCACAACATCTATTCATCTATTGGATTCATGTCTGAGGTCTGATTCGATCTCTACAAAAGCCATTCTGTTGTACATTAAGTTCCATGTTTGGAGTTCTGTTGCATCACTGAACCTCTGAAAGTTGTGCAGTAGGATGTTAAGTTAAACTTGGGAATCAATTGTTCCTCTGCATTCTCTCTGTCTGGACAGTGAAGTGGTAAACCAAAAACATGTTTCCTCACGAGTCCAGATGTTTTCAAATGCAGCCACAGATTAATTTTTCACAAGTGTTACTCTTTTAGTTTTGTCTCTTGTTTTGATGCTCGGTTTGTTTTGATTTGGACTTTTTCTTTTATTTCGTAGACTTTGTTTTTTGTAGTTTCTTTGCCCATCAGCAGAAAAATCAAGATTTATTTTGTCTACTCAAGCTGGTTTTAGGTTGATCCTTGGTACCCTTTATTGAAAGTTTAAATTAAAATTTTAAAAAGCCACCTCAGGAGAATTGCATGTTTCATTCTGGACACACTGACATTTTTTGTGGCTCTGCCACTGCTTGATCTACAGGAAGATACTGAACACCCTGAAAAACACTACATAGACTCAAAAACACTTGTAGGGATCGCTGTATGTGTGCGCAGAGGAGTTTAAAGTGCAAATATACAAGTTTTGCAGGCCTAACATAAGAAATGAACATCATCTCTCATGATTGTGAGTAAAAGGAGTGTTGATGATAAATCAATGTTGTTTCATTGAGACTCTACAAGTTGTACGAAAGGTTTTGCACCACCTCCAGGATGTTTGTGGATTGTTAGAAAACCCACACACACACAGAGGGAGAACATGCAAACTCTACACAGAAAGGCTCCAGGCTGTACTTGAACCCATGAGATTCTCACTGTGAGGCGGGAGCACTAACCACTGCACTGTGAGGCCCAGATTTTCTTCTATTTAAACTAAATGCCATTCAAAACTTGGCCAGCAAATCATTATTATATATAAAAAAAGATAAATTATAATACATAATAACAATTAAATACAATTAAAAAAAAAAACTTTAACAAGGCTCCATGGCTTGTTATGTCATAAAAATATGGACGTATATCTGTGCCATCAGAGTTTGGATTTGAATTTCTATCTCAGATTTTTTCAGACTTGAGTGTATGAAATGTAGTTTCGATTTTATTGTGATACACATTCAAACCAATAGATTCAATTTCAAATTACACCATTTAAATTCAGATTTAAAGAATTAAAATTCACTTTCTGCTGGCACAAGATTTATCACTCAGATTTTTTTATATTCAGTTTTCTGAATTATTTTGGTAGTGGTGGAACGTACATGTACTGTATTTATGCACACATAAACAATGTATTTGATAGCATCAAAAAACTGTGAGTTTAAAGGGCCATAGTTTATTATTTAAAAAGAAAACCCGTTGCCAGAAGAATCTACCAGAAAGTGAACATTCGTACAATATATCGAACTGACATCCCTCTTTAATGAAACACACTTTTTTGGTAAGAATGAAATCATAATGTGCTATAATGTGCTGTCTAACTAGTGAAAGGGGTCTCATAGGTGGGGGTCACTTTAATGTTCGAGTAATACAAATAAATTCACATCTATTTCTCAAAACGTGTTCTTTTATTTCAAATATTGAACACACATACAGCAGTATATAGGAGCAGATCTTTGTCCTTGTTCATTCATCTCTGATAAACTGACAAATACCTGAATTGTTGCTATCTTCTGGCTGGGATGCACTTATACTATACTAATCACTTATACAAATTAGTTTTTGACTAGTTTGTCTTCTGCTGATGATTCATCCAGCATCTTTTAGTTCAATAATTGTGTTTGATCATCTAACTACACAACTAGTGATTACCAAAAGTGATCAAATTACATTATACTTTTGTCATGCAGTTATTAATGTTTGATTAGTTTCCCTGTTAAAAATAAAAGAAGGTAAAAGCAGCAAAGCTTCAGATGACAGTTGGTAGTCTGTTGTTGGTCCTCTTCTCATTTCCTCCGCCTGGTTTCTGACCGCTGTCACAGGAAACACAACGTATCTCTGAGTACTGACAAATCGGCCTCTGTGCTCCTTCTTGATCTCGGCTGAATCGAAGGCATTTACCTTTGTTCACTGTTGAGCTTCTTTCTGTAAACCAAGGACACAAAGAGAAACGCAGAGCTAGAGATTTTGTTTCTCCAAGCTTCAGTTGTGCAGCACATTGTCACTGATTCACTTCCCCCACATTTAAACACCTCATTGATTCACAAGGTGGCACTATTTGTTAATAGAATAACCTGCATGTTCACCTTTTTGACTCCTTCATCTTTCGGGTCGACCTGGTGCAAAAGAAAATAATGAAACTCAGCGCATGGCATCAGTCTTCAAATTATTAACAAGTTTTCAGTTTTTTTTATAAGTGGAAGAAATAAAAATAAAACCTTACTTTGCTAAAAAGGTTGCAGCCACCTTGACTGAAGCCACAGAGAAAGTAAGGTAGTGTTGAGGTTTGTCGGACTGGTTTTCCTTGTGTTTCTGAATCTCTGTCAGAAATCTGGGTTGTGAAACATTGACACATAAAGAGAAAATTATTGTTTTTTTGGGGTTTTTTTTACACAAAAGTCACCTTTTCTTTTGTCTACCTGCTTGTTGTGTTTCTAGACAGTTATAGGGTGTTTTTGATAGCAAAGCTGAAGGTGAGATAAACCATGGACAGGTCCATCACTGGGAAGGGTTGAAATAATGATAATCATGAAGTTATTTTTTTATAAGTTTAGGGGTTAGGCTTAACATCCACATTTTTGTGCATCTTCCTTAGATTTACTGAGTGGCTATTCAACAAACCCAGCCACCCACACACAAGAGTTATTCTTTGGTTGCTTAACCTTAAGACGTCAGTGTCCAGGTTAGTTTAGTGGTTTGGTGCAAGTGTCTGCGACCTCAGCAGAGGCTCCCTGAAGCTTTCGTAAAATTTTATCAAACTTTGTTTATCTGAATGGCTCAACAAAAGTTTTTGTAGCATCTCCCTATGTGATTTGCACGGTGCCTGATGAATGTCGAAGTTCCAAAAATCACGATTAAATCCAAGTAAAGATAAACCTCAGAGGCAAATAGAGGATGAGAAGACTAATTTGCTTTCACTCTCAACAAATCTGATTGAGCTCTAAGTTTGAGAAACAAATAATCAAAGGAAAATGCGAGTGAAAGAACAGCTGAAAAAACTAAAAGTACAAATAACTCAGATAGCTTAAAAATTGCTTTAAATGTCATCCTACCATATGAGAACATGCTACGATAATGACTTATAGATAATGGTTTGTAGATTCCTGGTTTAGTAGTGTCATATTAAAGACATCCACAAGTGGCTTTCCCTCATCATTCTACGTTGCAAATTGTAACCACTTCATGTTTTGTTGAAGGAGAGTCAAAAAATAATTGTTAATCATTAAGTCACAGGTCATAGGGTGAGCTATATTTTCAGCCCCTGAACCAGGCGTCCTCACAGGTCGGGTTTCAGACAGAGTAACAGGCTGCAACAGTTAAAATACTAAAAAAAAATTCCATTACTGGCTCAAAAACAACAACAACAACAACAACAACAACAACAACAACAAAAGTAAAAACCTGAAGCATCTTATTTGGACCAAAGCAGACGACATGACTTGAAGATTGCAGTTTGTGTCTCACCACTCTCGGACGCTCTTGTCGAGCATCGCCATCCACCTGGAGAGGCCCAGCATCTGCAGAGGGTGAGGTCGCGATGAGCAGGAAAACCTGCAGAAACAGGACGAGCAGCAGCACTCTTCTGTCCATGGCGACCAATGAATCTGACTCCGCTCTGGGAATCCTGGGCTTTTTATGCCCCCTCTCCCGACTAATCGCTGCTCTGTGGGCGTAAAGAAAGGAGCACAGAGGAAAAATAACATGCATGCACACACATGCAGGGATTTAAATGTGGGTCTGATTTCATCATAGTGTCATTTCCCTTATTGCGATATCACCCGCTGTGAACGCATTGTGTGCCAAACGTTTGTTGTCATGTTTTGATCCTCATGGTTGGCACCACTCTGTCGAGGCGGCACACCTCCTCTCAGTGACACAACTGTCTGCAGGATGAATGCGATGTCTCAGGACCCCTCCATGGGTTTTTTTTTGTCTGCAGGGGTTCCGCAAGGGTCCACGCTTGGTCCCCTGCCATTCTGGTTTGATTGGACCGTCATGTAAGGGACATATAGATTATCAATGCACTGCAGGATAAGGACCCCATTTAAACGTTTTCAAGTGAAAACGAAAAGCTTTCGTTGCGTTTATACACAACACGCTCAGAGTCATTATAAACTGAAATTTGAGAAAACGGTCCCTGTGTAAACGAGGAAAACACAACTTTTCTGAAACGCCGACACTGCACCTGCGCACTTCGGTCATGGTAAATGTGAGAAAGAATTCATTCATAACAATGACTGTGGTGTGCTTTGTTCACGCTTCATTTTAACAGAGCTTCTCAGATGACAATGTACATTTAGGACACCATCATCGCAATCACACGTGGATACACTTTTCAGTTCTTACAAACAAATACTGAGTGGAGCAAAATAACGACGAAAGACAGTTGAAAGAAGCTTCAATGTTTACAGGATACTGTTGTCTGCATGAATCGCATCACTCAAACAGCTAAACTGCAACAAAAGTTGACTGTTTTCACGCAAAAAACTTTGTGTAAACAAGGTCTAAGGCAGGTAAACTATTAAATAGTTACAGCATTTTACATATAGTGCATCTTAGTGGCTCAGCAGCTTTTATGCTGTATGACCAGTGCACAGAATGAAGCACTCCAATAGTGACCTGGTGCAACATGGTTGAGCAAGTATTTTGGCCCAGAGCAATTCCTTGCCTGACTGGAACTTGTTTTCTGGTGTGAAAAAGAAACAGAATTTCCTCCAGAAAGTCCCACACCGAACACACCCTGGATGCTCCACCCATTGTAACCGAATGAAGCAACCCATCACATTGTTTGGAAACATGTCTGGACGGTGCACATTAGTCATTCACCATCGTGAAACAAAAAGTCGTGTATTCTGTCCGTGTTCAATTCTGTAAGGGCGTAATAGTGTTCATTTACTTTCCCACCAGCTTCACAAAACATTATGTTCACATTCGTTGAGTAAATATGTTGTTGTTTCCAAGGAAAACGGTGTTTAAGAAGAAAGAAATATTAGACGCAAGTTCTGTAAGCTTAATTGGTTTCTGTTAAAACCAAAACGTTAATGATATTTCACCAAAAAAAACAAACAAAGACTACTACTTTCATATGCACCTTGACATGTGTCTGCATTTCACTGGCCAACAGTAGAATTTTTGTTGTTGTTGGTTTTTTTCTTTGTTAAAATCCAAAGATGTAAGTCGTATTGAATCTGGTCCAGGATTCCGCTGATACCAGCACCGGGTATCGAGTTCAAGACCTTTGCATGGGGACAAGCTTCAAATTCTTTAATTACTTAATTTCACAGTGAAGACCGATTATGGATTTGGATCACATTTTGAACCCCGTCAATGTTTTAACATTTGCTGTTAACTCAGCCGTGTTAAATCTACCTTGGGTCCATAACGTGTTCATGAAAATAACTGCAAATGTTCACTTTGATACAAAACTACAGGCAGGGCTTTTTGTGTTTGGTTTTACCACATTTTTATTTGTTGAGTCAAAATTTAAAAAGTTATTGTGAGAGAAAGGCAAAAGCAAACTTTAGGCAATTGAAAATACAAGACACAATATGACTTTATATCTATCGTGTACTTTTTCCTTCAAAACAATGGAGAAATTATATGATGTTATTAATAGTAACTCTGTTTTATTCAAGATGCAAAACATTCTGATATTCATACAAAGAGGAATACTATTACTTGCTATTTGGAATTCGAATCCACTGAAAATGCTCTGAACCCCTTTTTAGGCAAGTGACCATGTTTGATAACTTTTGCTTTTCTTCATGTTTCTTTTGAACTCATAACCACACATGGGTGACGATCCTATTAATTCAATCTTTCAAATTGTTTGTAAAACTATGCTGGTTTTGCCCCGTTGCTGTGGCAAAGCCTCTTTTCCTTCCAGTCAGTTTAGCTGATTGAACCATTTAAATTGAAAAATAAAAAAAAATTGTTCAAATAATTCAAAATACAGTAGGATAGTGGTACTCAATAACATGTAGCCACCGTTTGAGATAAGAAAATTGTGAATTTATATGATAGAAAATATGAATGTAATGGCACAAAAGTGTTTTACACTAACTTTGAAATATTATAATATCTCCAGTTAACATTCCATGTGTCGTTTTTCAATGAATGCCTGATAAAAGGTGAAATATAGTCAGGACAGCTAGTAGTTTTATAACAAACGATGTATTGAGTATATCTGGACTAATTATGGATACTTGGAGTTAAAACGGACCATCTTATAACATTGTGTCAGTAATGGTGATACACATGATGAGAAGTGTTTGATCAGCCTCACAGGAACTTCACAGAACTAAATGCAGATACCAAAAGTGGTCCGACCAGGCAGATATCATCACTGCAGGTTTTCACAAAAAGACATTTGCACATATCAGACTCATCATGTATCAGCTTCAGTGTCACTTTGTCCGTTTGCATTTATAAGCATAACTTTTTCTTTATTTCCATTGTGCCCCTGAAGCTTCCCACGGAGTCTTTTGTGTAGGTTTATTCTGCAAACAGAAAAAAAAAAAAAAACAAGTGTCAGAACGGCACAATTATTTTCCTTCCTATACTGATGGTACATTTTTTGAACCTGCAGTGTTTCCATTTAACACATCAGTCTCTTGCAAGATAAGAAATAACATTTCCTCCTTAATAACTGTCACTGTACCTTTGAGTGGTCTTCAGGCAAACGCGAAGCCTGTCAATGACAAAGAAACCAATACATTTTAATCTGCACTTATTTTTTTATTTTTATGATTTTTTTATTCATTGATTTATTTCCCAACACACACACACACACACACACACACACACACACACACACACACACACACACACACACACACACACACACACACACACACACACACACACACACACACACACACACACATCAAGGAATGATTTCCGTTATATCTATAAGAAATGTTTTTTCATCATATGAATTGAATTATTTGACTTTATCAGAAATGACTCACCATGGGTGAATATGCACCACGTCGAATGAAATCACCATAGTAACTTCTTTGTTCAGGCCAGCGTCTTCTCATTCTTTTGTTATTCACAGTTTTAGCCTGCACAGGCAACAAATCAGTATAAAAACATGTAATTTGTTCAGGTTTATCATTTGTTTCTATTCTGCTGCTGATCTTTGGTGAAACACCTGAGGATTTTGTTTTACTGCTTGATTCTCTGCCTTCAAGATTTTAGACACTGCTCAAGAAATACAAAACATGCAGGATTAAAATATGTTTAACTGGCGTTACTTTTACATTTCTTAGACATTAAAATCTGAAGAAGTGAGATACAAATTTTGTGAATATTTTTTGCCAAAAAAATGGCCAAGTCTGCAAAATAAGGGTTTAATATGACTTTCTGAATCTCAGGTGACTCTTCTCTAAAATTATTGCAAAATTCAAGGACTTGCCTTGCCTCTTGGGTCAGTACAAAAGTTTGTTTGCAACAGAGGATTTATGCAAAGAAGTTGACCAAGACAAAACAAGTCAAAGGTGATATTAGCTTTGTCTTACCTGGCCATAATACTGCTGCCGCTGATCATAAGGAGCCATATAGGCTGGAACAGTGTAGGCTGTGGCGAGCAGGAAAACCTGCAGACACAACACAAGCAGCAGCAGGCTTCTGTCCATGGTGAGCGCCGGAGAATGATGGAGCATTGAAACCCCCTATTTTTTATACTCTCCTGCTCACTAATCTCTGGGGACATGGAACGTGAAAGCAACAGGAAACACCGAGATAGGATAATGAACACACGTCCATTTTTGCAATTTGAAATCTAATTCAGATTTTATCACAATGTTAATTAAAAACAAGAGTGGCTGTTATATAACATGGGTGATGTTACGGGCCATATTAAAGAGTCAATTCAGAAATACTTAGTGCTTAGTGAAGACTCATTCTGGAGCAGCTCTGGCCCTCGGTCAAACCTTGACCCCCGTTAGCTCACCTCTCATTTAAGACTCGTTACGGAGGATGTGACCATCGAACTGCTCAACTGCATCTCTCCCCACTTAAACAGACTGACAGTCATGGTGCCTGCTTGATCTCTTTTAGAGATTCTGACTCTGTGTCTGGTTTCAGAACCCGTGACTCCAATTTCCATCCGGCGGTTGAGTGAGGACACGGAGACATCCTCCAGTGTTGCATACCGCGGAGGCAGGTGGCCGACACCAGCAGGATCAACAGAGCCTAGTGATCTATGAGTCAAAGTTTATGATAGAGGTGCATGATTAGTGAATAAATGAGTATTGTTATATTCAATTTTACAAAATCTGCAGTGTAATTTGTTTGTTTATTTACAAAATGCAAATTTGCCTTCAATATATTTTGATTATGATAAAGTTTTGTTTAGATCCTAAAGAGTGATACCATTATTTGAGATATTATGATTCTGAACTCCCGGTGAATAAATGATTGAACATGCCCTCTGGGTATATCTTTATAGTCAATCATCACAGGTTCACTTTATAATGTTTGCAGAAGACTGTTGAATTTATTTATTTTTTTAAATGTTTAATGCTGTGTTTTTCACTTGTAACTGGTTGCGGAAGAGAAAACTCACGGACAAGGAGCAGATCCCAAAGAATGTAGGGTAACATATATAAAGACGATGAAGTATTACAGAGAAATGCTAAATTTATGTTTTCACTTTTCTTCCATCACTGCATGTTGAAATGAAGCAGATTTTTCACAGCTTCTCTCTGCTAAAACACGTATAAAGCAACCCCTCCTGTTTATTTGAAGCAGTTCCACACGTGTGTTGTTTGCGTCAACACCGCATCAAGTATATTCCACAATAAGCGGGGAAAACGTGTAAAATCAACATGACAAGCCCTCGGAGACCCGAAGACTTTGCTTATCAAGCAGCAAAAACATCTGTAATGGTTTGTTTGCATGCTGCAAAGAAATTACACAGATATATCAGCTTCTTTACTTTCCACTCCCTGCTCAAATATGTCTTTGTCATCTGTAAACAAACAGGAAATGAAGGGTAGTGTAATCTTGGGGAAGTTTATTCACATGTCATTTAGTGGAATTTGTAGGAAGGAACTCCAGCAGGGTTAATGAGCCACATGTGGCTCCGGAGCAGCTTCCGGACCCCTGGACTAAAGGAAGAAAAGGTGCTCCACTCACTCATTACATTATTTTTTGGTCTGCGTCTCTAAATTATAAAGGGCAGATGGTTTCTACTGGAAAAGAATCAAATACCGTCAACATTTAAATCTTCTGCAGCTTCTGCCAAAAACAAGACCACATCAAGCTGCAACATCAGTGAAAACCAGTTCGTCCTGCTGCAGCTCTCA
Source organism: Lipophrys pholis (assembly GCF_963383615.2). Classification (NCBI taxonomy): domain Eukaryota; kingdom Metazoa; phylum Chordata; class Actinopteri; order Blenniiformes; family Blenniidae; genus Lipophrys; species Lipophrys pholis. The sequence goes on along the minus strand of NC_137635.1, from coordinate 44,109,118 downwards.
GTTGTTGTTTCATATTTCTGTTTGGACATGTGAGGAGGATATAGTGATACCGTTAGTTGTCGTGACAATACCACTTTCATCCACACGATGTCGCTAGTTAATCGCTCTGATCTCCAGCACCAAACCCATTTGCTCCCCATGCCCTCATGGGACCAGGTGTCCACGCATGCAGCTTTAGATTCTCTTTCAACTCTCAGGGAATGTCTGTCTTGACCTTCTTTTCTGGCTTGGTGGATTTGGAGTTCTCTGTACTCTATCGGTAATATTCTGTTCAATTTCATTTCTTTATTATGTGGTGATATTGTGGATCTTGTTAGTGTTGAATGTGTGATCGAGAGCTGCATGCGTTGTGACCCAAATAGTTAACATAATAATTTCTGTTACTATCTTGAATGTGTTGTAGGATGATCGTTTGAACATTTGAAAGGTGCAAAAACATCATAGTCATACTCAATGTCTACCATTTATAACAAACTAATCCATGAGTGTATGGGATGAAAATCCAGTGAGTTAGGATTATTTTTAATTGTGTAAAGACATCATTTCACAATAGAGGTAGCAAGTGGATGCTCTGGAAGCAGGTCCTCTTCCAAGATGGCACCTGCAGTTAATGAAACCTCTGCCAATATTTGTCTGCTTATAAGTTCCTATGTTTACTTATATATGTTTCTGTGTCGACTCACATATGTCAATGTGTCTACTTATATGTTTATGTGTTGTCTATGTGTCTACTTACAGTATATATGTGTCGGTGTGCCTACTTATATGTGTTTGTGGGTCTACTTATTGAAGTTTGTGTCTATTTATGTGTGTGTTTCAATTTTTAAAAAAACATTGAAGATTGTGTCTACTTACTTATGTTGATGTGTCTATTAAGTTTATTTATATCTTCCTATGTGTTTGCTTATGTTTATGTATGTACTTGTACAGGTTTATGTATCTACTTATAGATGTTTGTGTCAGTATACATTAATGTGTTCAGTTATATAAATTTGTTTATATTTCTGCCGCTATATGTCTATGTTTGAACAGTGTGTGTGTGTGTGTGTGTGTGTGTGTGTGTGTGTGTGTGTGTGTGTGTGTGTGTGTGTGTGTGTGTGTGCTACAAAGCTGCAGCGTTGTTTGGGAACAAGGAATAAAGAAAGAAAGAAGTTTACCTTTAGGTAATTATCTATTTTGTATATGAACTATTTTTTCTATATTTCCATGATGATAGCCTTATTTATTTATTTTTTAATGCAGCCGTGACTTCCGCAGGGACACGCGCGTCCTTGGCACAGATACCAAGAGTGGATCCTAATGATTACATTGATTTAGCAATAGAATTGGCAAAATGAGAAACAGCAGTTGATGCATCACCATCCACTTTGTATGCAAGTTATTTTTTTGTGTCAGAATAGTAACTGAAATCAAACTTTGGCAAGAGAAACTTAGTTGTCGAAACCTTAATTACTGCAGCAGCCTGAGATAACATGAATATATAATGTGATGATACTAACCAGATTAGAGACTCACTGCAAAGAACAGACCCTCCAGGTTTAAAGAATAGTTTTTTTCTTCTTGTGTCAGGAAGGGGTCGTACACAGAAACCAGTTGGAAAAAGTTGAGATTACATTTAAAGTTGGGCTGCATGATGGTGGAGTAGCAAGAAAGCTCTTTGTTCAAGTCTGGGCTGAGCCTTCAGTTTGCATATTCTCCCTGTGCAGGTGTGTGGCTTCTCTGGCTCCTATATTTTCCTCCATCAGTCCATCTTCAGATATTCAGGGTCACTACTGCATGGCCAATCTGTTCCAAAAATCACTTAAGACAATTCTATATTGCTCTTTTTGTTTCAATATTGTTTACAAATCAGACCAAAGATATATCATCAAACATACACTAAGATAAGAAACATCAGCTCAAGAGCTGCATTATCCAGTTCATGGTCACTAAAGCTGTCAAATAAAAATAAAAAGCAATCGTGTGCACTAACTGAGAGTAAGAGATGTTTTTTTTGCTGCATTTGTGAAAAAGTGAAAGCTGTAGGCTTCAGAACTCACATGGCTAAACAATCAACAGGATGTTGCCATCATCAGCCTGAAGAGAATGCAAACTTTTTCATGTTTATTTTTTGGATTCATTTCCAGGTGATGGTGCTGTGTCCAACTTCTCCGTCCAACTGGAGGCCAAACTGATCGGTATGTGGTCCCTGAAATAAAACGGGGTTGACACTCCTGCTGTAGAACAGCAGTGTACGGTACGCATCCAAGATCTCACAGCTTTATTTGTTCAACCTTTTCACCCTTTGGCTGTAACCTGACTCATTTCTACAAACTGTTATCACTTCCATGTGGTCTGTGTGAGCAGGGAAATGCTGGAAGTGAACTCTAATCAGGCTTTATCCTCACCTCCTCTCACACAGACGTGTTGGCTGCTCAGACCAATCATACAGTTCACACTTTGCACTCCAAGCTTCCACTTCAACATCCGATCCAGAGATGACGATTCAAAGACGGACCACAAGCGTTTTAGCTGGTAACCAGAGTGGATCTCTGCTAATTTACTGAAAGAATAAAAACTTCCAATATCGCAAACAGAATCTGACACTCCAGAACCGGTGAGTTTTTTTCCTCCTGTAAGATAAACAATGTTATTTTGTTTGTCAGCAGAAGACTTAAATATCTGCAGTATCTGTGGACTTTATTTAAGTTTTCACACTGTTTGATGTTTGTTTGAAAGATTTGTGTGGCTGTCACGATGTGTTCAGCTGTATGTCTGACTCAAAGGAATGCAGAAAAGCCTTAAACCCGCCGTTAATACTCCACAGATTTGCTTGTGTAAGTGGGTTGTAGGACGTCAAAACGTCTTTTAACTGCTTGTGGACTCGGCTCTGATTTAATGTTGATTAAAGCCCAAATAGTGCAGTGCATAGACTGTACAGTAATTAATCATACCTCACGAGTTTGTCACATAGAATACAAACACAGTAACACACATGTGCAGTGAAAATAAACTATGAAAGTCAAACTGATTGTAGTCCGGAGGCCAAATTCAGCCCAATTTGACCTTGAGTGTTTAGTATAATCCCCTTTTAGAAGGAATCTTTGGCCTCATAATGCTTCACTTTTGAATTAAACTGTTTTTTTTTAGGTTTATAATGTCTCTTTGTGCAAGATACAGTAAAACGTCCAAAAGCCATGTCCTCCATTTGTGGCATTTGGCAGTCTCTTATTAAAACACTGCAACCATGCAAATAATGCCTCCCTGTAAATGATCATTCTGATTGGCTACCATCAAGGAAATCATCTCTTTGCTTGTAATTTGATGTTTGCTTCATTTTTAAGCTTTAAGCTGCTGCTTTGTCTCCGATCTTCACCTCTTATATTCAAGGTGTTTTGTTTTTGGCTGCTACTGTATATCAGATGTGTCTGAAGCAGATAAACATGAAGAAGTGTCCGTGGCATGCTGATGCCAGCTTGCGCAAAATGGCTCATTTGCAACTTATTTGCTTATTTATCTCATTATGCAACGTATGAAATAAAAATAACATATTTCCAGAAATAAATGTACACTGTTCTTATACAAATTCTAAAGTCAATATGTTACTGATCGGATGAAAATGGAGGGACTTATTTGTTCATTTATTTATGAGACAATAACATCTTTTTTTTTCTTTTATTTTAACTTGTCTTATCTTGGGATCCTGTGAAGGTTTGAAGATGAAAGCGACCAGTTGATTGGCTGATTGATCAGAAGGATCGAACGAGTGCTTTGTCAGCGATGGGTCGGAAGCTGGATCTGTCGGGTCTGTCCGACCACGAGGCGGAGCACGTGCTGCAGGTGGTGCAGAGGGACATGAGGCTGCGCAAGAAAGAGGAGGAGCGACTCAGGTGGGTTGAACTGCAGGTTCGTGTCAGAGTCTCTGAAAACTCAGCATTGAGTCAAGAAATGGTCTCACTGAAGAGGCGGGTTTACTGTATATTCTTACCTCAAAAAAAAATCACCTCTAAACTCATACTCTACTGAGACATGCAAGTCTGCTAATTACTGAAATATGGTAAAATGACTAAACATAATAGACAACAAAACTCAATAATAGTAAGTTTTTAGTATTTGATTAAGATTCTTTCTGAGTTTACATTCTGTGTTTTCGATCACATTCAAGTGTTTACTCACATGTGTTGAGATGCTGTTTTCAAGCTCCTCTGTACCTTCAAATATAAAGTGAATGTCAAACATACGGTCCTCCACAAAGCTCCATTTTGGTCCGTGAGATGACCTCTCAAAGTGTACAAAATGTGAAAATTGAGCACCGAATCCATACTATGATGGTGAATTTAGGAAAATATGTCAAAAGCTGAAGAGTTTGGGAGATTTAGAGACAGGCTGAGTGCTTGGATAAGATTTGTATATTATTCAGCAGTATAGCAACAAACAAATAAACAAACAAACAAACAATGCAACAAAAAATAAAAATACAAAGGGTTGAATTAATTACTTATGTAGTGTATTCCCAATGGTTTTTAACATATCCCTACACATATTTACACACAGGAATTGTGGCACCTTGTCACATCTTTTGTGTGGACCAATGAATAAATACCAAATAAAATCAGAAGAAAAACAATAACAGCTATTTGGTTTCACTAAATACTTTTTTTTCTCACTTTCCATTTGGAGGCATTTTAAAAATCTCCCCTCCTGCCTCTGTGTTCTGAAGTGAGTCTCAACAGGAAGGGAGACGTTTTCCTGCACTCAAACTGGCTTCCGCTGTACTGGAAGCCACCAGAGCCCAAACACAATGTCTTTAAACAGATGGGAACTAACTCCCCGATGCATTTCAACATCCATGTGAGAGGTGCACGAGAATAGGAGGGGTTGTGTCTTCCGTGTTTCAAGAATTCAATAGTAACATGATTATGTCATCTAGAGTTTCTTGGTGTTGCTTCATTTATAGAATAAGTCCCTTCTATTCTTCTGTACTTCATCAAAAATATTCCAGATATGAGATTGAATCTAAAGGACTAAAGGACAGGTTATGGTTGCACCTGGAGTTATTTTTCTCAAGTTTAAAGGAAAATTTTGTTCCCACTTAAAATGCAGGCCCTTTAAAGGCCAACTAAAAAAAGGAAATAAAGAAAACTCTATAATATGTAATCAATAAACTCCAGTCTGTCACTCTTGATGTTTCGTTTTCCATCTGCACTCCAAATAGCCTATTTTGATGAAACATTAATCAATTGGAAATATTAGACAACATTTCCAATGTCATATAATAAATGCCTGTGTTGTTTTGCTGTGAGAATGTGATATAAGTATCGATCAGGATGACAGAAGGTGGATGTCTCTGGATCTCTACTAAAGTTGGCAGATTTATTCAGCACCTTCATTCAACAGTTCAAAGTGGTTTGAACAAAACAAAGTTAACTGGCGAAACAACAGTTCTCTGTCACGACACAAGTTATGTAATGTAGCAAAACGATAAAATACAGAATACACAGTCAATCGTAAATTTGTGAGGTTCACCAACTTCTTACTGGCAAACCTCAAAAACTAGAGCAAGACTGAGCATTGAATAATACCACAGCACCTCATCACTGCCACCCAGTGGACAAAAGTGGAAACAAGGCACAACCTTGACCGAGACCGATGCCCACCTTGAGCAAGTCTGATTTCATTCTAACAACACCCTCAAGAACATAGTTCTTACTTCTGAAATACCCTCCAATATGATGAATTACCCTCCTTGAATATTCTACCACACATTCAATGATAATTTCTGTTTCTATACTTATATCAGCCATAATTTTACCATTTATTTGTCCTGAAAGCAATTTTTCATGTGGGTACTCTTTTTACCCATCATTCACAATTTATAGGTCATTCCAGAAAAAAAAAAAAAAGTCACCACTTTAATTTCTGCTCCATTTTCATTAAGAGGAAGCAGGGGATTAGCGTGTGTTTGTTTGGCCGTGTGCACTCCATGTCCTCGTTGTGATAATCATCCTATTTGACACAGTAAACCCACGACCGTCGCTTTTATCCGCAGAGAGGAAGTATGTCTTCTCCTGTCTCACCCTGCGCTCTACCTCACATATAAACATCTCTCTCTCTCTCTCTCTCTCTCTCTCTCATCTCTCTCCTCCTCCTCCTCTTCCTCCTCCTTTCCTCCCCTCAGTGAGCTGAAGCAGGAGCTGGACGAGGAGGGCAGTCGCTGCCTCCTGCTGTCACGGCAGAGCTGCTTCAACCAGCGCTGCTGCATCCGCTGCTGCTCTCCTTTCACCTTCCTGCTCAACCCAAAGCGCCGGTGCCGGGACTGCCACTACAATGTCTGCAAGGCCTGCCGCGTCTACTGCAAGGGGGACAAAGCCTGGCTCTGCTCCGCCTGCCAGAAGAGCAGGTAAGGGTCGTGGAGGTGGTGGCGCCCGGCAGTGCAACGCTTCAGACGCGTCCCGCGCGTGTAGGTATTTGTCTGTATGCTCATTTTGTGGGCTCCAACACCTGAAAGTCACTCTCCAAAGTTTTATGTGATTTTCAATGTTCAAGTGAGGTTACAGCTACGTCAAGGTTAGAGGACGGAGATGGAGAGGATTAGGTGCAAGGTATTGTGTTGCCGTATGTCAGTGATTTGGTCCCGCTGCTGTGCAAGCCTGTGCAAGCCTGTGCGTCCACTACATGGAGGCTAAGTTCAGGATGAGAGGCGCAGTGACGTCAAAGGTTATTATGGTCTTAGTCTGCTGCTGGAGAGATGGATTTAGCACTTATTACACATGGCACAGTCACCAAGATACAGTTCAGAATAAAGTCGCCTCTGGCTTTAATATTTGCACTAATGCAGCATGACAGAGAGAGAGAGAGAGACAGTCAATCTATGAGGCTGTGTCGTTGTAGAGAGTTTTGAGTTGTTGAGCACAACTTGTCTGTCATGTGACAAAGCCTTTTTTTTTTGTTTTTCCATCTCAGTTTCACATTTCCATCTCGCCAAGCTCTCGAAGAATCAGTGATCATCATAGGGTTGTTTTTTTTTTGGCATTTTAGTGACTATTCAGAGGTATAGATTTAACTTTTTTGTATGCAACTAGAATAGTATAAGATACAGAAAGGGCAATTAAAGTATTTTCTGAGAAAAAAGCTTTTTTTGTGTTGGACAATGTAAGATTATATTTATTTTTATTTTTTTATGGTGAGTGGCAGCAGTGATAGACAATACAATGTGTATGAAAATCAAGAAAATTCATACATTTGAATGTATGGAAAGTGAGAATAGAAGACATGAAGAAGTCCAAGTTTATAGCTTTTTAACTACAAAAATGGTCCAGAGTGGAGTAAAGATGACAGGCAAGTGGTTCAGGGGGCTGCAGCATCACAGGGTGAAGTCATTGCTTCACCTTGGAAACAGCATCTTAATATCTCAATGTGTAGTTGTGATACCTTTCCTGGTGAACAGTGAAGGAAAGGCAGGAAACATCGTTCAGACCTGAGGAGCTGGAGGTCTGGGGGGTATTCTGCTCTGAGGAGCTGGAGGTCTGGGGGGTATTCTGCTCTGAGGAGCTGGAGGTCTGGGTGGTATTCTGCTCTGAGGAGCTGGAGGTCTGGGGGGTATACACTAGGAGGCTTCACTTGCAACAGTGGATTCAAATGACAGGTGAGAGGTTACGGGACAGATCTCAGAGGCAGAACTGGAGGGATTTTAAAACAGTGTATGCATCATACTGTAGGCAATGCAGGTTGACAGGTGGATGCCAGAATGTACCCGAGCAGCAGAAACTGCAGTTTGTGTTAGGTCCAGATAGCTGGTCCTACGTGGAGTGAAGGGGGTTCAAGTCAGGTTTTGGATATTGTGGCAGGATTTACTGGGCCTCCAAGAATCCTCCCAAGTGTTACTGCTGTCTTAGCTGAAAAGGTCATGGCTGAGTTTCCTCCTGCTGCAATATGGAGAAATCCTGTTTGCCTCTCCTGAAGTTTCGTCATGGTGTATCTTTCATTAGCGGCCTTTCAACTATGGATTTTAAGAAAGTGCTTTGTGGAGGCTGGGACTGGCTGAACCTCTGTGCAGACCTTTGGATGATTGGGTGGTTATCCGAGTGAGGGGTTCCTGTAAACCAGCTAAAACTCACAAAATCTGTTGAGTCGTCACAGGAGTCTCTGATAAACTCTACCAGGATGAGCTTTGTCATCTTGGCGAAGGAGCACTGAGGTTCCTGCTGGTTGCACAATTTCATCTCGATATCTCAATATCATATCAGCCAGGAAGATGTCAGATTTTGTATTTGGTATATCATTCATTTTTCATTATTCCTTTGAAAAAAAAGCAAAACAGCAGAGATGTGAGCTAAAGTCTCACTGACAGTCTCCGGTTGTCCTCTCTATCTCTGTGAGGCGCGAGCTCGGAGCCTGAACGCGACTGACACTCGGCTACTTTGTGTGTCACCTCAGCGCTCTCACACACTCACACACTCACACACTCACACACTCACACACTCACACACTCACACACTCACACACTCACACTGCCACTCAGCAAACAGATGGTGACTAATTAAACATGCTGACAGGAGTATCTTTGCCGCATCCTACAGCTGTCGCTCCTAAACACCCATTAAATTCTTCCTTGTTTTCATCTTGAACTGGAATCTTGCAGAAATAACTGAACGTGAGATCTGTAATTAAACTGTACATAAATTAAATCTGTATTGGAGCAACATTTAATCTGTTAAATCATGTTTAACATACATTGCTGTGAACAATAAATCCCTTCAGGTTTAGGCCTGTGTATGTCATTTCTACCTCAAACCTGTTAGATCCACTGTAAATACTGCAGATATGCACCGTTTCTCTCCACTTTGTCAGTTGTTTGTTCATTGTTTATCTTATGATGTAAACACTGTTGTCAACTTTTTAAACATTCAGAATATTATATCATTATATTTATTCTTTACTCTTATTTTTAGGGGTGCATAATTATATCATCACAACATTAGTACATCCCAATTAACACAAAAAAATTAAACATTGGCATAAAACGTATGATGATTAAAATATTTTTGCGTGCAACCAGCATGAGCACGCCATGGGCACGCCATGAGCACGCTCGGCCGTCAGAGTAAAGAAAAAGAGACGTCACCATGTGATGAGCGTCTGGTACGTGTCCACAGGGACGTTTTTTTCTCACGTGGAAATGCACTGCAACTGAAAAGAGACTTTCCTTCAACCACAACACTTTTGTACAGGGTGGTGCGTCGCGTCTACCTATGCATCGCCCTAGGAACTAAGCTTGGTGTGTGCTGTGTATGGAAATATGTTTTTTTTAAGTTTCATATATGCAGTAACAAAAAAAAATCCTCACTTGATTTTCAAACATGTTTTTATCTGTAAATTTGGGATATGGCTTTACTGCATTTCAGTTTTACCTTTATATGTTCACATTTACAAACTACTTTCACTTTTTCAAGCATATAAACAGTTTACTGAGCATGTACTGCAAGAAATTGGTTCGTAGGATTTCTGAGTATTCATGTCTGTTATATATGTGTAAAGTAGGTGTGCATTTTAGAGTTAGGGTTCTTCAGATTATGTAGGTTAGGTTGTGGTGAAAAAGGATGTCAAATGTCAGTCTGGTAAACACGTTTTGATTAGTAACATATAATAAAATCTCTCTGTTACTTCATTCTAATTGTTATATTTCATACATGTAGCATCAGCTATAGTTTTTGTACATGTAGCAAAACTAATAACAAAAGTTACCATGCTTAAAATGTCTTTTACAGCTCCAGATTGTTTTTATATGGTGGAAAGTGGACAGAAATGGCCCTCTTGGTCCGACAGGTTGCAGCCCTCTGAGAAACTATATCGGCGTTTAAAGATGCATGGAGGATTAGTCCTCTGCTTGTGTTTATCTTATATAATGTGGTTCACTTTTCTCTATTTAAAAAAAAGATTCCACTTTAAAAAACTTCCAAACATAGAACAGACTAATTGTATTTTGTGTACGAAAGGATCAAATATTCAGATTTAGTTTAACTTCACCTCTGAATTTCTATTACTTTAATAGCAACACAAGATACATGTTATAGTAATATATGTTTATCATCAGTTGTTCTCTATTTTTAAACAAAAGAAACTGTAAATATTCTTGTGCCTTTACGTGTTCCCACTGAATTAATTGCCAACAGTCTCCAAGAAGTTCTCGATTGAGAACGTGAGGGATAAATGTGCCTGCTCTTTGTCTCCCAGGTTGTTGAAGACACAGTCACTGGAGTGGTTCTATACTAATGTGAAGAAACGCTTTAAGAGGTTCGGCAGTGCTAAAGTGCTGAAGACCCTCTACAGGAAGCACCTGGCAGAGCACAGTGCACTTTCAGAGCTGACTGGTAATGTATTTCTATCACTTTAGCCGAACAGCACACCTGATCTCCTGAAGGTTTGCATGTAGAAACACAGATGCAAACTTGATGTCGCGCTGTACATGTGGAGGCTGACCAAGATTACTGCATAATGATTATTTCATTTGGAAGAATCATATTTGCTGTCATGAATATGTAATATCGGGTGGCCTGATCACTCTAAATACTGATAGAAGTTCTTCATGCTGCTGGACTAAATTTAAGCTCACAATGCGATTATGTCTATGTTCCACGAGTTGAAAAAGGAGGCGCAAATTAGCTTTAGCCTTTAGCAGAGATGTGGTGATTGTGGTGAGAGGCCTTTCCTCACCTGGAGCCATCATGACTTTTTAATTTCAGGGACTTTATTTTCTTTGACATATTCCTTAGGTCTTGCAATCTCTAATATGCTCCAATATGTAAGTTAGTCCAACATACTATATATAACTCTATGATATCATGGTATTATTCCTAGTTGAGAACCCAAATGCATGCACCCTGAAACACAGTCTTTTAATTTGGAAAGCATTACCCCCTGGGATTATGAAATCGCTGTCATTCTGATTTGCGTGAGAGCAATTCATGAAGATCTTAGTCAATCAAGAATACACAGGCCTATTTTCGGAATACAGTATTTGTAATACAAAAGTAAATAGGTACTTTTTATTTGCATAAAGTTACTGTTAAATAAGTAAACAGCAACTACAATCAATAAGAGATTTATTGTTCGAATCTGTGAAGTTGAATAAAGTAATATAAAATGTCACTATATAGAACAATAGATGCACACCACTAGAGGAGAGAAATGTGTGTCTGTTCTCTGAGTTAAGACCCATCATTACATTACAGTCACTTTATCACTGCAGCTCTTCAGGCTCTAACCATGCTGGAAATGGAGTCTCAGCACCTGCTGCAGTTTGTCGGTGTGGGCAGACACCAGGCAGCAGTGAACCATTAGTTCTGTCTCTGATATAATTGAATTGACAAGGGATTTCAGTGAATCGTGTGCGTTTTGTGGAGAGGAGGTCACTGTCTGCAGATGACGCAGTGCGTTGACCCCCGTGGGTGCCGGAGCGATGTGGGCTGGTTTCAGGCTGTCGCTTTTCTGAAGTAGGTTCATAGATTTCCTTTTGTTTACGACTGACATATTGAAAACTGAGCAGTGCCCACCTGCTGAATCTGGTGTGCTGCAGGGTGACTCATGTAAGTCCTTGCATTTACTTTGCATAAAAGCAATGTGAGCAGCACAAATTGCATCACAGTTATTAGAGCTGACATTTGGGAACAAAATGCTGTGGATGGTTTGTTTAGCGGTGAAAGATTTCCCCCTCTGGACTGAACCCAGTGGATCAACCATGCTCTGAGTCAACCTCCCCTAAAAGAACAAAGTGAGCCTGAGGAGCTACACACACAAATGCATACGTGCACGCACTCACATGCACACTGCCAAAGAACTATTATTTACATTATTCACTTGAGGCGCCCTGAATTATTTTCTTCTGCCCTACACATACATTGCAAGAAAAAACTATAACCTTATGTGTCTTCAAATGTCTTCTTTTGTGACTAAAATACAGACGTTAATATGTTTAATGCATTAATATACAGCCATCATCACGCTTGACGCTCCTCCATATAGACGCAACCAGGGGGCGTCCTAATCAGATTATGTTTTGAGGAAGTCCTGCACCAGTTTGCATATTTGTTAAATATGTCAGATAAAAGAAAGAGAGACTAATAATTTACATTTTTGTGCTACTTTAAAATGTTGTGCAGTTTGCATTTTTTATCTGTTAAAAACAGATAATGTGAATAGTTTGTATTATAAAATGTTGTGCGTGGGTTCATAGGAGTTCAGAAAAAGAGAATGATTGTAATAATTTTTTTTTTTTTAAATTCTTATGTCACCATTAAAAAATGTGACATAACTGTGAAATTTAAAAAATATGTGTTTTATCTTCATGTGGAATCGAGTGTGGCTTTTGAATGCTTTCAGTTCATAAATACCATAACAGTTGATTTTCTTATTTGGTAAATACCATCCAATAAGTTCACATTCGCTCACAAGTCAGGATTCTGCTTTATTTCACTACAGTCAGCAGATCACCTTTAGGATACATACTGAAACATTTATTACAGTTTGTCCGATTCCCTGTTTTATTGTGCGATGTTAATTTATATGTTAATTTAAATACATTTTAAAAAGGGAAATCCTTTTGTACTATTCATCATGCTCTATAGAATCAGTCAGTTTTGAAAGATGTTGATTGACATTAAACATTAACTTGAACATTATGGGCACTGTGAAGCATTAATCCGACCCTGTCTACACGACACATTTCTGAAATATTTTTAACTTGCCACACGCTAATCCTTTTCATGTTACACATAGAATCTGAATATATATAGTCTACGACTGCAGATTAGTTAGTGATTTTTCGCAGACATGTTTGCTCAATCCATATGTATTACCCTCAGAATGAACTCTAATCTTTTACTAATGCCATGTTTTTTCATGTTCCATTATCTTTAGTGAGAAGTTCTAAGGTCTTTAAATCCTCGGTTTATGAGCACCGACATGAATAAACTGATGGTTCTACATTATGTTTAATGAAAATGCAGATACCAAACGTTGCTTACGAGCTTTACTGACATTACTGAACTGGTTCATGTTTAGTGCAGGGGTGTGCTATGGCTCGTGAGTCGAGACCGACTAACAAGAGGGTCATGACAAGGTCATATAACTGCTATTCCTAATTTGTCCACCAGCTGTAGCTTTTTTTTTTCAGGCTCCTACAGAGCTCACACGTGGCGTATATATTGTCCTTGTACTGCAATTTAAAGATGTCCCTAAACACTTAATAAGCAGAGATGTGAGACACGGCCATGAAAGCAAACTACCTACTACTCAGGCAATATACCTCACCTGTTAGAGGCGTTTCAGGATTTTCTTGCAATCTTACGATGGGAACACAACTAATTATTTTACTCGTCTGGCTCCATTGGGATCAGATGGTCTGAGATGAATTAAAATGAGTTTAGTTTGAAAAGGTGAATTAGAGGATTAACATGATCTGAATTTACCTTTTTATTAAAGATTTGAAAATGCAAAATGGTAGATTTCTTTGTAGAGAACAAAAATATTACCTTCTTTAATGATCCTTTTCTACCGACCGCAGCACAGTTCATAATCTCATGAATTTCACCGCCGCTTCACCCTCCACAGAACAGACTCGTGGTGCCTTCGGGGTTACAGTGACCTTCACTGGCTGTGTTAGTCATACATCGTCTACATGTCCCTGCACTGGGGCCAAATGTGTCCTCTCTTATTAGATGATAAAGCAAAGATATCTGCACACACACATCTGTGAGGGGTCACGGTTATGAAATCCCCACACCCACTCTCACACAAAATAAAATCATCCATGCTAAATTCAAACTTCTACAGGTCATACCACTTGATTTAATTGCTATATTTGCCCTTTAAAATGATTGGAAGTGACCTTGTGTACACTAGTGTAGTTTTGAACAGAGCCACCAATCGGGACGGCCTGCTAATGCCACATGCGAGGCTGCAGTAATGCACTTATATAACCATAAATAGCTGCATTGTTGCATGAATATTTGGATGATGTGAGAACAGCTCAAAGTTCAGAGTTGGAAGTAGAAACTGTTTTCTGGTTGTTTTTTTTAACTATATGAAAAAACAACACACAGCTAAACACCCTCAGTTCTGCTGCTCATCCCATAAATGCAAGTTCATTTTCGAAAAGGCAATAAGCAGTCTTTCCAATGGGATAAGATTCATTTTGGGAAAAAAAAGATCGTTACAAGAAACAATCAACGAAACGCAACTAACTGTATTTACTTTTGTAATATCACATTAAACCACAAGGTGGTGTTTTGAGTTGCTCAAACAATATCAGCTAATAGAGCACATTTTAAGTGTATTTAGTTCTGTAAGTCAGAAGTTCATTTATGAAAAGCATTGATAATAAATTTGAATTAAAAATAATGATTTATGAATAAAATGTTCACGTTTTCATCGTTTAGTAAACGCACACACACACACACACACACACACACACACACACACACACACTGAGCTGACCACCCACAGCTCCTTGTGACAACATCAGTAAAACAAACTGCAATCTATCCTAAAATTTCTGACATATAATAAGAAATCTTTTTGCACAAATGATATGAGGCCCAATTGGCCAGATCATATGAAACATAAAAGCTCATTCATACTCCATGTAGCCTAAACCTTTGTCAGAATAGATGCTTTATTTTATGGAATATGATTCTTTCTTTGCACAAAAGTACTACCTTCTGTGTATTTCTGCAGAGGGCAGCGCCTACGAGGAAAGCGTCTACAATGAGGGCAGCATCTGTGGCAGTGACTCAACTTTCTACAGACAAACCGAAGGTAAACATGTTGACACTCCACTTTATTGTCTTTAGCATTCAACCGATATCATTATAAAGGGAAATTGTAATGGTTGTTATTTTGCTGAGATAATATATTCTGATTTACAACTGAAGACATTTAAAATGTTGAAGCAAATTCTGAAATCCCACTTACACAAAAGCAAAATCCTATATATTTCCTATATATAAATCCTATATAGTTTCTTCATATGAATAGTTTTTGTTGTTGCTCTTCAATAACTTGTGATATTTTGTTAAATATTGTGACCCTATCACTTCTTTTTTAAAAATGATTTATATTTTTGAATTTGAATTTTGAATTTAGTGGCGATGGTTCGCAATCGGGGGGCAATCCAGCATGTATGACAAGTGGCTTTTAACATTTGTCAACGCAATAATGCAAAATAGACTTTCAGCTTAAATAAAATAGTGAGTCAGCTCTCACTTTTTGCAAGAAAGTCATGTCCAGGCTGGGCCTTCTTCTTTTTCAAAATAGACCAAAACTGGGCTGCACAGTGGTGTAGTGTGTCCTGAATCAAGCCTGGTTGGAGTCATTGTGTGAGGCCGTTCTTTAAAGAGTTTGCATCTCCTCCCTGGGTGCCTGGCTTTTCTACTCGGAGGCTAATTTGTGACCATAAATTGCCTGCAGATGCGAGTGTGTGCTTATCTGACTCACTGTGTTTGCCCTGTGATGGACTGGCGACCTGTCCAGGATGTATCCTGCCTTCACCCAAACACAGCTGGGATCGGCTCCAGCTGCCCTGTTTGCCCCTTTGGCCATCCATTCCTGTGTCATGAATTTCCATAAGAAATGTCACTGCACATTATCCAGTTCAAGGTTATTTGGAAGGTCTTTGTAATCCTCTCATAAATCCATAAACTCATATTTGTTCCCAGCTGACATTCATCTAATGCTTCACAGCAGATAAAAGACTGCAGAGATGAATAGTTACATGGTCTTTGTGGTAATCTTTTGGCTCGTGGGTCCCTGTAGGATGTGGAACAGCTGCGTTGCTCTGTTTTTCCTCTCTCCTCTTCGCTCTTTCAGTTCACTCCACTTAACAGGATGAGTGGCAGCAGACATGAGCGAAAAGCTGGGACGGCCTGACGCTTGTCTAAAACAGGAAACGGCATCGCAGAAACAAGTCACAGAAAGGGTTATTCAATTCATGCAATGCCCCCGTTCTTTTTGTGTTTGTCCTTAGAGCACAGCATGGCAGAGACGCTCAGTGTGGCCATGCGAGTGGCAGAGGAGGCCATAGACGAGGCCATTTCCAAGGCTGAGTTCGACACTTCAAATCAGGTTACTGCTGCGTTCATGTAGGAAAATAAATAACACACTTTTTACACAATGACTGGCTCCTAAAGATCTCATTTGTTTCCAAAATTAAATCCAAATCAAATGTTTGGATTGCAAAGACACAGTGTGTGTCATAAATTAAACACTAAACCAAGTGGGACTTCATGCAACGTACCGGACCAATGACTCATAATCTTAATGGGATCATGTGCTATGTACACATGAAACCAAAGTGAAGCTCAGTCCAGTTGACCAACTGTGCCACTTCCTGTGATGGAGGTATAATCGTCTCTGTGGGGATGTTTTCCAGGAGTACTGGAGGTATCGACTGTTTCAGGAGACAGTTGTGAGGTGATTTTAAGCTGGACGAGCCAAAGCTCCAAGGAAATTATCGTCTGTTTAAAAGGGCGCAGTATTGAAAGTTTAAATCATTGAGTAAACCTATATAGTGTAAGGTTTTACTACTACTACTACTACTGTACTTTATGTTGCATTTATGAACTGTAAAACAATGTAGTTAACAATTTTAGCCACTGTTTACTTTTACCAGTTTGAGCCATTTAGGGCTTCCCCCATGTCCTTTTGTTGTCTGTTTGTTTGGTGAGAGCAGTTATATAGATTACTGAACCATTATTTTATCATAGAGTCACCTGAAATTGCAGAATAACAGATGAGAGCCACATTAAAAAAATCACATAAAAGTGTAATGAAAAACGGACCTTCATTCCAAACTCTGCCATCAAATCTGTGACCAAATATTGGTGATTAGTCTCACCAAATACCCACAATGCAATTTCATTCCAATTTACTTGTGAATCTTCACTAAAAAGTGTAGAGAAAGCATCACTTCTGAGTCTGCTGGTGACGCGTCATACCAAAGATGCTGCATTACGTTGCTGTTTATTGGTCTGTAATCTATGCACTTTGAGAAATATTCCTCTTCAGTCCTTTCATCAAGTCCTCCTTAATCTGACTTCTCTGCTTTTTCAGATTACGTTAAACCATCAGGATTATGCTGCAGTCCAAATGACAGTTTAATATGATGGAACAAGACAATACCAGAGCCAAAAACAACAACTAAAAACTATACAGCCTGGTCCAGACAAGCTAGTTAAACGTGGAAACTCTTTCTGTACGTGAGAAAAACCTTGTAATGGTTATAAAGTGTCTCTTTATGATTATTTATACATATTTCATTGTCCGTATTTGCATTACAGCATACAAGTATAAAACACAATTATCTTCTATCTCTATTATCAACTTTCCAACGGTGACTTCAGAAGCCTAAAGCACATATTATTAAAACCACCTCATTCCTCCAAGTGTTTGCTTAAAAAGATTTACCGCTCACTAATCTGCTCCAATATCCCAAAGCCCTTGAACTGAGTGCAAAGATATGTATATCTAGAGCACATTTTAAGTGCTAATCAGCTTATGGGTGTATATGCTTGAATTCTATTTGTGACTGTTTGTTACGCAGGAGAAGCAGAATGAGGCGAACTACCTGCGGGAGCACCGGGGAGAGCTCATCGAGGAACTGGCCCAAACTATCGTGCAAAAAGTGAAAGCAGTTCATAAGTGATGGTTCATAGTGTGGTGTTTGTTTTTCTTCCCCGTGATAACACAAAGCCATACTCTTGTCGTGAAAGTTTGTGGTTATGCTTGGACTGATCTGGATCCCTGTGTGTGAAAAAGATCATCAGCAGGAGGAAAACGCTTTCTGAGATGAGGGCGGACTACGACCACAACTGGACGCTTGAACACGACGCCGATCTGCATCAACCGCATCAGTTCACCTCCGATCATTCCTCCAACTCCATGAAGCACCAGTCCAACCTCTGGGTGAGAAGACGCATCTGTCACAACCTGTAGGAAGTCAACCTGAGTTGCTGCGCAGGATGGATTTTATTATTTTTTTAAGTTTTATTTTTAGTTAAGTTGAATGGAATGTTCTGTCATGACGGGATATGGTGTTTTATTTTATTTTTATGTTGACTTCAAGTCTCAACAGTCTCCTGTCTGCATTGGCCCGCAGAGTTCCCACACGGATTGGAGATCAGGTGAAATGTAATGTGTTTTGAGAGTTTTCCTGTGATTTTCACCCTCAGAGGTCTCACTCCGCCTTCTCACTGCTGGACGGCGAGTCTCCGGCCCTGCTGCAAGACTCCCCACGGACGCTGAAGAAGGAGGGCGGCGGGGCGGCCATGACTGCTTGGAAGAGTGTGGACAGGCTGGACAACGCTGGTGAGAGCTGGATGCAGCATTGCATGATTCTAGAAAGGGTTTGTTGAATCTATCTGTACCTTAAATGGAGAATAATAGACCTGTGTTTCTGGGTGTGGTGTCTGTGTGTGTGCTTGCCTGGGTGTGGAGGCGTGTCCTCAGTGCTGAAGAGTCCAGATGGAAACTGGATCGCCCTGCAGAGTGCCCAGCTCTCTCGACCCAGCCTGCTAACCAGAAGGAAGAGTCTGGTGTACAGCGCCCTGGAGAGGGAGTCCGGGGTCGTGTCTGCTTATGAGGGTCTGGGCTCCGACAACGAAACCAAACCGGAACCCGACAACTCCTGGGGCACCGTCCTGCAGGAGATCCACAAGAAGATGACGGACTCTAACTTCAATCAGCCTGACGGCGGCGGCAGCAGCGGTGTGCCATCACCAGCAGCGGGTCTCAGAGGCAGCAGAGACAACCTGCCTTCAGACTCTGAGGGCAACTGGAAGCCCAACAAGCCTCTGCTGGGGCTGTTCAAGTGGAAAGTCCCTGCAGAGATCAGGAAACCTTCATCGTCCCGCAGGACCAGCATCATCGACGTAAACTTCAACATGGAGGGGGACGAGGAAGTAGAGCAGCAGGAGATCACAGTGGTTTCAGATCCAGAGGTGGGAAATGTCAGGAGGTCACGCAAGAAGAGGAGGAGTAGGAAGGAGGCTTCTGCTTCATCTTCTCCTGTCCTGGTAAGAAATCAATGACGGAGTCCTTTCAGGGCCTTTAATGATGTGAGAATGGTGAACATGAAGAAACATGAAGATTTTACATGTTTGTAGCATACATAACATAAAGCATTTATTCTAAACTTTGTTGACCTGACCTGTCTTCATCTTCTAAATACTTCCACAGTGTCGAGCATGAACATGCTGCATCCTATTTAATTTAAAATGGACACGCTTAGATTTAACCTGACTGTTATACACTATGAAATGTTACGCACTATGAAGTGAGAGTAACATATCCCAGGTGCATCTCTGTTTTCCCTTAATTTGGCAAGTACAGTATTCAATAACTTTCTCATTTCTTCCTATTTTAGTCCAATTTAACAGTTCAAGATGATCACAGATGAAAAATAAGTTGTCTGACACGTTGGAATCAGTTATGTATTTGTAGGATTGGTAGGATTAATATAAATTATGATAAAACATGAAACTTCTGCTAACCTTTCAGACACATAAACATATTCATTTATCAAAGGTTTTAACTTCAAACATTGTAAGAAATCATGGAATATGTGCAATTTTGGGCAGCTTTATTTGTTTCCCACAGAATTATTTCTAAATTAATGGCACCAATTTGTGTTAGTTAGCTACTTTAGTGACTTTAAAAGGTGTTTGGGTAGAATTTGTCTCTTGAAATCTACTTTAAAAAGTATTTCAGAGACTAAATTCTAAATTGCAAACTAGACAACCACAACCACGATAAGCAGTATTACAAAGCAATGTATTTCCTTTGTAATCAAACTCAGGCTTTTCCAGTCTACCTCTGTGTGTGTTCACATAACAGAGATGATGTTTGCTTTATATAACAAATCAGAGACAAGAAAAAATCAGGTATAATCAGGTATAGTTGAGCATGGAGGAGCAGACTTTTATCATATTAAAGAAATATGCAGATTACAAGCATATTAACAGGATTAAATCAAGAAAAGCTGCTAAAAGCTGCCAGGAATGTGTGTATTAGTGGTAATTACAGTCATAATTCTACCAGCATGAACGCAGGAGTAGATCTTTCCAGAATTATGCAAATTATAAACTGGGCTCGGATGTAATTTTTTCCCCCTCTGCTTGAGCTTGGAACACTGATTAACAAGCACAAGGCAGGTGGGAGAGAAGTGGAGTCGCACACAAAGCTGCTGGTGTATTGATTGGAATTTGGTTTATGTTGTTGAATAAAATTAGACTTGATTTTGAGTTTATGATTGAATAATGTGCATAACAATGTAATCAGTCGTGATTAAAAACGTTCATCATTGACGATTGATATATGTTTAAAGAAACTCAGATTTCTTTCTATATTCTCAGGATTTCAACGGAAAAGCAGATGGTCAGACGATGACGCCTCTCGATGGTGTGACTCCTGACACGCTGACCTCTGGAACCTCAACCCCTGAACCTTTGGACTTCCCGGGCCACTTTATCGAAGACAGAGTCGCTCAGACGGACGAGGAGCTCACGGGGGAACTACGACAGCGGGCAGGCCCAGTATCTGACTCGTCCACAGGAGAGGGAGACCTCGACGAAGAAGGAGACACTGGGAGTAATGGACAGGACGGAGGGAGCCGAGGGAGCAGGAACAAAGAGGAGAGAGGCAAGAGTATGGAGATGGACGTGGGCGAGGGGAGAACAGAGGATGAAGATGAAAATGAAATAGACGAGGAGATGAGACACAGGTTGTACCAGCTGGTCGCTCAGTCCAGACTCACTTACTTCTCATCCACTGACGACGAGCTGGACACGGCCGGTTTCAGCGAGGGAGAGTGGGACAGAGACAGGGATGAAGATATGGAAGATGAGGGTCAAGAGCGCAGTGAAGACGAGCTGCTCACTTATAAACTCTGCCCGTTTGGAAAAGAAGCCCGAGCAGCACAGTTCTCCTCCACAGAGGATGAGCTGGACAGAATCGGGCTTGAAGATGAGAGTTTGAGAGAGGAGGAGGAGGAGGAGGAGGAGGACACGAAGGACGTGGAGCTGGCGGTGAAAGTCTGCAGGCTAGCCAGTCAGGTCAACGCCAACGAGTTCTCCTCCACCGAGGATGAGCTGGACAGGGTGGGCCGAAGCAACGAGGGAGAGGACGGCGCGATGGACGAGGGGTCATTGTGGAAACCTCAGGCGCAGAAAGCGATCCAGGTGGCACAGCTGCGCGATTTAGCCAGTTTGGTGAGCGCCTCGCAGTTTTCCTCCACCGAGGACGAGCTGGACAGGGTGGGACTGAACGAGGGAGAGGTGGAGGTACACCAAGGAGGGAGCGAGAGCGGTGCGGAGCCGGAGGAGCTGTGGGAGGGAGCAGCAGGGAGGAGGGAGTCCATTGGGAAGATCGACGAGAAAATGTTCGACATGAGCGAAGAAATCGAGGAAAGGAAGGATGTAGAAGGCAGGAGCTTGGAGGAGGAGACGGCAGTAGAAAGTGACAAGGAAGAAGTGGAGGATTTTAGTTCATCAAAAGAAAAAGAAGCAGAGGAAGGAGAGGAGGCGGAGTTAAAAAGAGCAGCAATAGCAGGTAGAGAGGAGCAGGTAATGGACTCGCGCGAGACGGAAGTTCAGCAAGAGAATCAGTCAGATGGAAAGGAAGAAGACGAAAAGAACAAAGAGAACGAAGACGACACAGAGTTCGACAGAATCATCAGCAGCATGTTGATGATTACTTTAGAGGACATGCAGGCCGGAGTGATACCGGATACAAGTGGACAAACAAGCAGAGACCTGGAGGACGCAGCAACAGATGAGTTGGGAGGATTCAGAGAAAAAGACGAGTCAGGTGGGGACAGAAAGGTTGTGAAGGAATGTGGAAGTGAAGGTCAAGACGAGAGACCCGAGTCAGCGATCAGAAAGCTGCCAGGCCGACAGGACGACGAGCCAACTGAGGAACGCAGAGATGGAAATGTAGAGAAGGAAAGACATACAAGTGTAAAAGCCCTGATGTTTGATGAGACACTTCACACGCGTAAAGCTGAGTCAAAGTTTGATGCGGATCATGAAGAAACGAGCCGTCGAGGAGGAGAGACAACAGCAGAGACGCGGGTGACGGAGACGCAGGGAGATCCAGAGCGAAAAGACAACAGCGACTCCTCTCCTGAAGAAGGTTTACTGTCGCCACAGGAAATCCAGAACGTAAGACCACAGCTCTCAAGAACTGTCTTTCTTACTTCCCACGAACATGGCAAAAGTACTCACATTCAAGTTGTGTGAAAAACACTTGACTAATTGTGAAAGCACTGATTCAACTCCTCCCAGTATTTCTGTGTGATCTGGATCATACGCTCGATATTTCATATTCATGTAGATCAGGGTTTCCCAATCCTGGTCCTCGAGGGCCGGTGTCCTGCATGTTTTAGGTTTCTCCCAGTTGCAACACACCTGAACGCAATAAGACCTCGTTACTTGGCTTTTTTACAAGCTTCTTGATGACATCACCATCAGATTGAGGCGTGCTGAAGCTGGGAAAGAGCTAAAGCATGCAGGACACCGGCCCTCCAGGACCTGGATTGAGAACCCCCGATGTAGATTAATGGGCTTGGTGGATGGTACCTGTTATTCTATGCATCCTGCAAGTGGATCAGGTACTCATGATAGTTTACGGCTGTTGTAATGCCTTTTAGTAGATGAGGCCCAGAGCCCAATTACATCCATATTTGTGCTTATTTTACAAGAACTGCTGACTAGGCTCCTTTTACCTGTGCTAACAGGATGGATGCAAAACTACAATTAAATTGACATATAAAATGTCCATTTTAAATGTTTTTTTCCTAATCCTACTATACATCAGTTTTTTGGATGTATAGTTTCAACTTTATGAGCTGTTTTTCTCATTTTAAAGGTGAAACTGATGTTCATGTGGTTAAAAGTGGCAAAAATGTTTATTTTAGTTCATCGTTCAGACTGTTAAGCCATATAATGATATGATGAAATTCTTATTTTGTCGTCAATAATATAAGATTATATAGATTATAAGATTCCATTCTTTTATCAAAAAGTACTTCAATGAACCCCCCCCCCCCCCCCCCCCCCAAAAAAAAATGATTCAATACCATCATTGATCAATGATTGTGAAAGTTGTGCCAAATTGTGAAATGCCGCCAACCTGCCATGGTCACATTTTCATCTGGTTGATTTCGGGATTTGTCAGGAGAAGTCAAGAGCTTATTTATTTATTTATTTATTTTTTAAATAATTCAGGATTTAAAAAACATTTATACATGAAGTGCTTATCAGAAGTCACTCAATCCTCCTTTAACAGTCTGAACGTCTTCCCTCTGTTTGAATGCGACTAACTTCTTGCTGACGCTTGCTTCCCCTGTCTGCTCTGTGTTTCTTCTCTTACCCGCTGTGGGACGTGTAGGCTAGTGACATGGACTTTTTCAAAACAATAGAGTTCATATCGACTCTGCTGGAGCAGGTGAGGATGAACTCTTGGAAAAGGAAAACACATGTGCATGAAGTGCTCACAGCTGTACGTCAAAGAAGTGGTGGTGTCCTTCATCTGTATGTCTTCCTCATCGTCTTTATGCTATCCGCACAAGCATTTGTTTTTATTCGCAATATTTATGTATTTAGTGTTCACTTGCGTTGCGTTCCCCCCATGTGAGTCACAGTGTCAGTAATCATTTACAGTCTTAACACTCGTGGAGTTACTTTCTTATTCAGAAGTTTGTCAACTAAAGAGTGTGTCACATCCCACTGTTTCCTGCACGCTGTCTTTTACATGATGAGATAAATGTTCTTTTGGCGGAACTTTTTGAAAATACTCCACAGTCTCTGTGTAAACAGGGGAAACATTGCTACTGCGCACGCGCACCACGGCTGTTGTAAATAGTTCTTCTGCACATGTGCAAGTAGATGGACAATAACAGCAATGTTTGCCTCCAGAGTGTCACGACCCTCAATCCATGTTCTCTTGGGACTTGGTAGTTTTATAGACTATATAGTATATATACTATATGGTATGTATACTGTCGGTAGTTTTATAGAGTAAACCGGCAATAGCAAGTCATTTGTCCCCCAGTTTGACAATCATCGATTCAGAACATTGTTTTATTTTCTCGTAACACATAAACCTTTGTTTCATTCATTCTTTCTTATTATTAATTTCCAGGTATTTCAGGACCAGTGCTTGTGGAATAAAGATTATTTGAGGCATAATAAAGCATGTTGAGTAACCTCTGAGAAGCCTGTCTGGATTTGTGTGTTTGGTTTTCGAGAGCTATTACTTTCTTATATAACCAAAATGTCTATCTGTAGAGCCAAGGCTGACTTGATATTAAGTTGTAATGCGTTGCGGTGAACTTCAGCATCATTTAAGAATTTGAATGCTGTGTTAAGTGTGTACATTTGATCAAAGTGTGAAATTTAGGGATTCAGAAACTAATTCCTCCGCCTGTGTCTGTGTGCTGTAGAGGTACTCAGCCGTCTCACTACGGAGCATCACCACCGAGGTATTAAAAGTTCTAAACGCCACAGAGGAGCTGCTGCAGGGAGTGGAGGGAGGACCTGACCCCCGACCTGCCGCCACATCGCTGCCCCCCAACACAGACCCCAAGAAACTGGACCAGCAGTTCTCCAGACTTGAGGAAAATGTGAGTGAGAAACTCTGATATCCAAGACCAATAACCTAAAGTATGAGATACTCTTACATTACAACTGAGTGGCTGATATCACTAGATTATCTAATTATTGCTAATGGTTGTTTGATTCATTAATCAAATACCTCACCTGTATTGATGATCAGCTCCTCAAAATTTACATTTCCCATCTTTATGTGGATATGATGGTGTCAAAACCTAAGGAAATTCCAGGTGTAAAATAATCCTTTAAAGTACATCTGCTTTCATGTAATTATCAGAAAACTAAATGAGCCCATTAGAAAAACTGTAATATGTTAAAGATTCTCCTCTCCTACTCAATAGAATCCCTGTGAACATCATTATTATTGTTAGTAGTCCTGCCGGTTCAGTGTGCTTCTCTGGGATTTATCAGTATGTTGGACTGCAGCACCTTTTGAGCCGACAGTTTAAATTTTAAACTACCTACAGCTGCAGAAAGTATTAAGAGGCTCTATGGACTCACTGAGCAGCTTTAAGCAGTAATTCTCAGTCAGACGGGTCATAAAGGAAGTCATTGCAGTTGTTTTCTAGTTGATATGCAGAGAAACAGTTGCCCTGTAAGACTAATAAACCCCTGTGAGTTGGAGAGAGTCATTACAATACATGAAAATAAATTTTCATCACAATATCAACATGTACAAAATACATATTGGAAAAGACAGAGGTCACATTCTTCCCATTCGTAAAGCTGGTATTGTCGATCCAATGTCAATACTTCAAACAACAGCTTGTTTGTATGTGTTAAAAATCCAAAGGTGCTCCAGTGCATCAAATCCATGTGACTGATTTCCTTTCAGTCCAGAAACTGTATGCCCTTAGGTTGCTTGAAAGAAGGGAGTTTGGGTTTTGTTGCCTCCTAGTGGACAACAAGAGAAGTGAAAATATTTCTTTATATCAGTATGTTATTTTATAAAGGAACACAATTAATATCTTAGTGTCAAACCTGAATGATTTGCGAACAGTTGTACAGAAATCAACTGATCCCTCAAGGAGGAATATTCAATTATAGAGCAAACAACGTGATGTACATAACTAGACATATAAACCAAATAATATAAAGTGAGAACAATTAAACAACTAAAGCAGTCTTAACATGTAAATCACAGCTTTCTGAAACACTCAGTTCTAGTACATATACACGTGCACTGCCTTTACAATCTTTAACTTATATTAACACATGAGAAGGTCAACAATTGCAACAGTGGAGGATTTCAAACTGAGTTCAGGAGATTTTTCACAAAGTTCAACATTAAACAGGATAAAAATCACAAAGGGTGCGATTCTGATGAGTCGCTGTGTCACTGAGACTCCCAGGGTGATTCATGATCATTGTCAAGTGTGAAAAGGAAAGTGACGACAACAAAATAATAGCAACTTTAAAACGTAGTAACTGCTTAGTAGTGACTGAGACTTACGTTTTATAGCTAACAATGTAAATTTACCCATAGTTTGGCATAATAAAGGAATATCTTGTCTCATCTTGTTCTATCTTCGGTTGCAACAAATCTTTTAAATGCACCTCTAAAAAAGGAAAAGGTTTTTTGATTCTATGTTTTATTCTCCTTTAATACCATGAGACATCATTAAAAATGGCACTAAAAAAAGTCAAACATAAACATGGAAAACAGGGGTTTTTTTTATGGGTTGGGCTCAGTTTACATTTACATTCATACATGAATGGTTCCATAGACAATACTCCTGCTTCCACCTGGAGCAGGTCAACATTCAACAAATTATATCACGTTGAACAGAGAAGATCAAGCCATACAGGAAGCCACCTTTCATTTCCGAATAAGAAAGAAGTGTTGAAAATGTTTTTTTTTACTTACTGAAAATAACTGATGGGCTGGTATGAAAGGTACACGGCCGACACTAGGGGGACAAAAATGACAAAAATAACAACGTCAACACACCATTCCACTTCTGAAACATTGCTGGTGGGAACTGGAGATATGAATGTGATTTTACAGCCAGTGTATAATGGGAGCAAGAGAAAGAGCACTGTTATTTGGAGGGACAAACGATAAAGGTGTTTGTGTTTATCACGAATCATATCATTATTGCAATAGTCTACAGTCCCAGTTTGAAGTGGCAGTAAAAGCCAAGTATCAACTGAACTTCCTGGCAAACGCAAGACATTTCATAAAGAAGCCACGCCTTTATCTCATCTTCATATCAACATCATGAAAAAGAATCTCCGGTGTTAAACTGCATATTTCTGTAGTAGAGGTCAATTTAAATATAACATTTACAAGCGTGTGCGCCTCAGAAAGTGACCTGGTTGTCCTCCAGGTGTACGTGGCGGCCGGGTCGGTGTACAGCCTGGAGTCAGAGCTCAGTGACCTGGAGGAGTGCGCCAGAGGAATCTGCAGCTCCACCTCCAACATGGAGCTGTGCTTCCTGGAGGAGCAGGTGGCGGCAGCAGCTGCCAAGGTCCAACAGTCTGAGATGCAGGTAGAGCCCGGCTCAATGCACAGCACGCGTGTTTATTAAAAACAAGAATGCCGCTTGTGAACCTGGAGTTCAGAACATATTGGATGACAGTTTCAAATACTCCCACATGACTATCTGGTATCATACTTTTCATTATTAGTCCTGATGCAACAGTTTCACCTGTTCCTGCTGCAGATCGGCGACATCTCAGCCAGAATTGCTGCGTTGAAGAGTGCGGGCCTCAACGTGGACCCTCAGACACGCGTCACTAAGAGCAGGAACCCTCCGGTCACGGTACAACGTCTGCACTCGGTGATACAGTGCGACTCCCAAAAGGAGATGTTGGAAAAATGTACCTTTATGTCTTCTTCTTGCAGCCTGTCACCCTGGACTCTTCAAGACAGCTGAAACGGCGATTACCTGCCCCACCAGTCAAAGGTGAGAATACATTCGGCACTCACTTTCGAAGGGTTTGGCGTACATCGTGATTACTTCAGGCCGAGTTTCTGCAATTTTTATGACCAAAACACAATATTTTTGCCTCTTTCAACCAAGCTGCAAATCACGTTTAACCTTTAAAATGAAATTAACACAGTTCAGGAAGGTGTAGATACCGTTTTGCTCTGTACACAAAAACTGAATTATATGTTGGATTCATGAAGTTTCATAACAAAAATTTAGAGGGAAAATTTTCAATGTAAATTTAACTTTAAATATACATTTTAGCTGTGTTAGTTTTTGTGTTTGTTCTTACCTGCTTTGGCAGCTTTTTCAATTAACAAAACACAAATGTGATGTTTATAAGGCACGCAAATGTTTTCAAATGACAATCCAAAGCATATTATAATTCTCAGCTGTGTATTCATACTCATGTACTGGTCTCTGAGCACTTAGAAAGTACATGCGGTCTACACTGTATATTAATATTACCCATCAACCACACATCTATTCACTGTGTGATTGACACATAAATCAAAGTATGTTACCGCTGCTGTTTTTTTTTTTTTTAATCCTTCCTCAGACGATAAAGAAAGCTGAAAGCTGAAAGCTGGACCCCGGACCTTCAACACAGCAGTGCCTTCGCTCCCGTCACTCTAATTTCAACTAGTCCACGTAGACACCGTTTGCCTTAAGTTGATTCGAACTAAAACCGCCTCGGACGTCACAGGACACTAGTACTGTAAGTTTATTTTGTGTTAAATGTCAGAAAGAGAATCTACACTGTGGAAGTTGCTTTCTATGCTGATGTCTTACTTTTTCCAGAAGATTGCGTCCACATGGACCAAAGGAAGCACAGAAAATACTAAAATCAGCAAGGACAGGAAAATAACACTGAAATGACATTCGGCAAAAAATCCTGACATTTTAATGATAATACTTTTTATAGACCTTTTTGTCCATTATTACACCTCTTGAGTAAAAAAAAAAAAAAACAACCTTATAAACACTGATATGAAATGGCATAGAGAGATCAAACCTGGATTTCACACCATTTGTACCATATATTAAATCTGCAGATTACACAAATACATGAGAGCAAAATCAGCATATTAAGAAAATGCTGTGTCACTGTATCATGTGTGGAAATATTAAAATAAAAAGAAATATACCTGTATCTGTCCATTTATTCACCAAAACAATCAGTAAATGTCACTGAATTGTGAAATGAAAAAAAATAAAAAGATGGGGGGGGGGGGGTGACTGGAAAAAGGCAGCCTTGTGCAGATGTGTGAAGGTTTGTTTCTCCCGGAGATAAACACGAGGAAAACAGTGCGCGCCCTGTTTGCCCCTCAGAAGAAGGTGGGCGTAATGGTGAGGAATTCTGTCTGTATTTTCTGAGATGAGGAAATGACACCCAAACACGACATTCCTCTTTGTGAGGAAGATGTGGGAGAAAGGACGTCTCTGAGGGAGGAAAATGGTTTGAAAACATTCAGCAGCATCGCCTCTCACCGTCCGTTCGAATCACCTGAGCAGAGTAAAGAAAACGTCTTTCCTTCGTTCTTCTCAACACGTTGGTTTGTTGTTCCAGACGGGAAGCCGAACCGATGTGTGGAAGTTAAAAACAAAGTAAATGTGTAGTTCTGGTCAGGAGCTCTCCGAGACCAGGAAGCACTCCCTCTGATCAGGAACTATGAATCCTTCTTTCTGTTCGCTCTCTCTTCTGTCGGACATGACGAAGGACTGTTTGGGGTCAAAGATCACCGTACTGTCTTTGTCCAGGCCCGGAGCCTCCACCTCGGCGTACGAAGGGCGGCCGGACCCCCGTCTGAACTTCAGGATCGGCCAGCGGGTCGGGCGTCGCTGCGGGAGGGGGGGGGGTCATGAGAATTTAAAGAAAAGTCCATATAAGAGGAACAATCGAAGCGTTTCTCAATATTCAGTGAAAGGAGAGATTTCTGAGCCAGGAACCCTTTTCCTAGCAGGATTTTATTACTGAGGGAAACTATTGATTGAAAGAAATAAGCGGAGGTTTAAAAAATATTAAATATTTCCTCTCTGGACAGCGACGTCCCGTCAAAAGGCTTTTATTGATCCAA
Organism: Lipophrys pholis; assembly: GCF_963383615.2. Classification (NCBI taxonomy): domain Eukaryota; kingdom Metazoa; phylum Chordata; class Actinopteri; order Blenniiformes; family Blenniidae; genus Lipophrys; species Lipophrys pholis. Next base: position 44,079,466 of record NC_137635.1, on the reverse strand, counting down.
CTTGCAGAGCGTCTATTAACCATCTAACAGGTTCTTTTGCAGTCACACTGTCTGATTGGAGAGACAATAATCCCTTCAGATTTTTATGCAACATTGTTAAAACCTTTGTTTTAAACCTGATCAGATTGAAGTGATGAAAGAAGTGAAACGTGCAGCTTTTTTGGGGAAGCAAGTGATTGTGTAATAAATTATTAGAAGGCAGTCATTTAAAAGCTGCTTTCTGATGTTTAGGAAATTTAATGCAAAAAACCCAACTTTGTTTGAAAAGCACACACAAATTACCAGTGGAGTTGTTTCAGGGTGGAGTTGCTGTGCATTAAACTCACCTCGATGAAGAAGAGACTGGCACTGGAGGTGGGATGATTGTACATATAGATCGACGTGATGACGGCTGCCGCCATGACGACCATCATCACGACGATGCCGGCCAGGTAACCGATCTGCAGCTGCTCGTCACTCTTTCCGGGGCTCCCTCCACCTCCTGACGTAAAGAGGTCACAGCCAGTCATTGACGAACATACCAAATGACCTGATACTTTGAGGGTTTGCGGATATAAAAACACCAACAACCTTCTGAATCTCTTCTGTCACTGTTGTTTTTTCCTACGGCTTGGATCAACTTTAGATTACTCCTCTTTGCGTGTGACGTCATGGCATCACGCTTTGTTGATCAGCCAGAGAACACAAGCAATTTGCATGTTTAAACTTTTCCCCGTTTGAGTCTGAAATAAAATCTTCAATTAATGAGATGCTGCACATAAGGCAGGCAGTTATTTTACACAAATCTCTTCAAAATATTGAGATGATACGTTTAGTTGATGGAGAACTGAGGATCTGCTCTGTGTGTCTCTGCATTAATCACTTCATACTGGATACTGTTAGTAGCTGTGGCGTTGGGTTCCTGTGTTATCTGCTGTTACTGATGAATGAACCAAGTATCTACTGTAATAACAAATTCTGGCATTATATATCTACACCAGTTACTACAAGTTACTGTGTTCAGACATTAGAACCATACTTGCTGATGCAGTTAATCCATTTTCAAACATTAATCATCCAGTTTTACTAATAGACTCTTTTCTCTTTATTTTTACTGCTGGTTCACCTGTATGATTGATAGGTGGCTAAAAAATGAACTAAAAAGAAACATTGAGAATAAAAGAATGCAAAAATGGCTGTAATACCTAAAACAAGCTAAAATAATTCAAACTAATGAAACCGTTTACGAGATGAAATTGATAAAATTGTTGAAAAATGATCTTTGCCCTCAATGAATCTCAACCACATTAATTAAATATTTTGATGCCCATAACACCAAAATCCTTTAGAGGCTCTTCTCAGCCCAAAACATTTAATATACACTATTTTCTATTAAGAAAATGAAATGTACTATCAGAAAATTTTATAATTATTATTATTATTATTATTGGTAAAAAAAAAAAAAAAAGCTGAACTTGCATGTTAAATTATTTTAGTTTGATTGTTTTTCCTGTTTTATTGAAATGTTTGAGTAGTTTTTAGCTATTATCCCATTTTTTTTAGCAGTTCCAGCTATCCTGTCTGTTTTACTTTATTTAGCTGTTTTAGGCCTTTATCTCTGAAAATCAGTGTGGCATGCAAATAAAATAAAAATGAAAACAAAATGTTTATTTACATTAAAGCCGCTCCAGGGAGGCTGCGGAGCAGCACGTTGCAGACGCCTGAACGAGCATGTGGTTTTTTTGGGGGGGGGGGGGTTACGCTCTTCGCCTAAAGAGCTGAACCAGTATCTATACTCTTACCCACACATACAGCAGCTGATGACACTATGCAGTATTTAACATGCCGCTGTATACACTCAGCTGTGATCTGACAGGGGGCTGGGAAATAGCTGAACACTTGACCCTCGTACAGTCGGACTGTGCAGAGCAAAGCAGGGACGGACACTGCCGACAACAACAAACCCTCATTCAGGAGGTTGTAATTACACCTGCTCTGCGCATGAGGTCATTTGTACCACATAAGAAAGAAAAGGAGCAAATGAACCAGTTGTCTCAGGGATGGTAAGATCCATCCACAGCCGACAACTTGAATGAAGTAAAGCGTGACAAGAGTTTACCGTCTAATGATTTGCTGTTTAGAGGTTGCACACTTGACACAGTCCTCCTGCTGGCGCTGCTGCACCTGGACGGGTCGGTGACGGCAGGAGTCTGGCTGAGGGTGGAGGCCAGGCCGGTGGTCTTCTGCTGCCCCGCGGTCGCTGTAGCGGGAGTGGTCGTGTGCGTCAGGCGATGGGACGAGGCGTTTGCGACTTCTGACCCCCGCAGACATCGGGCGTCCCGCCTCTGTGGAATGAGAAGTGTTGCTTCAGGTACGCACACAGACAGAGGCACAAGTTGAAATCTCAGTAGTTCATAAAGAGAAGCTCCAACCTCCTCGGGACAGCCGAAGTCAACCCAATCCTGCCGGTTCCGATCGAAGCCACTGGAGCATCTGCGAAAGAGAGCGATTCAAGTAAATGTTACAAGCAGTTGATGATATTTACAATCAATCCTCTGCTGAATTAGGCTCACGACAGAAAAGACAGGTGATGAATTTTTTAAACTTGATATATAATTCATCTTGAACTTGTCTCGAAAGGTATCGAGCAGTTACACCACACCCAACAGTCAAATACAATTAGATCCTCTCTAAAATTCTACTATATGATAGTTATTTGGGATTTTGTATAATGATAATACAACCTTGTAAAAGTATAGTCTATAATATGTTGTTTGTATATACTGTTTTCCAGTTGCATCACAACAGAAGAAGAATGAGAGTCTGCCTGAGTGACTATATGGTAGAGGAAAGCCACGTATTTAAAGAGTCTCCTGTAAATACAGAATTAGCAAATACCTAAGCTCGCTGTAAAACTACTGTTTTGCCTTTTAGTGAGTAAACCTGCCTCATTCATGATGCTTGTCAATTTTCCAAAATTCATTATCTTGAAACTAGAAATTATACATAAGCCCGTGTTGTTTTTTGAAGAAATATGATTTAAAGCTGGATTTTTCAAAAGGTTTTTGTAATCCGGGTAGTGGTGGCCTAAAGAATTTAGGGGGTTCAAATCCCATCACTGACAATCTGCCACTGTGGGTCCCAGAGCAAGGCGCACTGCCTCTAGTATGCGTGCTTGAGGTTAACTATTAATACGATGGGTTAAATGTCAAAAGAAATTCTCCAAGAAGCTCATTAAGGAAAGCTTTTTGTCTTCTTTGTTTCCTTGCTTTGGGTGCTTGGTGGCTGTGTTGTAATTGATTGTCAGCCATTTTTCTTCCAATGAAGAAGAGAGAAAGATAAGCTTTTAATATCAGTACACTTGGATAACAAGCTACTGATGACTGAGTTAGAAGAATAAGATAAGTCCACCAATCACTTAAACGCACATGTAATTTAGGACTTGTGGCATTTCAGCAAAGAAATCTCTTTTAGTTTGTGTCTTAGCATCTCCTGGTAAAGATCGACGTTATCCTGAGCCATGAACAACTTTATTTTAAACAAAGTGCATCCTTCGAAACCATCTCAGCTCACCTTTGTAGTCGACTGCACCAACTACAGTTAAAGCCAATCTGGGAAGTGACACACGGGCCGCAGCTGGAAAACTGCAGACAAGCTGAGAATCAAGAAAACAATCAAGATCAGTGGAGTGGCAACTACTGATACCGTTATCTTCCTGTGGACTGCGGATCGTCTCACTCGGTAGAGGGATCATCTCCACAGCTGTGTAGTTGGATATTTTTGACTTGAGGATGTCCACTTTGTGATACTCATAGATAGTCCTCCTCCGAACATCTGAAGCGAGGCAGAAAAGACAAGCTATTGTTGAAAATGTGCAAAAGAAAGTCCAGCATGGTGACGTTTTTGCTCCCACTCACTAGGAATCTGCTCGATCTCATGAAGCACCACAAAAGCATCTGACAGCCCCACTTTGACGGGATGACTCTCAGAGCCAATGTCACTGATGTCGATGGGAATCTAGAAATTCAGAAGCTTACAGACAATAATCTTGTTTCAGTGAAGACATAGAAGATGTCGAACACTCACCTCTTTGTAGGCAAACACAATGCGTCCGTCGCTGTGCAGAACCGTCTGGAAGGTGAACGTTCCCGTACTGATGTTGTTTTGAAGGTAAACCCGATCCCACTGAACCACCAATGCTGTGCCTTCAAGGTCATTAACACACAAACTCCTGCTCCGGTAACATGAACGATGAGAGTGCAAAGATGGTAAAGAACAAAACAAATGTCTCCTACCATTGTCAAAGTTAAAGACAGAAGAGTTCTTGGATATCCCTGGGTCGAAGTTGGCCATTAAAGGTGCAATGTACTGAGTGGCTGTGAGCATCCGGTGGATTATATCGCCCGTGTAAATAAAACCTGGCAGAAGAAAGATCGTGAGAAATTCACAAGATTATCTCAGTCAAGACTTTGGCATTGGGAGATTCATTGGATTGTTTTTCACAGGGAACTCGATCTCTGCCCATTAAAGTCCTGCTCTGGTCTTGGTCCTAGGACGCTCTGGTCTTGGTCCTAGAACGCTCTGGTCTTGGTCCTGGGACGCTCTGGTCTTGGTCCTGGGACTCTCTGGTCTTGGTCCTGGGACACTCTGGTCTTGGTCCTAGGACACTCTGGTCTTGGTCCTAGGACACTCTGGTCTTGGTCCTGGGACACTCTGGTCTTTGTCTTGACTACAACACTAACTATCAAGCAAAAATCAACTATAGTTCTTGTGGGTCATTCAAAATGTTTCTCTTGTCTTCCTCCTTATTGATGGCCCAGAGCAAAGTGCTACAGCAAGTGTCTTTAATGAGCTTCAGACCCAGAGAAGTGTCCTCTTCTTGACGGGTTTGTTGCTGCTTCAATCACTCTTTCAGTGGTTTCGGTCTAAACTGAATTTGGGTGGAGGAGATTGGCGGCGCACTGTCAATTTGAGGTGAATGGATCAACTAAAGTCAAGTCTCAAGTCGAAAGCACGATGAGACAAGAGATTTATCAACTGTCAGTTTCCATTTTGACAGCCTTTTACTTGTGAGATTTTAATGGTTTCGCCAAAATGCCATCAGAGCTTAAGTCAATAGTCTGCACATTAAAATGCACCAGACCGATTTAATTTGTTGTTAATTAATACATTTTTCTTTACCCTTTTTAAAATCATGTAGAGTTAGACTCACCTCCAGTTGCAATTGTGATTTCTTTTAGTAAATGGCCATAGAAAGGAAAGCCGAAGGACAGATTCACTCTCTGAAAATGTAGAATCACAACTGTATGTTACAAAAGGATTTCGAGTCAAATATATAAAGCATAAAACACTGGTTAGTTATAAGTCGAACTCTTCAGGAAGGTATTATGTTGGCACTAAAACCTTCTATATCATTGTGTCATGATATTAAACAAGCGATACGATGATACCATTGTACTGCCATTACTATATGACTTAAATAAAGCAATGAACAAAAAGACTGACTTTATACCTCAGCTTGTCTGTGTGAGTTGGACAGGAAGCCACGGACCTTCTGATCATCTTCCATCTCATCAATGTTCACCCACAGCTCTTTACCAGCTGCATCTCCAGGGCTATAGATTTTAGATGTGTAGTAGATATGATCAATGTCCTTTTAAACAGAAAAACAAAAGCCATTGTAAACACACACATATCGATTACCACCTATAGAAAATCACCCAGAAGTCCTATACACATTGGTAAATACATAAAGGACAACATTATTATAAGAATTTTGAATTTGATTTATTATGTTTTTTATAACACAATTTTTTTGTATCGTGTTTAAATAGAAGTCAATCACTTACTGAAGACATTTTGTTTTCACTTCATGCATCTTCTCATAGATGTAGAGTAACCTTACTACAATCTGTGTAGAATTAGTGTGTCCCTCCTCCATCAGCAGGTCAGGATCCATGTCCTCCGGTTGGTGCTGGTCACCATAGTGGCCCCTCTTATCTGCAGTCCAGGCGGGGGCTCCTGACTCCGGCCCGGATACCCACATCCGCTGTTTGGGCCGGTGGTTCCCTGCAACCGCATCCAACCACCGTCCATCTGTACGAGACAGCGCCTGCACGGTCAGTGTGGTCTTATCAACACGGGCATTTAACGTATCAGAAAAGACGGACCGAACTGTCATATATGATGCTTCCAAGCACTGTGCATTCACTCGGCCAATCAGACGGAGCTCTCCTGCACCAAATGTTCACCAGATTTCTGTATGGACAGGTAAAGTAAAGCCTGAAACACACAGTCCTGCTTCAAGGGCAAGGGAAAGAGCACTGTTTTTTGATTTGTTGGAAATTATATCATTATCACAATACTAAACATACAGCTTCAATCTATCGATCTATCTATCTATCTATCTATCTATCTATCTATCTATCTATCTATCTATCTATCTATCTATCTAATTGATTCCTGGAGTGACTTCACTTCGCCCCATAATGCACAAATGTGTATTAGAAAAATATTTCATATGGTCACTGTAAATAGAACAGTAACATATTAATGAAAATGCAATAAAAATGTTGACATTACAATACAATCAAAGCCGCCATATAGAATGTCAGTAATTTACGTTATCGCACAATTCCACTTCTATGAGGGACACGGCAACTTTAAAACAGCACTGTGGGAAATGAATTCACTAAACCAGCCAGCGCAATTTGTCAGACAGTTCATGAAGAAAATGAAAACAAGGAAGCAAGTATACTGTGTCAGGCAAAATAAAAGGGGGTGTAATCACTAAATGGGAGCAATGTACAACCACATTAAGGCAATCTTTAGTATATTAACCTGAATCGATGACTCCCGCTGCTGGCAGTGGCAGCTCGACATCTGCAGGCTAATTTAACATCGTTTATCTACCCAATCTGACAAGATAATATTGTTCACCATCACAACAACCCGGATGCACGTGAAGTTTAGCTTTACAAGCCTCAAGCTGCCGAAGTTCTGGGAAGAATATAAGAAGAAACACAGAGTTTATCTGAAGCCTCTGTAAAGCCACTCCCACATCTTCTTCTCACACTTTTCTAGACGTGAAAAACCATGTGGAAATCATGCGTGGTCACTCCTGCGCCGCAATGACAACACTTTGTCCCAACTTTTCTCTTCACAGTGGACGGTGAAAGCATGCTTCACATTCTTCACACCGGCAGCCCTGGGACAGTGCAGGCCTGTGAGGCCGGGCGGGCTGCGGGTGTGTGTGTCCATATATCTGTCACATGACGGCTGCAGACCCTCAAACCCGCGCTGGGCTCCGATGCTACATAATCAGTACGGTAGCTCCTACGGTGAAAGAAATGAAAAATCAAATGGCCCTCTAAAACCGAACAGCAGCCACCTGCACACGTGGGCAACTATCCTTGTGAATCAAAACTTGCAGTTGCATTTTAGCTGTCAGGCCACTGGAAACAGTAAAAAGTACTTTAAGGCTTCTATGGACAATTTTATCAACGTGTGACATGGACCGACTTGAATCTCAGCATTTTATTTATTTTTTTATATTGATCACATAAGCACATCAGGAATATTACAGCATGAGAAACAGCAGCTATTTGCCAACATACGTTTAGCTGTTGTTGTCTTTTCTTTTTTTAAATGCATTTAATGTCTCCAGACACATGGAAACAAAAGGGGGAGGTTGCAGCTACTGATATTTATTAGTTATTTTACCCAGTCAAGATCAAATACATGAAGCCAATCAACTTTAAATGGATTAAAGGATTATTTAATAGATTTTAAAAAAAAAAGAAAAAAGTCCACCAGTATTTCTTCCTGTGGCTGTAAAACAAGCAATGCTAAGATAACTGAAGGGTTTGTGCAAAATTGTTGTGCTTCACACTGAAAATAAAACCAACACCCTTTCGCCACTCTGATTTGTTCTAATGCAAACATATTCCCAGCACTGCATCCAAAGAAAGTCATATTAGTTGAAAATACCATATAATATTAGAGGACATCAGCACTGAGAACTGTGTCACATTATAAACAAGAATGAATATTATTTTTCAGACATTTATTCCCATTTAGAACATTTTTCATGAAAAGCTTAATTTTCATCCGTTTTTTATTACATTAGGGACGTCTTGAAATATTCAGGAATATTGTGGTTGATTTTATCTGCTTCCAAGTACATTAAGAAGTGCCCAATAAAGGGGCAATTGCGCTATTTGAGCCCAGAGACCAATGATGCAGAGAGAATTCATAATTCTATTCATTTATTTATCTAAACATGTAGAAGTCCCATTGAGACTCGACTTTCTTATAGTTATTCCGTTTGTGAATTTAAAAAACAACAACATGTGGCATAACCTTTTGAGCATGGGCTTCTTTGTTGTTGTTTTTTGTAATAACACAATTTTTAAAAATGCATTTTGCTTCTACTGACACATTTTCTTTTAATTGCTCCCTTTTTTCCTTCAAAATTTTCAGCTGACGTTTAATAAAACTGAACAGGTTCTCAATAACTCAGAAGTAAAACAAACTGGAATCACAGAGTTGTTTTTATTGCTAAGTTCTCCTACTGTCATTTACTGGTCTGAGATCAAATTAAGCTGAAATTAAATATGTTTTATGGCTGTACAAAAAATAAAATAACAAACATTAATGGAAGCTATTTGTTAATAGAGCTATTTATTGCCTGTATATGTTTTTACATAATATTTTATATTCCACCAATATAAAAAAAAAACAATGTCAAGTATTTGACTAATTGAGCACATGAAAAACATAGGATATGACTTTCTTTCTTTCTTTCTTTCTTTCTTTCTTTCTTTCTTTCTTTCTTTCTTTCATATGATAATCATTGGTAGCTACTTACCATCAGTACTTCTCATGGATCCTGCGTGAAGCTGCAGAGCGACCAGCAGATAAATCATCAGATAAAACATTTTCCTGTTACTTCCTCTTTCTTCAGCCTCATGAACTGCCACAAAAGACTCTCGGCTTCAGCCTGAACTAAGGTACTTTCTCACGAGCATGAATATTTCCATGTTAGAGACTCAGAGGAGAGAGGAGACTCCGAAATGAAACGGCAACCTGGACACATGGGCGGACCGATACCCGAAATATGGATACTTCCTGTTTGGACGCACGCCGATCTGTTTTTGGATCGATTCTCCTGTTAAAATATCGATATGTAGGAAAAGATTTTTTTTTTCATTATAGTTTAAAGTTATTATACTTTTCAGATCATATTTCAAGCTGGTTGGTCTCATTAATACTGTTATGAGTGATCAGAATAATACTCCCTTCATGAATTAGATCAGCTGTCTGGACTTTAGTTGTTGACACAGCTTCATGTGCAACCAAACTTTTTAAAGGTTTTAGGAGATTTAGGGTAATGAGATGCTTCCTTGTAGTCTTGGCGAATTCTGGATAGTTAGAATAATAATGATAATCTACACACAATGAAAGATTCTAGTTGTTTAGTGTCGCCCCACAAAATCATCAATTCCTTTGGACATGTAGAGCCAAAAGAGTAAAATTTATTTGTTCTCCGCTCTTTCCAATTGGTTTTTGATTTTGTGCTTTTCCTGGATTTCCACATCTTTGTTTCCAGCTTCAGTGACTTTGTGCGCTTCAGGCTTTTTCATCAGTCCCATGTGCGCAAGCTTTTCCTTCAGCTCTTTAGTTTGAGTTTCAATGTGTCAAATGTCTCCACCTTGTGGCCAGAAGATGTATCTATCTTAGAATGTAGAACGTGGTGAATTTGAGTCCCCATGTCTGCTTACTCTTGTTTTATCTACTGGGTTGGATTTATGATGGTTTTCTCTGTTTTTGTTTTTTATTAGAGCAATGGCAGCTTGGGTCTGAGCCACAGTTCCTACTGGGGCTACAGAGTGACAGACTTAGAGATTTCACTTCTGCAACAAACTCCATATTTGTTGTTGTTGAGTGCACCTCCATCCCACATTTAAATCGTTCTATACACTCCAAAACAGTGGCCTCACCACCAATATCTAATATTACAACAGGAGAAGTACTATAGTCTCGCACTTTACAGAATAATTTTGTTTTGACACCATGACATACTCGGATCGGTCACACTGCAGGTTGAAGCTTCCAGCGAGGGAAATAAAAGATACAAAACAATAGACACACATCAGCCCAACGCTGAGGCGACTATAACACAGTATTTATATGTTATGAGTGTGCTTAAGTAAATCTTTCAGGTATCTGTGCGGTTTTTATGAGTTTTTACTTTTATTCCTTCCATTTGAAGACAAATATTTTCCACTACTTTCTGTCGACAAACGGACACGTTTCATCAAACTGATGAGAGGTCAGAGTTACAATGAAAGAATCAGAGCAGCTTGACGGCAACAGTAATTCATACTGAGGGTGGAGGACTTCAAAAGTAACAATTCTTCCAAACTAAGACTTGGAACTTGTATTTTCATATAAAAGCCAGCACTTGTTTTCTGCATGCTTGTTTGTTGTTTTGTTTTTCATTTAGCAAGTAGTTCAGCTTCTGACTCAAACCTTCAATGCAAGCTGATACATGACCTGTGTCATTGTTAATGATTAAACTAACGATGAGCTAATGATAAGTTATTGACAACCTGCCCAGGGTATAGAAGATGGATGAATGGATAAAGTGTATGTATAACATTTTCGAAACTCTGTCTGTAGTCTATCTACCTAAGTATAACAATGTGAGTACTTCTTCCAGCTCCCACCTCCAGTCTAAATCTCATCTGTATGGGATTGTGCAGTCTGAGAGGACAGCCTCACTTTGCACTAGGAAATAGGCACAACTGTCAACTTCAATAATGAAAAACACCAAAAAAGTTTGAAATTGTTAAAAAAATTTTTACAAACATAGCATCCGAATTTTTTAACAGTGATTTTGTTTCTTGATTATTATGTAATCACTTTTCTGCCTTTCCTGACTGGACGTGCCTCGAGTTCATCTTTTAGTGGTGGAAAAAGATTAAAAATAGCTTTGTGTAACAGAATTTATATAATCTGAAGCTTTAAGAAGACAGATGCATATCAAATCAAGCTTTTCTGCACTGTTACGGCTCCAACGAGACGCCTTTCCTAATAACATTTGTTTTCGGACAGAAGACAGAAATGAAGTCACACATTTGGATGATCAAGAGCATGAAACATGAGGCAATTCATCTGCCCCCCAAAAAATAAAAAATAATAATAAATGTAAACACGTGGATTTAAAAAAGTGGAGGCACATTCAACAGGTAATAACCACCTACAACAGATGAGTGAAAATACAAGACATCTACCTCAATTTCTCTGCAGCTGACTTTATAACTTCCACAGCTCAATAATCTAAATATAAGACAGTAGCGTTGTTCAAATCTGTTTCCACACACGCTCCTGTCGTGAGGTAATTCAATGATTGGATGTTTTCCTCAGTCACAACTCTGCTTTTGTTGGTTGGTGGAAACAGAAAGAGTTTATTTCACATCAGGGAGAAATAAAGTGTCACCGAATGCAAAAAAAAAGTAATAGGACATTGATTTTCCCTTTTTGTGGCCGGGACTTGAGCTGAAGTCAAAGTGTGTTCTCCATTATTGTGCTAAAGCTGCATTTTTATTCATGGCTCATCTTAAAGAGAGGTTTTTCACAACAGGGTAAAATTGCAGCTTTAGAAAAAGCTGCATAAGTTTCATGATCCCGTCATTATGCTCACAGGCTCATTGTCGCACCGTCACGCCTCACTGGGATGCTTGAATAGGTCACAGCTATTTTATGCCTTTTCCTATTATGACAAGTCCAAATATGTCTGCTGTGAAAAAGGCTTATCACATTATAAATTAGGACCCATGTGAAGGCACTTCAAATGTCAGATAAAAATGTGCTTTGGTGAAGCATTTCCTCAGACAAAAGTGGAGCTGAATTAGCTTCAAGAATGACAAAGATCTTTTCTCACAGTTGTGGATATCCAGGAAAGCTTCACTGTAGATTCATGTTCTGACTTTCAAACTTCCTTTTCTATCAAAGTTGGTTTTGTCGTTGCTAAACAAGGATATATACTGTATATACATCAGAAGATATGAGGCTGCACAGTGGTGTAGTGGCTCTCTAAAGGAGAATAAACCCTCCACCCACACACACACACACACACACACACGTATGTGTGTGTGTGTGTGTGTGTGTGTGTGTGTGTGTGTGTGTGTGTGTGTGTGTGTGTGTGTGTGTGTGCGTGCATGCAACTGCTGTGCATTATTATTGTTATTATTAATAATATTATTAATAATAATAATAATAAACGGTCTCTCTTTCTCTCTCCTGCAGACCGGGAGCGCTCCACGCTTGCGTCATTACGTCAGAGAAAGGAGGCGGGGCCAACATGGCGTCTTCCTGCGTCGTTCCGGTGTTTGTTTGTTTTGCATTTTTCTCTTTTCGCTGTATCTTCTGCACATTTATATCTGATCCGTGTTATAAACCCATCCGGGACCACAGACCAGACTTTGTCAAGTGAGTCAGAAAAAGCGTTTTCTACCTCGGCATGTTGTTTACTTTGTTTCTGCTCAGATTTGCATTTCATTGTTTACAACGTTGAACTTGTATTAATTTGTCTCACAACGCGTTTACTGGTATGCTTATCGTGGTATTGCATAATATATAATATCATTATAATAAAATGTTCTATCATCCTTACATTCTCCTGAGCTGTGGTCTTGTGATCAGTCTTGTGACTGTCACCTTTCCTCCTATAAGTCACAAAACTATTAAATACCATGAGTCATTCGTCGATTTTTTCACATTCTATTGTAAATCTTTATATAATAATTCAGTCGTACAAAGTTTGGAAAAATATTGATTGTATTCCTTTATTGTGACATGAGACCAAACTTGTCTTAAATTTTTAATAATACATTTTGTTTATCGGCGCCTTTTAAGACACCCAAGATACATAATGTAAAAAAAAATACAAGTAAAATACGTGGTAACTCCATTAAAAAAAACCAACAAAGACATGCAGGATTTTGCAGTAGACAAACATTGTTACACATTAAAATGATTGTTAAAAAAGACATGGTGGGATTTAAAACTGTCCAGGGATTGGAGTGTAAAATTAATGTGTTTTCCAGGATATAAACATACAGAGCAAACAGTTTGGTCAGTTTTTTAAATAAAGAGCTAATGATGATGTGTCAGAGATCTATTAATTATTTAATATTTTATTCTATTTATTTTTATTTAGTTATTTTCAGGAACCATGTACAAAAACATTAATCTTAAAGAAAAAAATGCTTCCTACCAGGTTGTAGCCGTAGCTAGTTTCCATCTGTAGCCCCCAACTGCTGCTGTTATAACTTCGCTGCTATTGTTGAAAGTTAATCCTGAGGCATTTGCTTAAATCTACTCTGGTGAGTCATTCCACATCATATTTTTTATCATTTTGATCTAACGAGGAAACGGAAACTGTTGCTGCTGCTTTACACCGAAAGGAGAATATTAATGAAGATTTACTGTGAATCACACATTTAGCGGCATTTTTAAAAATGAAATGTCTGATCATTGTCACCAAGTTGTACCGCAAACTGGTATTTGTATGTGAGGAGTTTCAAAAGAAGGCCAGTGTTGAATATGCAAATGAAACTGAGCAGGAAAAGAATTCATATCTGATGTGAGAAAATCCCTTGCTGGAGTTTGCATGTCCACAGACATGTGTATTTAGTGATTTCATTTTTTTTTTTTTCCAGTGTCACCTGGGTCCAGACTGAGTTGGGTTGTAGGGGAAATTATTGAATGACTAGCAGAAGTAGTGGAAAAAGAGAACGTACAACTAAAAAACCAAAAGAGTAAAGTGGGAGCTCTATGTTTTACTCGTGTACTTTTCACCAGAAATTAAAGCTTAAAAGAATTAGACAATATTTTCTCTCTTTAAAAGTTCACATAGCAATCAGCATTGCTGCCTAATGAAGTGGCCCTGAGAGTTGTTTGTTGATTTTGTGTGGTAACAAATTATGAGTGTTTTTGTTCTTATCGCCAATTTTTTTAAACCGAATAATTATAATTAAAATTAAAAACCTATTAAATTCATCAATAGGCCCTCAGAAGTTCCTGCGACTGATTTTCTGTAATTGCACTAAATTCAACAATTAAAGCTAATTACATAAAGTAAGATGGATTCACAAAATGCCTGCTGGAACTTTTTGATTCTATATTACTGCCTGCTGAGGTTTCTTTCACTGGATCACTTTGGTCACGCAACAGAGACGGAAATGTCAAAATTAAGAAATGTTTGCTAAAATGGTCCATTCATGAGAAGAATGATTGCAACAGTGGGGCGGTGCCTAGGTGGGGGGTCCGGGCTACTTAACTGCGGTCTGGGTCCTCCCCCGACTTTGCACCACCCACAATTTTAACCACACTTAGTCACGCAGGGTCTTGAGGGGGTAAGCCGCTTTCGGGGTTCTGCCGCTTGTCAGCGGTAGAACGCCCGGGCCCCGCTACCCCCCAATTTTAAACCGCACCATAGACACACACATTGCATCCACCTCTTCAAAACACAAAGACACACCCTTACATACATCCAACACACATATAGGGCAGGGGAAGGGCGGGAGACGTGGCTCCCCCCAGCACCTCCCGCTGGGGTCCCGCCCCGGCCCGGGGTGAGTGCGGCATGGCGCTCGTGGGGGGGCTGGGGCGCGGTGCTCCTTCTCCATTTGCTGTTGGATTAGTGGAGGTTGGGACACCGCGGTGGCCGGGTGGGGGCCCGGCCGGCGGCCTGGGGGGGCGAGAGTCATCACTCCCCCACCGTCCCAAGTGTGTGTGTGTGTGTGTGTGTGTGTGTGCGTCTGCGTCTGCGTCAGGGGTGGGTGTCTGTGGGGGGTGGGTCAGGGGTTGGGTATTTCAATTAAAACCGGGGGGGAGGGTCATGGGGCGGGTGGGATATGAGGCTCCTGGGGGTGTAGAGTTGACTGTCCTCCGACCGGGGCCTGCGCCGGCCTTCGCTTTCCTGGGTCTGGGGGCGGGGCTGGTCCGGGGCGCGGCGGCTGGGGCCGTCTCTGCCTTGCCGGGTTGGGGGGGGGCGGTGGGTGGGCCTGTTCCCGGGGGTGCGGCGGGACTCGCCGCCGGGGTTGGGGGGGCTCTCGACCCGCTCGGCCCGGGGGCCCTGCTCCGGCCTTTTCTCGGCTTGGCGGCTTGGGTCGGGGCCTGGGGCCCTGTGCCCTTTATCCTTCTCTTGTGGGCCCCTCTTGCCTGGGGGGGATTCCTCTCTGCATTCTCCGTCGGGTGCTTTTTGGGCGGGGACGTGGCTCTCTGGGGTGGTTCGCTGGGGTCTCCCCGGGCCTGGGGGGCTTCCGTCTGCCGGGGTGGCGGTGTCCGGGCCCGATGGCCTCGGACCCCGGGGTCTCGCTACGGGTCCCCCCACAGCAGTTCCGGTCCCACCCAGTGGACAAACCACACGCACACACACACACACACACACACACACACACACACACACACACACACACCCACACACTTCCACTCCTCACGAAAGGTGCTTCTGAAGTTGCTTGTTCTCTATCATCATTTGCTCAAACTTTGGAGGTCATGTTCCTCTTTTGTTGTCGCCTCTTTGTTAATTCATGTTCCTGCTTCACGTTACTGTCTAGATAGAGCAGCTCAGGCTGGTTTAATCCAAAAACAGTTGGAAAATATTTGGATCAGTGTGATAACTGCAAATAATATATGTAGCACAACAAGGATATTGTATGTTATCCCCCTACCCCCTCCCCCCTCCTCCCTCCTCCCTCAACCTTTTTCTCTCTTTTCTCTTCTCTCTCTCTTTGAGAGTTCCCCCCCGGTCGTGTACGGCAGCCATGCCATCTTCTGACGGAGAAGGCAACAGGAGGAGACTCCAGGTCTCTCCCTGTTGCAAGAAAAAAAAAAAAAAAAAATGAGAAGAATGATTGGTTTGATTTCTTTGCATCACACACACACACACACACACACACACACACACACACACACACACACACACACACACACACACACACACACCCACACAGAGCGATGATGAGAATCACCACCAAATATCCTGTTGTCTTTGCGGCACCCGCAGGATATTAGGTGAACCCACTATCAATCACGGCCGGCGTTCCGCCCACACAGTCCTGAGACCAGATATAATTAGTGGAACAAGAGTGAGCACCTGTGTGTTTGAGCCACAGGCAGCATGCCGCCGCTTCAGCTATCACAGCCACGTGTCCTCTGCTTTCGTTTTCAGGACGCGGGCCCGGCCGCACGAGTATGTGAAAGTGTCCGAGCTTCCCCCGTCGTGGGACTGGAGGAGCATCAAGGGGAAGAATTATGTCAGCGTCACAAGGAACCAACACATCCCACAGTACTGTGGCTCCTGCTGGGCCATGGGAGCCACAAGTGCACTCGCCGGTAACCATGGCAACAGAGGGAGGAACATAAATGAGTACGAATAAAGGGAATGTGGATTTTGAAATATGTTCAAATTAAATTTAGTGGGAATATTCTTTTGTGTTTGTTTCTGTTGAAGACCGCATCAACATCAAGCAGGGAGGAGCGTGGCCGTCGGCTTACCTGTCCGTCCAGAACGTGATAGACTGCGGTGGGGCGGGCTCCTGTTATGGGGGAGATCACCTGAGAGTCTATGCCTATGCACACGAAAGAGGCATTCCTGATGAGACCTGCAACAACTACCAGGCCAAAAACCAAAGTAAACCATCAAAAAAACACTCTTTTTTTTCTTCTTCTAAGATTTGTGCTCTGATCAGTGATGTGAATGTGACACGAAATGACCAGTTTCTGTTGGACATATAATCTTTAAAGCTGTTGTTTTCCTTCATGAATGAATTTGTGGGCATTTCAGGACAAAGGTGCCTCCAGTCTCATAGATCCGTCATGTCCAAACACGGTAACTCGTTGCAGCGAAGGGATGTTTTTTCGTTGACTCGCTGCACTGAGCTCGGGCTTCAGGCTCATCCAACACTTATTAACTGGAACACCGACTGTGAGCCAGACTTTATTGCCCGGCATCGGCTCCTGTAATCTCAGTGATGCTCTCATGGCCGAATCAGAGAAAATCCCTGCAGTAAATCTCCGAAATCAGAAAAGCGAGTAAAGGCAGAAGAACACCCACAAGTCTGAGCAATGTTCAGCCTCCTTGTACATGTGTAGTGACGTTAGTGACTTTAGGCAGGTGTGACAGGCATGTTCCTGTGTGTGTTTTGTCGGAGGAGTGTCAGACTGGTTTTAGTTCACGGGTCAAATACAACCCAGTCTGTAAAATCTGGTCATTTTATTGGCCACAGGATTTCTGCAGCACTCAGCATTTTTATAAACTCACTCTCACACCATGAATGTGGTTTTTTTTTTTCTGAGCTGCTGTGTTGCTACCATCCACTGACCTTTTCTGGGTCTCACTATGACAACTTCACTTAATGAGACAATGAAACCTGCTGGAACAAATCTACCAAGGTCATCCTGTGGGCCAGGTACGACAATTTGCAGGCCGGATGCCTCTTAACGTCCCTGTTCTATAGTTTATATCCGATCTCTATCTGCACAGACTTGTAATGCTGCAATGATAGTGTGATTCCCCGAAAGGTAACTTGTGATTACACTGCAGAAACTATGGCTGCGCAATATACTGCAAATCTATAGGTAGCAACATGCGCTGTATATACAGTATACATCAAAAGAGACTGAACGATGATAAATGGTTTCTGTGCACTGAGCATTCATGCTCTGCAAAGTCAAGATGACAGAATTCAAAATATGAAAGCAAAGAGCGATTAATCTAGATTAATGTACAAAAATGTCATCATTAATTGCAATCGTTTGATTGGTCACTGGTTAGAAGCAAGAAGCACAAAAATCGAGGAATAATTCGGTTCAGTTCAGTTATGTGTCCCCGCAGGGCAGGTTGTGTTGCAGTGAAGTATAAATAAAACAAAGAATGCACAAACATATATGGAATAAAACGCTGAAACATTCAAGAGGGAAGGAAAATACAGTGCATACACAAATATATGTGACGGGGGGAAAAAAATTAAATAGTCACAGCTGGTGTAAAATTAGTGCGAAGAGAAAGAACACTGTGTTTTCAAAGCAGTGTCACACAGTACTTAAAAAAATCGGTGCAGCCCCACATGACGCCGAGTCAGCTGAATATCGCACTGCATTGTGAACCCTTCAGATTATTTCTGTGTGTTTCAGAGTGCGAGCTGTTCAACCAGTGTGGCACATGCTCCTTCTTTGAGTCGTGTGCGGTGGTGAAGAACTACACAGTGTGGAAAGTGGGCGACTACGGAGCAGTGTCTGGGAGAGACAAGATGAAGGCGGAAATCTTCACCAACGGGCCCATCAGGTAGAACAGCCCTCCTTCCTCAGTCTCTACTATGTAATTCACCTACAATCCTCCACAGAGGAAGACATTCAGCCTTAGATTTTCACAGAGCGGCTCTACGCCGGTCTACTTGTCCCCCCGCTACAGAATAATTTATATCACAGGGGTTTTCAATCCGATCGCTCCCTCCCTCCGTGGTTGGAGCTGCGCCACCAGCAGAGCAGTCTAAACACATCAAGTAAATGGATTTTAAAATCTAAATAAAGCACGGCAACCAACTCACACGCATCAGGAGTGGAAGCTCTTAATTCTGAGAGCACACACACAGAGTCTCACAGTAGTGCTTATTATTGGACTTCCTCAGGAGTCTTTTGTGTAGCAAGGGTGTCAAATAAGACCCGTCGGCCAAAACAGACCTGCAGGGGGCTTCAATCCGGCCACAAAAACAACTGATTGGAGCCTCTTGCAGGCCAGTTTGAGCCCACGGTCCTTGTGTTTGGCGCTCCTGGGTTTGGGGGCATTTACCTGGTAAGCGACCAAGTATCACTTTAGCATTAAAGTCATACTCTGAGGGCAAGTTTGTAAAAACATTCAGGTTGAACGTGCCCAAAAAATGCGGCAGTATTTTGACATTTGACTGCACATGTTCAGGTTTTCTGAACGATGCACTGCACAAAAGAACATTTTGGAGATCCCCACATGTAGAGAAGTGGGAGGAATGAGGAAGTCAGGAGTGGCAGAGAGGCATGTGAGGGTGGAGCAGGACAGGAGTGAGGACAGTGAGACAGTGGCGAGGTGTGCTTACAGATTAACTAGTGAGTCCAGTGTTCAGGTAGGTATACCGCAGGGATCAGATCTGAGGCCCTTCTTGTTTTCGGTAGTCATGGGCAGGGTTTCAGATTTCTTCATTTCGAAATAAGATGATACATATTAATCAAGATTATAGGCAGAGATGTTTTCCATCCTCGGTCACCAGACTGTTTAAGGTCCGAAACATAAAGTACAAAACACTATAGTACAACAGCAGTACCTTCAGGATGAACCGAAAGTGCAAAATGATTCTAAGTGAGACGTTTTCATGAGAGACATTGTAGATCTCAGACCAGACAAGGTACCACACCACCCAGATCCAGACATGGAGGTGGTTGGTGTGGCTGTAAAGGAAGCAGGAGCTACTGTACGGGGAGATGATCTGCTGAAGGAAGCAGCCTGAACCCGAATATGGAAACGTGGAATCTCTGACTTTCTAACTCAATTATTTCATTTAGGTTAAATTATTCACTGTCGTTCCTGCAGGTGAGTCCTCACTCGCAATTTGATGACAAAACAAAGTTGAGACATGGAGGTTATATATGCCGCATGAAGTGTAAAGAAGATTATTACGTATCAAACTCAGGTCATATCAGTGTCTTTCTGGACAAAATGCTTTTTTGAACTTTTGACTTCAGATTAAAAGCAGAACATGACATCATAATGTTCTTCTGGAGGGTTCGGGTTAGGGCCTTTTTTTCCTACATCTTCAGCCAGTAAATTGAGCTCAGAAAAGTGTTTTTTCCTGATCAGAGAATCAAGCAGGTTTCCTTCTTTCAGCTGTGCCTTGATGGCCACCAGCAACCTGGAGGAATACGCCGGAGGGGTTTTCTCCGAGTTTCACGTTCTGTCTCTGCCCAATCACATCGTGTCCGTGGCTGGCTGGGGCGTGGACGAGGACGGGGTCGAGTACTGGATCGTCAGAAACTCCTGGGGGGAGTTCTGGGTCCGTTTCTCCACTACTCTTTTCAGATCTGCTCTCTCATCTCCTCGGTTTTGTATTAATAGAGTATTATAAGTACTGTGGTTGTAACACGCAGAGTGACCAGTATTTCCTTGTTTGCAGGGCGAACACGGCTGGGCCAGAATCGTCACCAGTGCCTACAAAGGTGGAAAAGGCAACTGGTTCAACCTGGGCATTGAGAAACACTGTGCCTATGGAGACCCCATTGTAACATAGAGGCCAATTAAAGCTTGAAAGACTTCGAGTGTTGTTGTGTCGACATCATTGTCGCAGTTTAACATTTATAATTGCATTGTAAATACTTTAGCGATATTACAGGCTTTTAATTAGATCAATTAAGAATAACTTTCCTAAAGATCAAGCCTGGATAGCTTCCCAGCCCAACAATCTAGTTTTAAGTGTGAAATATGTAAGTCTGCAGTGTCGGCTGTTTCTCCTTTTCAGCTCCATTATCACACATTTCAAAAAGAGACTATTTATTCCCTCTAAAAGAGGCGAGCTGAGTCACTCATTTAAGTGCACTCCGTGGTGGAACAGTGCAGCAGATGACAGAAGGCAACTTGAAGTTACACTTTCCTCTCCCCCGACAGAAACCACGTAAACCTTATAATGATCAGTCTTACCACATTATGATGAATTAAACGGTTTGACCGCAATGCATTTACTGTATCTATGTCCTTTTAACACAACTGGAGGGCTTTCTTCATTTTAATGTAAACATAACTCACATGGAAATTGTCTTCACTTGTCAAGTTAATGAATGAATGAATGGATGAATGGAGGAGACAATGAGGAAAAGAAATCTTATGTGTTTGAGAATGTGCCAGATTCAGTGTTTACAAATAGCAGGCACAACTCAATGGATGCTTTCTGGTGTTTTTTCGATTGCAATTTCTAAGCCAAATAGAACTTAAGTACTTAAATTATGCACAGGCTGAATATGGTTGTTTTTAATCATCATCTATATCAGGGCTGAGCAACTTTGACCTTTGTGGGGGATTAAATCCTGCATGTGGAAGATTTAATTCATTACATCTGACATTAAAACTAGCCAGCTGTACAGTGCAAAAGCACTATAAAAAGAAATGAGTGAGTTTGCATCGTGGGGCAGAGGAAACCCACACAGGCACAAAGAGAACATGCAAACAACACAGAGAGGCCTGCTTTTTGAGTTAACATGAAATGACTAACACGCTACCCTCTGATGAAAACCGATTAAATTATACATACAAGACGGCTACCTCTGACGTTTCTACCTTTTGAGTTTTGTTTTTTCCCTTTTCCACCCACCAGCTGTTGTTACTGTCTGCCTCTGCCTGCTAAACCCTGTTTACTTACTCGCTTTTAAAAACTCAGCATTTCTGTACCTTCGCGTTTCTTCGTGTGTTTGCACGTTGAATCATTTCTCGGGACTGTGAGTTATGCATTTAATGTGCAAAGGTCCCTTTTTGCTTTTATTTAAGTTCCCAGTTCTGAGTTTACCTCATTACTCATAACAGGAAAATGTTATACAACTGTTCACAGGCTCAGCTTGATAAAGCGATCCCTTTAGGGGTTCCCGAAATTAATATCATCAGTGCAAAATAGTAGAGCCTTCTTGGAAATAGAGTTTGTTTAAAAAAGGACGTCTATTTCCCATGAATGTCTGAATCAGTCATGGGCAATTGGTGGCACTGCAGGCCACATCCAGCCCCCGTCTGGCAAACCAGCACTCCAAAAATTAATAGATTATTGTTTTTTACAGGTAATTGTATTTCAGCACCAGATCATCAATTTAAATTGCTCTAACTTCGTATATTCATGAGTTTATATCAAATGCATGCTTATGCAAGAGTTCAGAAGATGGATTGTAAGAAGGTTTCAGCAATGTTTTAGTGTCTCCTGAATTCTGAAACTTTATTATTAAAATACCATCGTGATCGCTGACCGTCCTTCTTGCATAGAGTGACAAATACCTTCAAAAAGTAGCAGGTTATTGTGAAGAATCAAAGTGCCATAAAACCTTTCACATTTAATTTATAAACATGTGAAGTCCTCTTCAGTAAACCTGTGTTCATACCTGGGCTCTGGATGTTGACGATTCAGATGCCTGTCTGTTCCTTGACGCGCTCTTTTTCCCACACTACAAGCAGTGAGAAACACGTACGTATATAACATGTTTATAACATGCAACCACCAGCTCTTACTGCAAGAACATGCCTGCTTCAGTCCTGGACCAGTTGGCCTTTCTTTCTGTCTGGAGTTTGCATGTTCCCCACGGGTTGTTTCTGGATACTCTTAATGTGTGTGTGTGTGTGTGTGTGTGTGTGTGTGTGTGTGTGTGTGTGTGTGTGTGTGTGTGTGTGTGTGTGTGTGTGTGTGTGTGTGTGTGTGTGTGTGTGTGTGTGTGTGTGTGTTCGCTTTGGTGTAAAACTGGACACAAAAGATGACCTATTGGCTTCGATCTACTCAGCATCATAAAGGAGCAGACGTGTAGATATCACTCAATCTTTAGGTGTAGAGCACTTTTCATTCGATGAAAATGCTGCACAAAGTGCTTTACATATTGAAATCAGAGGCCCTCCCTTCCCCCGCAGACCGACTCAGCCATCTAAACATGGAGATTACGTGAGCTATTCAGACAAAACGCGAGCTGGTCTTTCCCACACCCTGGAATGGAGCGCCTTGTTTTAGTCTCATCACATTCACACACATGGGAGAAGCATGACGTTAGAGACATTTCCCAGAATGATGTAGAGAAGCTCAAACACACTGCGAGCTGCAGGTTTGATCCATGCCCCCCCCCCCCCCCCCCCCCGATGAGCGAAAGACAAGTTAACGTTACCTCTGTAGAACCTCTTCATTTTTATTGCGTTCATCTTGTTTTATCGTTTTTGACTTATGTTCCTCCAGTGACTTTGTGTTGCTCCGATAAAATTTGGGAGGCAGTGAATTCGACATCTTCACTACTTTAGTTAGTTTAATAGCTGCTGATTGAACCTTGAAAGTAAAAACAACCTGATCAGAGAGTGTGTTTGTGAAGTTTTGGCAGTATCTGTAGATCTCTTAACGCTTCGAACAGCACAGCCAATAAAAGTCATGCATCTCGGGGGGCATTTCAGGACCTTATTGCACATCTGGAGATGTGAAAATTTTGGAGCCCCTAGTCATGATCTGGACCTAGAAGCATTCTTCGACCGTGCAGTCACGCTTCAGTGTTCGCTTTGTCCTGCCGCTCGGCCTCCACATACCACACCAGTTACGTCTTGTACTGAACGAATGCAGCAGGAATTGTTCTCAAAGTCAAACTGGGATGAAAGGGAAGGTCTTTACATCAGTGTCAGGGATGGGTGCCTGCTCAGCCAATCCAACCGATCGAGCCGGTTGCAGTGAGCGCTCAGTGTTCAGACCGGTTTTGTTGGTTGTGTTGTATAAACCTCCAGCCTTCAGCTCCAGAGTGGACACAGAGCGGCATGCATAAGCCGTCTCCTCCTGATTAGATTTCTGCTGCTAATCACTTAATCTCATTTGTCCCATAGTTGTTGGCTCCTTTCCAATAATTTGTTAACTGATTGCTGATCAGATTGCTGTTTAATTCCTTCTTTTTTTTAAACATACCAACATCATGACCACATTTATGGTTTAGTTGTAATAATTAACTCCAAATTGTGTGTGTGGCTGAATGGGAGCTCCAGCTCCCTCTCCTGACCCAACTGTGGATAAAGTGGATGGATGGATTGATGGGTGCATGGGTAGATGGTTTTAAGGGCTTTATCTCAAACACGTGGTCAAACCAGACTGCTTTAGCGCGAAAACATCGGAAGTGGGTTGCCATTCCACAATAAAACTTCCCCATTTTTTTAAAATGCGAGACATTTCTCATTTTTCGTCCACAGTACACTTACTATAACCTGTTTTACGTGTTAGTATTTTCAGAATCATATAATATGAATCACTGTTATCCCCAAATGTGTGAAACTAATACATTTACAACTTATCAATATATTACTGATTTTCATATCTAACTTAATGTGCATTAAGTGTACAAAGTCTTGTCACTGGATTAATGTCACAACCTCTAATTTCTAGTACCTCTACTGGATGAGACAAAAAAAAAGAGGAACAGTATCAGTCTGCTCTTTTCTGAGAGACAGTAAATTACAAAAGAAAGGAAATGTCAGAATAATTAGCAAGCTCACAGTACGTTTCTTTGACAGACTTGCCTCGGGGCTTCCTCTGTCTGTGTAGCTGACAGCATTTCAAGAAATTTGAGACTAAAACTGGACTGCACAGTGAAGATGATGGTGAAACTCTCCTCACACAAGGTCACGTCAGTGTTTGGCACTTCTGTGTTTGAGTTTGTGTGTTTGCTCTGGGGTCGACTCAAGCTCCTGATGACCTGAAGTTGGATAAAGCAGAACAGAAGATGGAAAGATTGACAGACTAAAGCCCCAGAACATGTATAAATGAGGATCTGCCATCGCTGATTACTAAACATCCAATGCCTGTAACGTTGTGCACTTTACTCTGTGTTTATCCATGTTTAACAGTGGTTGTCAAGCAAATAGGGAAGTAAACATACAACATTTGACTGATGTTTTGTGAGTAGAGTTAAATTTAGATCTGAAATTCAAGAACTAAGATGCAGCACAGAAGTAGCCTGAATGTATTACGAGACAGCCGTGGCTCTGAGGACATGCTTAGAGAGACAAATCAATACAGGTTATGCTGGTTGTTTTCGGGCCGTGATCATTTCGTTTGTCCCAGTTTTCTCATTTTACATTTGATCCCACTTGTTCTAAAAGTTAAAGATCTAAAATACTGAAACCTTCAACATCTAATGAAAAAAGCAGTGGAAGAATTTTTTATTATTAAACTGTAGTTTTCTGAACGTAAGCGCCTCTAAAAGCTGTAACACTTTGCAAAGGAATTGGACTATTTACATCACACCGGGACTCTTAGAAACTTTGACTAACAACTTGACATGGAGCATTTAAACTCCACCTGTAGTATTTTAGTGCTGATCGGTAGTCTTTTTCATCCAGAGGCATAGAGTTTGTAAACCAGACTTGAACTCCTAAAACTGTAGGTTCAAAAGTGTTTAACACCTTGTCAATCTGAATTCTTACACGTGCACATTTCTCAAGGTTTTGGTAAAATAATTTTACCTTAACAGCCTGTAAAAGGTTGAAGACAGCATTCAAAGAATACAAGAGTGTATAGTTTATCTAATTCCAGGTTGTGAGATGTTGGATTCAATGGGGGAAGGAGTCCACCAGCTTACCTCAAGTGCATGTTTGTGTGGGAGGAAACTCCAGCACCTGCAGAAAGACAAGGCAGACAGGAAGAACATGGAAACTTCCCAGAAAGGCTTGGCTTGGAATTAAACCCGATGTAGGCAACAGTGTGTATGTATTTTACCTGTCTATTATTAACTGTATGTATGAACTGTGTAACACATTCATTACAGTTATACACCAGTATATCTACATGTAGTACACACACAGAATAGAATAGAATAGAATAGAATAGAATAGAATAGAAATACTTTATTTATGCCAGAGCTAAATTCTTAGAACATATATAATTAACATAATTTAAAATATCAATAAGACAGGATTAAAATTAAATTAGTAGTATTAAATATTAATATTCACAGGCTTTAGAGTGACATAACCGCACAGAAAAGATTAAATTAACAGCAAACACATGGAGTTAGATTAAAATTTTATTTTTATTTTTTTTACTTTCTGATGATCTCCAAACTGTTTCAAATGTGATTGTTTTTTTTCATCTCCATTATATATTGGTGATATTTCCTTGAGTTGTCCCTCACAAAGCAGTCTGTGCGTCCAGATGTGGGTTTTAATGTGAAAACGCGCAGTGGATGTGTTGTTTATCTCCAGCTTGACGGATAAACTCTCGCTCTCTCTCTGTCTCTCTCTGTCTCTCTCTGTGTGTCTGTCTCTCTCTCTCTCTCTCTCTCTGGTTGGGAAACATCGGCTGGCTGCTGATCGTCTCAGCGCAGGAGAACAAAAGGACGTGTATTTTTTTTCTTCTATAGCTCAACTTTAATTGTTTCCATCACCTGAACCCTCCGGAGCCGAGCCGGATCTCTGCCTCGCAGCCTCCGCGGCACTGTGCCATCATGAGCATCAGGCGGCCGGAGCCCTGACCCGGGTGTCGTGCGGGTGTGGACGGGGTGAAGATGCCTCATGGACCGCTCCATCAGCACCGCCAGTGCGCCACTCCAGGGCTCCAGAGCCGCCCAGTAGCGGAGACATGCGGTTCAGCGCCAGGTGGATGGTCGCGCTGCTGCTGATCCTGGTGGTCGGCGGGGCTTTCTTCTTCTGCGAGTATCTCATCTACTTCCCGACCATCCTCCAGTGCGCCTGGCCGCGGCTGAGCCATGCCCGGGGCGGAGAGGACATGGACGGGCCGCCGGTGGACACCGCGGTCCGCGCTATGGTGCTGTCGGACACGCACCTCCTCGGCGCCGTGGGAGGACACTGGTTCGACAAACTGAGGAGGTAACATCTTTATTATTTCTATTTAATGTATCACAAGCGGCGCCCCGGGCTGTGCAGGAGTGATTTGTAAACAACCCAGTAAGGCTGACTTGTTGTGTCCAAAACGCGCAGGGAATGGCAGATGGAGAGGGCTTTCCAGACCGCTCTGTGGCTGCTCAGGCCAGAAATAGTCTTTATTCTCGGGGATATCTTCGACGAAGGCAAGTGGAGCTCGCAGAAGGTAACGCAGAGCTCCCTGGTTGATTTCTCCCTCTCTCTCTGTCTGTCTCTCTTTCTCTTTCTCTTTCTGCCTCTCTCTCCCCTCGCACTGTCTGCAAAGCTTATGATTATAATGGTGACGATGATGATGATGATGATGATGATGATGTTGCATGAGGAAGAGTGTGTGGATGCAGAGCAGAGGCCGTTGCTCTCCGGTCAGGATCACCATCTTTTGGTACCAGTCGGTCCGGGAGGCTGCAGGATTTTGAGGAAAACATCTGCAGCCTGCAGCCTGCCAGTCCTCCCTTTGGTACATCCATCCTGCTGTAAGAGGGGAAACATCCCCTGGGATTTCTCAGGAATCTATTACTGGATTGTCAAATGGGATCCATCAAGTCAGATCGTAGAAAGAGGCAAGAGGAGCACAAAGGAAAGCCTCGTTAGAGAAAGGAAACCGAGCTGCGAGATGTAACATCTCCACTAATCTATGTTCCCCTGTCAGTTCCCCCTCCTTCAGTCTATCACTTGCCTGGCAACTCTTCTAATTTGTATTCTGTGGATTTTATTTTTCAAGAGGAAGGGCTCAGATGACTACATTGACTGAAAAAGAAAAAAGAAAAAAAAAACATAAAGTAGGTTTGCAGCCATGCAGGCTGGAACAGCTTGTTCATTTTCTCACTCTTTCTTGTTTATATGAGTGCTCTGTGTCAGTTGACAGCGATGCTAAACACAAACATCCAGCAAATCTTCCAGCATTAGACCACAAAATCTTCACTGCATTTGACATTTGAGCATGATTTACAGTTATTTGACTGAAGGAGGAGCTGCAGCCTTCGTTTGATCTAGATTTGAATATCTTACTAACACTAACACTTATTGAACCCACAATCTTTGAGGGTAACCTTATAAAACAAATAAAGAAAGCAATGTTGTCTAGAGCGACAAGAGTGAGTCAGTCGATCTATTTGACCCAACAGGTGATTGTCTCTTTGTAGTTGGCTCAGATTTTGTCGAAATTACCTTGGAATATTAAAAAAGAAAAAGGCATTAAGACGTATATAAAACAGTAAAAATCAGAGCATTGTGCAGCAATGCAGCACAGAACCTAAAAACATCCCTCTCGTTTCAGACTTGTCATGGCAGCTTCAGCTTTGAGCCGGATGGAAAACATTTCTCGACAGTATTCTGTAATGGATGTTTAACAAACAAAAACCTTTATTCACTGTTACAAAAATGAGAAACCTGCACCACAGTGATGCCACTCTTCATGTTTTACATTTTTGACATAAATCGTTTAATATGAATTAATTCTGCTTATAATAAAATGGATTACATGACTATTGGCATCCACTGTATTTTGAGAAGTTATCCAAAAGGCATCCGTGTTCAATACCATGAATTTGATTGATATACAGGTGCACGAAAAAAATAGCCAAACACAGTCTGCTTATACCGCACAAACAATGACATGTTTTCATGTTTTTGATGAACACAACATGTAAACATTCACCGTGCAGAGTGGAAAAAGTATGGGAACCTTTGTATTTAATAACTGGTTTACCTTCCTTTGGCAGTAATAGCTTCAACCAAACGTGTCCTGTCGTTGCAGTTCAGACCTGTACAGCGGTCAGGAGGAATTTCAGAAAGTTCCACATCAGAAAACTGTTTCAGTGCAGCAATATATGTCGGCTGTGAATCGCTCTCTTGAGGTCATTCTTCTGCTGAAGCCACTCTGTTGTTCATTTACTTCTATGTTCATCGTCGTTGTCCTGTTGCATCACCCATCTTCTGTTGAGCTTCAGTGGGTGGACAGATGGTCTTAAGTTTTCCTGAAAAATGTCTTGATAATCTTAGGAATTCATCTTTTGGTCGTTGACAGCAATCAGTCCAGGCCCTGAGGCAGCAGAGCAGCCTCAAACCATGATGCCCCCTTCACCATACTTAACTTCACAGTTGGGTTGGGTTCTGATTGTTGGTGTGTCCTGCCTTTTTTTTTGTTTCACTGCACATCGCGTTGTGTCTTCCTTCCAAGCAACTTCATTTTGACTCCATCCGTCCACAGAATATTTTGACAGTAGTGATGTGGAACATCCAGGTCTAAGGTCCAATTCTTTAGCTGACACTCATTGAGCATTCGGCGCTCTGGCAGTCATCCTTACAGGACGACCACGCCAAGGTTTCCAGCTGAATGCAAGTCAACAATTCTTGATGGTCGGTCTTCTGAGACCTCTCTTGTGCGAGGCGTGGTCCTCATCAGATGATGCTTCTTGAGAGGAGCAAACTCAAAACTGGTGTGCGCGTGTGTGTGTCTGTTTATAAGACAGCTGTAGTAAACACATCCAATCTCGTCACATTTGTTTGGACTCCAGTTTGGAGTCATGAGCCGACGGGTTCACATACTTTTTCCACCCTGCAATGTTTACATATTGTGTTCGATAAAAACATGAAAAACACAATATTTTTGTGCAGTAGTAGTTTCTACCCAATGATTTCAGGAAACATCACTGTATCTATACGACTGAGCAGACTGTGTTTGTCTACTGTTGTGACTGAGATGAAGATCAGAACACATGGCCAATTTATGCAGCAATCCAAGTAATCCCAAACAGTTGACATACTTTTTCTTGCACTAATGAAAAGCAGCCACACTGAGTCACTTGGAGTCATATTTTTCAAAAAGCATACTGTAAAACCACAGCACTGGTGCAATTAGAGGTCTCCAGTGTGCCGCTTTGGCCCCTGCAGAAAACACAATTGAATCTGAATCAAAGCAGCCCGTCTCAGCCACCCGTGGGGGGCTGCTGGGCGACCCGATGGGATCCCATTAATGCTTATGAGCTTCCTGGGGGAGATCTCCTTATTAAAGGCCTGTGCTGGAAGCCTCTTCAGCTGTGTTTGTGTTGTTCTTCTTCTCCGCAGCACTGGGAAGACGACGTGCGTCGCTTCCACCGAATGTTCAGACACTCCACCGACACAGAACTGGTCGTGCTGGTTGGGAATCATGATATCGGGTTTCATTATGAGTAAGAGCCCTTTCTTTTCTTTCTTTCTTTCTTGTTTACAGCTTTATTGTTTGATTGTAATCCCTTGCTCAACGCGTGGGTTGTGAGGCTGCAGGTTCGACCGGATTTTATCTTGCCTCTCATTAAGCTGCACAGGGTTCAGGAAGGGACAGTGGAGACAGACGTGAGAACTTACAGACTCTGACACATCCACACTCCACCTGACGGACTTGAAGTTGTTTCATTCAAATTCATTTATCATCCTGTTGTTTGTTGCCTGATTTACATTAAGTGTTCGGAGCACTTCTCACTCTACTAAGAAACCAAGATGACAAAATCAAACAAAACAAGTGTCCAGATTACGTAAGTCTTATTGAAATACTTGACATGCAAGTCAATGAGGAGTATTGAAATATGACAGTGAATGCAGTCATGCCTGAAGCCAAGGACACGGTGTGCTCAGATGCTGCACAAGGAACAAGATGCTTTCAAACAAAGTTCCTGGAACATTATAATTTAATATCTTTCTGTTGGTGCACGTTTGGCTGCTCACGTCTGGGGTAAATCAAGTGATCTGCCTATTCCTGATGCAGCCGGGGGGTGGAGGGGGTGGGGGTGGGGGGGGGTTGACGGTCTGGCTTTGGAACTCACAACAGTGGGATTTGAACCCGCAAACTTCCAGTTACAAGCTCACTTCCTCAACCTTCTTGTCCACCATTTACAATCTTCACTTTGTAATTTCGAGCAAGTCCCATCGAAACTTTAGTAGAAATAATGTCTGTGGTGCTTTTATTGCCAGTCCCACGTGCACAGTCCTTCTGCTCACCTCCTGCAGAGCATTAAATGTGTATTATTACCACCAAAAATAGTCCCAAACAAATAGACTTCATTAGACTCCAGTTTTCTGAACGTAAAGTATGAGGAAGTAATTGAGTTTGCGCCATGAAAAACGTTGCCAGGCAAGTTACATTAATCTGATTGGGCATTGAAGTGCGCACACTTACAATCTCTTGATCTTGGTACTTTTATTTGCAATAGTCTTTACATCTGATGTGGATGAAACCATCAGAAAAGTACCTGTCTGAGGTTTGAGAGACATCTTCTGATTTATTGTGGATCAAATAACTTATTTGTGCCATTTATTTTCAATTTGCATTTAGAAACTAGAATACTCCATTTTGCTGAGCAGCGATCGATATGAACAGTTTGTCTAAATAAAAGTCATTTAAATAGATAGCAAAGAACAATCTAAATTGAAGTACTGGATCTACTCTGTTCATTTGAATTATGTGCATTTTGAGAAAGTACAAATACATTCTTTTAAAATTGGGCCTAAAGTGCCAAATATGGTCATTTGTGCCATTTCATCTTGATGAGTCTGTTGTTTTTCTTTGTATTACGGTTACTGTACCATCAATTGCAGCAAAGTTGCATCAATTGTGTCCACCCTCTGTGTGTATAATTCATTATGTAGGAGACTTGTCTTTCTAAATTTATCAAGGGAAATGAAATATGAAGTGCAGCATAAAATCATCCCACAGTTCATTCTTTGATGCATGTGATGCAGAAATGTGGGATCATGCAAGCGTGCAGCAACTCATACGAGCTTGGGTTCAACCGGTGCAGCGGCAGCCAGTGAGATGGGCACAGCCCTTATGTAACGCCGCACGACAGAACGACAGACGTGACAGACTGTGCAGCGGGTTGTTTTGTGCAGCGTGACGAGCACGTGGTGTCTCCCTGCAGGATGGACTGGTTCAAGCTGCAGCGCTTCGAGAAGGTCTTCAACGCCTCCTCCACCAGGATCGTCACCAAGAAGGGAGTCAAGTGAGTGACGTTGCGCGTGAAATGCCAACAGAGGTGGATGGAAGACAAGGAAGTCTGTGCTCAAGTGCAACTGCTGCTCCAGTTTGGGAGAAAACCCATGGAAACATCCAAGTGTGTTCTTCATCTAAAGTCGTTGGATCGTCAATTTAGAGATTTGTGTTGTGCTGTTGCCTCAACAGAAGCAACTCCAAAGTTACTACAAATTCATCAGTCAGAGCAACCTCCAGGAAGACATGAAAACAAATAAGAGAAACACAAATTCATACCTAATTACAGTAATGTGAGTATTTGTGTTTCCACCTTTAAAACACAGAGACTGGAGCAAAACACACATGTGACGTGCAGGTTTAATCCCTTCAGTTTGCACCAAAGGAGCATTTTAAAACCTCTAAACAGCCCGTAAACCTGTTAAAGAGGCCCCACTTGTTTTCCGAAGGATGCACACGTAGATTGGATTTCTTTTCTTTTTTTTCCACACCGTGGAAGACTGTAAGTGTTAAATACAGTAAGTACATAGTATAGAAATTGTTTACTCATTCTTACTCACACTTAAAATGTTTGAACAAGATCAGTTAATCCTCTTTGAAACAGAGCCTGTGGATAAAAGAGGACCAGGACTTTTAGACAAATAATATTACTCTTGTAAATGAATTGTAGAGACATGGAGTCGTGGCTAGTGCTACTTTCTGTCAGCAGTTTGCATGGTCTTCCAGTGTATTTTTCCTGTTTTCTCCCACAGTCCAAAAACATGTGATTATCGAATTGCCCCTAGATGTGAAAGTGTTTGTGTTATGGTCCATTCAAAATATTCCCTGTCTTCGTCCGTCGTCAGTAAACAAAATGTTTATTTTAAAGATTGAAATCTCTCAAAATGTTTTTATATGACACGTCAAATGCAAGGCAGACGTCATCAGGAGGCGGGCGATGAAGATATTTTTCCAAAATGTGAAGACTATTAGAAATAAGATTTACCATCTGGACAGAAATAGAAATAAAAGTAAACGTTGCATTATAACTGATGAACGTAAACGGCTTGTAAGTACTGTGCAAAAAGCTTTGGTTAATAGTTCATTTTTAACACTCGATGCAAATGGAAAAGTGAATCAGCAGAAGAGGAATGTGTGCAGTGACAGTTTTTCTTCTCTGCACAGACTTGCAAGGCAGGTTTATTCGTATGGCATTGTTCATAAGCAAGCAGCATTTAAAAGATAAAAGGCAATTAAAACTTGAGATTAAATAGTTAAGAATTTAAAATTAAGCTGATAAAAATGCATTAAAATAGTGAAAAATTACAACGATTACAAGGAGTATTAAATGTATTCAAATCCTGAGAATGCTGCCGTGAACAATAATGTGATTTAAATGACTTGACCTCAGTTTGTTCAGAAGTTTGTTCCACAAGTGGAGAGCGTGTAAACTAAAAGATGCTTCACTCTGCTTGGTTCTGGTTCTGGTAACACACAGTAGACCGGTCCCAGACCACCTGGGGGGTCTGGATGCTTCAGAGGGAACTCATGAATCTTTTTTGGTCCAAGACCGTCCAGCACTTTAAGATTTTTAAACCTATCCCTGGACTCACATGAAGCCAGTGTGGTGTTTTGAGGACCGGGGTGATATGGTGCAGTTTCTTGTGACAGTGCGCACAGGAAGGGAATTTGCACAGAAGGTTGGTTTAAAACACCTTCTCGAGTAAAACACTGATCTTCTCTGGTTCAGATCCTTCTGTGTCGACATGTAAACCCAGTCCAACTTGATCATGATAGGATCAGGGCTCTTTAACGGGTCCACAACGTCCATTCCACGACCTGAAGATCTTCTTTATACTGAATGTAGATTTCACTAAACACTGGCTGTATGTATGGAGCAGTTTTTTACTGCTGGAGAATAAATTTATAGTCAATCAGTCGGTTTCCCGCTGCTAGTACATGATTACCAATAAAGTAAAATTAGATATTACTCCTGCCTGAACTGCTAGCCCAGTACATCTACCTGAAAGCTGGTGACGTGTCTGTGTAAGTCTCATCCCAGCGAGTAAAATCTGTCGTTGTTTAAAAAAATGATTAAAATTCCCAAAACAGCCGGGATGAAAATAAATCTGGTGTATTTCTGCAGCTTCAGTGAGCCTCTCCCTCCTCCACGTCTCCCCTCAGCTTCCTGCTGGTGAACAGCGTGGCCCTGCACGGTGACGGCTGTCCCATCTGCCAGTCGGTGGAGAAGGAGCTGATCAAACT
This sequence comes from Lipophrys pholis, assembly GCF_963383615.2. NCBI lineage: Eukaryota > Metazoa > Chordata > Actinopteri > Blenniiformes > Blenniidae > Lipophrys > Lipophrys pholis. Next base: position 44,045,606 of record NC_137635.1, on the reverse strand, counting down.
CTCCCGGGACCTCAACTGTTCTCTTCAGGTGAGGGGAAATTTCTGGAATCAGTTGCACAAACTGACAGCGGCCTCGAACACACTGAAATGTTGAAATGTTGGGGAAGAAAAAAACGCTTTATTGTTGTTGTTTTTTTTTTGTAACACATGAAGCAGTTTTTCAGCACCCAGTGGGATACATGTAACCATCTTACTCCGTGTGTCTCAATCCAGAACTCATTTCTCTGCAGAAACATGCCTGGGAGAAAAAAAAAAACACTGTATTTGAATAAATGTGTCATCTGGAAGCTGTGCCGAGAACCTCATTTGAATGTGACATTTATCAGGGAGACATCAAAATCATGTCGAGCCTGTGTGTAGAAACCAACCTGCTTCCTCTGGTTAACTGAAGGAGATCAGCAGGGAGGTCAAACACATTCATGTTCTTCAGCAAATCAGTAAACAAAGCTGCATTTAATCCCCTTCAACATGCTTGAAAGACTTAAAATAAGATCGTCTTGTTTTCTGTCACATAATTAGTAAAATTGTAATTGTACGGCAACAAAAAGTGTAATTTAATGACGAGAAATAGCAATACGCTTAACATTATAAATATAATATTGTATAATATTTCTAAACATATGAGTGTAAATATAAAGAAGATATCAATACAAGTGGTTTTTGTATTGATTTAAATGATAATTAATATAAAAGAAAATATGCAAAGTTTTATATAATGCAAATAAGTTGAAATTAGCATAAATAGGTCAATTCTTAGAATAGTTATTTTTCCTTGTTGATCGATGGCTGTGAATTTGCCGATTTTTTGTTTTAAGGTCCCATCCACTGTAGGGCTGCACAATGTCGTTGATTTATTACAATACATATGCAGTACATTTGGCAAAAGACTGACTGAACTGCACTAGAATATGCTCCCATGGACTCTGAGTTCCGGCTCTGCAAATTCAAAATGACAGAATGTTAAATCTGGAAGAAAAGTGTGATCAATTCACAGAACGTGTAAAACAGGTTTTGACTGTGAATCGATTGACCGCCTGAAATAGTCCCTACCTGGTGACTTCACACGTGTGACGCATTAGACAGGACAGTCACACCTGGAGTGAATTGGGGACAAGAGAAAGAGCACTGTTATTTAGAACATGTATTTATAAAGACCACACCATTATCGCAACGCTCATTAACATTGTCCTGTAATCACAAGTTGATCTAAAATCGTTCAGCCCTACTATCCACAAAGGTGTTTGGTAGTAACATAAACCTTTATTCCCTTTCCTTCACTTCCATGGCCTCCACCGGCCTCCTTCTCATTCACACACACATGTATTCTGTCTTGTCTTCTCACATGTCTTTTTTTTTTTTTATTAAAGCAAAATCACAGACCAGGCTCTGAGGCCTGTCATGTTTTAGGTTGGATTCATTTCTCCAGATGCACTTTGTCTGTGTCGCATTGTTTTTTTCCACAAAAAGAACATTTCTCACCGATAAGACCGAGTCGCACCAACAATCGCCCCAAAAAGTGTGACCACAACCCAGCAGTCGGAAGCAACGACACCTTGGCACCTCATATTATGAAGGTGGATTTGCCAACAAGCACAATATAAGAAATTTGCGCAGAGGAACGACATGTACTGATAGACAAAGGACAGGAAGTTTAACATCCACTGTAACAAATAAAATGCTTTTTCTGGAGCGTTCCAATTATGAATCACAGCACGGCTGAACCAAGTGTGCTTGAATCTATGTGCAGCGACTTTGTTATGTGTGTGTTGGTACATATTTGTACTATATTATTATGTTCTCATTGATCAATCACATACTGTGTCTTCAGTGCACCAGAAACATCCTGCAAGACGCTTCAAAGAAAACATTGATTTAATGAAATTTTTTAAAAAGAATTTCTTAAGAGTAGTGGACTCACAAAACACTGAGACCATGAGATCACTGTATTTTGCACCAGGGGGTATTGTGACTATTGACTTTTATGTTAAGGCAGTAATTTCCAGTCGTAATTGTTTAGTTTTTTTGAAAATATAGACATCTTCATCACATATCATCTGCACCACAACAAGGAAAAACTTTCAAGTTTAATTTTAAAGGTTATTATGGCACTATTTTACCGGTCCGGCCCACTCTAGGTGAAGTTAGGCTGTATGTGGCCCCTGAACTAAAACGTGTTTGACACCCCTGATTTACAGCCACATTTGTATTCAGGTCGTTCCCTGTAAAATCGACTGCAAACCATGTGTGTAAGTTTGACCCTGAATGTTCATTCATTTGGATGGACGGACGCAGTCTAACGCTGGACGAGTGTGGTGCAGCGGTTTCACTTGTGCTTCACTGCAAAAAAAAAACAAACCTTGGGTTTGAATCTGGACTATTTTTGTGTGGAGTTTATATGTTGTCACTGTACACTCACCTAAAGTCCAAAAACAGACATTTAAGCCTAAATGGATGTAGCGTTGAATTAAAGAGGCGGTCAATCAGGAGGAAGGAACAAATAATGGTTGTGCGTGCTCCAACCTTTGAGCTGGTAAAGACACTGTGGTCTTGATATGTAGAATGATATATTTATACTGAGTTTATTACCTCAGTGTTGTTGTCTGTGGGCTGTTATTGTACCTAATATGACCTTAAACCTCAAACAAATGTGTTTACGTGTGACCGGAGCCAGAAAGTTGCAGCTGATTGCATCTGTTTCTTCCTGCCAGCAGCAGCCGCCTGTCAGAGAACAGCCGGAGCCCAGAGATATGAAATAAAAATGCCGAAAGATGTTTCAGGATGAGTAGTGAGTTTGCGGACAAGACAGCTGATGAATTCTTCATGTTCTCTCCACTGCAGAGCTCGCAGTCCAGCAGCGGAGTGACGGACAGCTGTGAAGGCTCGCAGCTCTATCCTCCCTCGCCCCCCATCATGTTACAGGTAGACCGCCGCTGTTAAACAACAAGAGTTTCACTGTGCAGGCCTCTTGCGACGTTAACGCGAGGCATCTGCGGGCCGGAAATCATCTGAGCTCCAGCCAAAGAAAAGCGGAACAGAATCTTGGAAGGCGTTCACTCTGATTGTGACTTCCAAAGTCTCGATTGAGCTTCAGCGAAACTTTAAATGAGGAGTGTGGGTTGTGCATTGGACTCTCGATAGGAAATATTTGAAATCGCTCTGGATTAGAGCCTCTATAAAACATTTATGGTCCAGACCTTAAATGCTCCCATTCGATTCTGAAAAAAACACTTTTAGAAATGTGTTATTTGTCCCCCCGGTCATGATTCCAGTTCAAATCCCAGTTGACGGAGAAGAAAACGGAGCAAACGACAATCACAGAAATGTGGAAATAAAAACATTAAAAGGTCCATGTTTTGATTCTTAGACACTTCTCCCAGCCTCAAGATACTTAAATGATACTCAAAGATGTCTCAAACTTCACTTCCTTAACACGACAGATTCAGTTTTTTGTATCTCTCTATCACTAAAGGACACATTTTCAGACAGGCTTCTCAGATTTGACTCAACACACTTTGATTATGCATAAAGCAATGTCTCTTTGACAATCAGTAAGACTAAAATAAACTTAAACTCGGCCGGAATTAAATATTGATAGAGTGCCCATTTTTAGCGAGGTACTACTGTGATCCACAGAGCTGGAGCTGCTCCGAGTGCAGTAGTCCCACCCTCAAGGTCCCAACGTACCAAAGCCAAGTCCATTTAAATCCACGATTAATCAAAAACGTGGATAATAGACCTTGTGTGGTTCGGAACCGGTTCTCGATTGACTGATGACGAATCCTGGCGATGAATCTTCTAGAACGTAGACGCCGATTTTTTTTTTTAAAGTGAAATGAAACCAGGGAGTTTGTCTGCATCCATGAAGAGAGGGTCACGCTATCAGGAAAACAGGCAGCAGTGGTGAGTGGAGCTCCAGTCATGAAGCAGATTGCAGCAGCAGCAGGGGAAATAACATCCAGCTTGTGAAGGAGAGTTGTTGAAGCAGATCTGTAGATTATATCACTGTAATCTAAGATTGGGAGAACTGCTATTTTAACCAGAAGCTGTTTAACAGAACGTGTGAAGGAGGATTTGTTACAATATAAAGAAAAGCAATGCAGAATTTTTTGTTTGTTTGTTTTTTGAGCAGTATGGTAAATGGATTTCACTTACATAGCGCCTTACATCGTTCATCACATTCACACACTAAAGGAGGCTGCGGCCATGCAAGGCACTGTCACTTCAATGGGAGCGGTTTGGGGTTCAGTGTCTTGCCCAAGGACACTTTGGCATGCGGGCAGGAAACCCTGTATATAGGTGGTTTTCAAACGTGAGTTTACTGTCAAGCCAGATACCAGGATTCTTGTGGCTTTTAATGTACTCAATCCCAGAGCGATCCAATGAGGACATTTTGAGGAGACACTCTACACGTTGTTTTATTTGTGTTTACAACAAAATGGAGAAAAAGCAAGTTTGATGCTATTGAAGCTGGCCTGTATTGAGGACATTGCAGTAGTCAGGGAGGGACTCAATGTATAAATAAGAGTGTCGTCAGCATATAGATGTACATGAGTCACCTGCACCAAGGGAGGGAAATGTTTTTTGTAATTATTCAAGGGACTCCAAAACGTTTTTTAAAGGATTGTATCGAGTTATAATCTTCAGTACCTTCACCTATACTGGTGATAAAAAAAACTGTCACAAATACTTTCGTGACAGTTTTATATTTATTATTATTTCAAATCTCAGATGTTGATAAAAAAATTTTCAAGACATACTTTTTAAAAAATATTTGGGACATTTGAGTCTTAAAAAACACACAATTTTGTGTTCTTTTTATGTAATCCAATCTGTTATTTGAAAGTGTAAAACTGACATATTTCACAACTTGTAGTTTAAAAAAAATGTCTGTATAGACTTAAATCCTTTTTTAAGTCTTCAACAGTGTTCTACTTTTAAAGAAACAAGATAAGTCAACTTATCATTTTACTAATTTAAAGTCATGTGCCACATGAATAAGCCAACAGAAAAATGGCTCATCGTGTCCTGAAAACCTTCTGTGAATTAGTTGGTGATGAAATCAGGGATTCACGACATTTAACATACATGCTTTGCACTTAGGGTGAAACATATACATCCGATCCAGTGCAAAATCGTAATATTTCACTCAGTGTAAAAAACATAGAACTTCGATGAGGAATGAGCTGATTATCATATCAGTCTGTGAATGAAAGACAATCAACTTCAGGCTGTCCATCCATCTTCTACACTGCTTTGTCCAAGCCACGGTCATTTGAATTTAGTCACAATCAGCCTCAGACACATGTTTTTGTTCTGCGGGAGGAAAGCCGAGTACACCGAGAAAACCCGAGCACACTAACATAAATAAGGAAATAAAATCAATAGTTAATTCAATCATTCTAATGGGCTCCCCTTGCCCCCTTTGAATGTTTATTTTATTGTTTCTATAGTTAATTGGTTTGTTATATTTAAAAGCTTAACAACCCCTGTTGAACTGTGTTCATGATTGTGAGCACGTCTGTCAGTTGTTTGCTTATGTAGGGTTTGCATAATTTATTGTCTGTATCTTGTTTGTTAATGAAGTTATGTAAAAAAAACAAAAAAAACCCGATCCAGAATAATAAAACTGAAAAATAGAAAACACAGAAATACTGTAAAGTTAGACCTTTGTAGTGGTTGAATCTGTTATTATACTTTATTATGATTGATGACTGCTGCTGTTCCTGCTGTTCCTGTTGCATGTTTGACTTTACAGACTTTAAAAAAATAATAACGATAATAATTCCTGCTGTCAGTCAAAAATTCAAGTAACAATTGTAAAAATGTCCCCTCCCTGTTTTTTTCCTGCAGCACTACCCTCTGTACAGAGTGAGCGATGCAGGCTGCACAGGGCAGGATGCCGCACCTCCTGAAGAGCGCCACCTTCTGTTCAGAGAGAAGTACGATGTGTTGTCGAAGGAGGCCTCACAGAGGGTGAGTGAGTCTCTCGACCGTGATCACAACATTGATTTCTGAAGACATTTCATTCAAGTGGAGCCCAGTACAGCACTGGAGGAAGTAGTGATTTATAAATAAAGAAATAAAATAAGAAATGATGATGATGAAATCAATGATGTAAGAGACCAGCAACCAGAGTGTAAGACACATGTTGGTTTTCCTCCTCAGCTGCTGCAGTGGTTTAAGCCCCGCCTCATCCTGAGTGGACACACCCATAGCGGATGTGAGGTTCTCCATGACAACAAGTACCCAGAAATCAGCGTGCCGTCCTTCAGCTGGAGGAATAGAAACAACCCCAGCTTCATCCTGGTGAGTGGCAGCACCAACAGCAACACCTGAAGCAGGGTGAGGCGTGATCATCTAACTGATCTGAACAAACAAACATGTCCCTCAAATCTCCGTCTACAACACAAACCAAGGCGTCGTCGACGAATTAGAACCTCTGGGCTCAAATGTCACAAATTAAATGCTGAAATAAGCACAAGCACATGAGCAAAGCAGCAACACCAACAATGGCGAAGGAAATAATAATAATAAGAATTTAAAAAAAAAAGACTGCCCACTGTAACAGCTAGTAATGTAATGATGGACTATCCTGTAATGAAATACTAAAATAAGTTTTACAACCACGATTGGAGGTTGTTGCAGTTTGTTTCCTCAATGAATCAATATGACTTTGCCATCACCTATACCAAGCTTTAGGACCAATTTAATAGAATGTTGCATTTCTATTAAAGGTGTCAACTTATAGAACAATCTAGACAAGGAATCAAAAGAATATATGAATAAAACAAAACAAAAGAAAACATATTTTTGATAAGCAAACTGCACAAACCCTCTAAGATATGCAGTCTTATTTATGCATTATTACAATATTAGCTGCCATTCTTACATATTGAAAGGACTTATTGTAAAATGCTACTCCTTCATGCTTATTATATTATCGGCCAACTGATATTATGATAATGGCTCAAATATTCAAGTTATTACGTTATGGGCAAGTTGTCATAGTATGGGCATCATTACATTGAAAAAGGCCCAAATTACTACATTATTGGCTGTTTTCATATCATTGGTTCTTACAACACACTAAGAAGAAAGTGTATGATGGATGCACTTTTTACTGTGTGGGACTGAGAGTTGGACAACTTACCAAAAGTACACCAAATGTTTGACTTCGTAGCGTCCCAATAAACTGTGAAGGTGGAATCTCTAACGTTCAATGTCTTGTCATAAACCTTTCACAGGTCAAAAATCAATTATAGGGCTAACATGGAGAGAAGTAATCAAAAATACACAATTACCTCAACTTAGCGCAACATGCACAGGGGAAAAAAGATCTTTCTGAAAACATCTGCAGGTTGTTCCAGTTTCAGCCAGTGCGTTGACATTCATTTCCTCCATATATCTTCTATATTTGACTCAAAGTCATGAAGCACCAGTAACTAGAGGCCCTTTTTTTCTGTTTACAGAACATTAAATAGATCTGATATCTAAATTGTAGCAGATGTTATTTTTTTTTCATGTTGGTTCAGGGTATGAAAGCTCCGACATAGAATTTTGACATGATTTGCATTAAAAGAGATGTCTCGACAAAAAAAAAAAAGGTGCTACACCAGGGCTGTCAAACATAAGGCCCGTGGGGTAACACCAGGTCACAAGAGGCTCCAATGTCGCCCACCAAACCACCAAGCAAATGGTACAATTTCGAAGAAAACATTGATATTTGGACTTTGGATTGGTTAGCACTCATGTCTCATTGTGAGTCTGGATTGGGATTGTGGGCCGTCCGATGAGGAGTTTGCATGTTCTCTCAGGGTAAAAAAACCCCAAAACAAACACACATATGTGATTAATTGGTGACTATAAGAGTCTCAAGTGTTCTTTTTGTAATGTTTGGAGGCCCCCTAGTGGTTGATGAGCTCGAAGCAGCCATCTTTTGTGACTGTCGCCTCTAACACACAGTCCCCCATTGATCTCCCTCCTTGCAGGCGACGGTGTCACCCAGCAGCTACACCCTGTCCAAGTGTTTCCTGCCGGAGGAGAGCACGGTGATCGGTGTTTACTGCTCGGCGGGAGCCTGCCTGCTGCTGCTGTTCCTGGCTCACTGTCTGTGGATGAAAGGCCTGCTCCAGTGCCTCAGCCTCTGCCTGCTGGGGAAGCACAAGTCTCTGTGACACTGCATTACCCAGAGTGCACCGCGTTCTGGCACAGAGCCACAGGTTCACTGGAGCCGACTCAATGTGGAGACCCGCCCCCCCCTTGAAAATTCCTCCCGTGAGCGGGCCGTTAAAAATCCTTTCATACAATCTTGATTTGTTTGTTCAAATGTTTTTTGCGGCACTGTGAAGGACTTGAATATTTATTTTAAATGACTTTAAGGAACTCAGAAGTGGTGTCAACAATGGCAATAGAGAGGTTAAGGCCTGTGATGAGAACCTCTTTCGTTTTTTTGTTGTTTTTTTCAGACCTCTTGGCAGTGCAATACAGGTGGAAAGTGCAGTTTCTGGAAGGTTTTAATCACAGAAGAGAGACTTTTTAACTGCGTGGATGAAGTGCACATGTGTGTCATCAACTAGGACTAATGAAACAAGTACATATGTAAATAGTTAAGTGTCCCTGGTCTGATTTAAGTGGTAAAGTTAAGTTAGAAACACGTGGGTGCTTTATGTCCTCCTTCCCTCTTCCGATGTTACCTGTGACCCGATGTGACCCCCACCGATCGTTTCTCACTCCGAGCACTGTTTGTTTCTGTCGTTGATGTCACACCATCCATCCAGGTCGCCTCGTTGTTTTTAATGACGCATATCCGGAAAATAGTGATCGCTGACTTTCTGTGCCAAATGTTTGTGAGGGTTTTTTGCCAAATTGTGGAAACATTTCTGATGAAGCTGTATATAATAAAATTGAGTCTTAAATTGCATTTGGAGAGTGTCTCTACTGCAGTGGTGAGCAGAGGGGTGGTGTGGGACGGCCACAGTGGGAGGTCATCCAAAAACGATAATGTGGGTAAAAAGATGTGATGTTTCAGGCTTCAAATATTATGTATATAATGAGACTTAACCTAATTTTATGTAAACTTCAATTAGCTTCTACTCACTGTCACAACGCAGTGCTGGGAGCTCTTTTGATATACATTACTGTATGAAGCGTGCAAAAACACATGTTGATAATCACAACTCTGTTGCATGCAGTATCTTGATGAGTGGCAGGAAGTCATCGCACACAATTAAACACAGGTTTAGGATTATAACTAAGCACAAATGCAACATTACTGCACTTAAAGATACATCAAGTAATATTTTCGCAGTATAAAAGGTCTGATGGGATCGTGTTAACTATTATGCCGCTTTGATATCTTTTCCATCATACATGAAAGAGACAAAGACAGAAAAGATTTGCATTTTCATGCAAATCAAATATAAAAAGATGCAACTCGATGGGGCAGACAGAGAGTTTTGGGGAATAATAAAAGTGACGGTGAGAAATAGTAGCCACATGGACTAGAGTGAAGCAGATACACTTGAGGACGGGGAGGATTTAGAGGTTTCCCCATATATGATGTTATTTAGTGTGTTGAGATGTAGGGGCTATTAAAAAGTACGCTTCATTTCATTTAACACGAAAAACGGCCACACGGAATTGTTATTTTTTGCCACCTCTGGGGACGTGACGGTGTCTTTAGTGAAGATGGTCTCATAAACTGCAGCGACCGAACCTGGAGCCTTAAAGTCTGGACAAAGAAACCGTTTCATCCCAGTGTGTGAAATCACTCATTGGTTCATTACTCAGGGAGTCCTATGTGGAGTACAGATTGGGAAAACATCTTTAAAACAAATTTTCCTCAAAGTTGTTACTTTCACATTTTGTCCCACCTTTAATTTTGTTGTCCTTTATGCATAAAATGTCCCTTGTGAGGGGCATTAGTTGGAGATTTCTTTTTCCAGATATGATGTAACAATTGTTTGTTGTACGTTCGAAGAGCACCAGGAAATGGCCAGTACCCCGTGTGGCGCCCTAAAGAGGAAATCGAGATAGATTTATAGATGAGCAGTGTTTCCCAGTCCTGATTCTGGAGCCCGTGCACCAGCATACATGATTCAAACAAATGAGTCATCATCAGGCCTCACAAGAGCTCCACAATGATCCATTCATCTGAATCAGGACTGCTAAAGAGCAGGGAACAAATCTAAAAAACACACAGGCCAGGATTTGGAAACCCTACATCGCGATGACTCCCGGCATCCCACTAAGAACAGACTCAGAAACACAGTGAAAAGATTGTACCTCAAATCCGAACACAACTGGACACCAAGATAGAAATAAAGCAAAGTCCTCTAATGTGCCTCTTTATTTAAAGAAAATAAAAATGTCATTTAATCATCCTCCCAGGCCAAACAAGGTTTTTGCACCTCCAGTCAGTTCACTCTCTTTTGGGGATAGACGTGTACTGTAGCAGAAGAAAAGGCTGATGCTGTTTGTACAAGGAGAAGAGCTTGTCTCGTTGGGTGCTGCTCACACATTCATAGTGCCTGTGCCATTGGGTATGGCTCCAAAGGACCAAAGAATTACTAATATTGCACGCTCTCATTTATTCATCTCCATTCTAAACATGCTTTCCTATGTGTGTATGTATACATATTTACCGTATACATACATAGGTATGTACACCTAGGCACACACATAATTAAACATGTATAATTGTACATATATATTTATATAGACCTATAAATTTACATGTACATACATTTATAAAATTTTACACAACACGCACTTTGTCCTCACACGCGCGCGCACACACACACACACACACGCGCACGCACGCTCGCTCGCTCACGCTCACACACACGATGCGTCTGTGAGTCTATGTTTGTTTTATGTACACATGCGCACAGGCACGCACATCAGTACAGATCTCAGACACACTTCATATCGAAAAAACGTTGGTTCCTATTAAAACAACACCAGGTTGCAATTTGGACACTTTCAATGGATTTCCAATGTTTGTTTAAAGCTGTGAAATTCAAAATAATAATAATAATAATAATAATAATAATATTAATAATAAGAATAATAATAATAAAAGGAGGAAAAATTAAACAAAAAAGGCATGGCGCTGCAACATCTGGTCTTCACTGCAGGTAAGTGGTTAATTTGCATAATGTATACAGGTTTTTAGGATTTTTTCCCTATTTTTTTATTTTTTACTAAACAGCATTTCCTTTTTTTTTATAAACCAGAAAAAACTAAACTCTACAGAGAAAGTCCCCTACCTGCAGTCGTTCGCTGCCGATAGAGTTTGACATCAAGCTGTACAGCGCAGTCGAAAACATACTTACATCTGAGCTCATTTACAGGTACAGCCATAATCAAGGCACAAAGATCTACAAGTAGATTTGTTTTTCTTTCAATTAAGTTGTACAAAATAATATTACATTTTACAGTCTGTACAGGATAATTCAACCTTGCACAGTGTACAAGTTAACAAAAGAAAAAATAACCCCGCCCCGCCCTCAAAAGAAGAAGGAAAAACAAAAAGAAAAAAGAAAACCAATAGATTCTCTTTCCCCCGCCCTCCTCCCCATCAGTATCTCTAAGCTAAAAGGATGGTTTGTGTGGAAAAAGGAGGCAGGTCCGAGTCCGTGGAGGCAGCAGGGCTAAGGTGCAGAGAGCTCAGTCCCTTTTCCTTCATTTAAATTCATCTTTGTGTCATTGTGCCCCACCCCCCCGCCCACCCCAACATCCCGCTTTACTCGTCCGCTCCACACGTCTCTCGGCCGCTCGGTCCACCCTGCAGCTCAGCAAGCTAACGTGACAGGGTAATAAATATCGTGATGCTACATTGTGTGTATGCTTCCTCTGGAGAAAAAAAACAAAACAAAACAAAACAACAAAATCGTTAAGGAACCTGATGGAAAGTGCATTTATCTCTTCATCCACTCGGTTTGCCCTCCGGCCGGTCGTCTTCCGATGCGGAGAGAAGAAGCAGGTCGGAGGGCGGTAAAAGGGCAAAAGAAAAAAAATAACAAAGGGCAAGTTCATGGAGGTGATGCCTGCTTTAACCAGCAGGTGACACACACGCACGCACACACGCACGCACGCACGCACACGCACGCACACACACACACACACACACACACACACACACACACACACACACACACACACACACACACACACACACACACACAGGCGCTCTCGCTCACATCGGCATTCACCCCTTTTCTTCATACCACACACACACAAACACACACACACGCTGCCTCTACACTGAGGTCCTGCAGGTGTGTTTTATGTATCCACACACCCTCCAGTCCAGGTCCAATGACAAAGTTTAAAAAGAAGAAGAAGAAGAAGAAGAAGAAAAAAAAATAAAAAAACACCAGAAGGACACAACGGGGCAAAAAAAACCAAAGAAAATAAAAGGAGGTAGCCCAAGGCTTAGTGGAATGACAAAAATCAAGGCATTCGACAGGAAGGATCAAAAGCAAAAAGGAAGAAAAAAAAAAAAAACAAGCGGCAAGCAACAATTTTTTGTTCCCCAGCCTTCCTTTCAACATCAGTAAAATGGGGGTGAATCGGTCTCAGAGAAGAAAAAAAAAAAGTATAAAAAGCTAAGAAGTTAAAAAGAGGAAGAGGATTTGACACACTTCAGTAGTACTTCATAGTCCTCGACAGGAGGGGCGGTCAGGGGTCGTCGAAGGTTTCTTTTGTGGGGGTGAGGAGTGAGGGAGAAGGATGAAGAGGAGGAGGAGGAGGAGGAGGAGGAGGAAGGTTTCGTCAAGGATGCAGACTGGTGGAGAAAAAACACAGAAGGCTGACGGAGACGGTCTCCCATCACAAGAGTTCGTACTGCCGCAGGTGCATTCTCTGAATGATGTCCCGGCAGTCGTTGAACACCCGCCGGATGTTCTCTGTGTCCACGGCGCAGGTGAAGTGGGGGTAGCAGTAGTGTCTGCCGTCGCCACTCGCAGTGCTGATCCGCTGGGGGGGGGAGAAGAGACGTCACATGCACTGCAGCCACAGCACGCTCATTCGTTCAGTCTCCATGTCTTCACCTCTAAATCCCTACTGTGAAGGGCTGAGCTGAACGTTCAACTAAATCATCTCCACATTGATACGCTTTGCTCTGCCTCAGTGTTCTTCTTAGATTTGGGGTGATTCCCGTAACACCCATAAACACAGTGATACTTTTTCTGAGAGGCTCTCAAACAATCTCCTCCTGTCCCGGTGCTTTAACCATTTCCAGAACACCGGCACTCATTTTAAGCTTAGTTAAGCTTAGTTTGCTTTTTTCTATGTCTGCTGAGAAACTCAAGCTACAAACGTGTGAATCTGGTGAATCTTGTCGTGTTATTCAGAAGTCTTGTGTGACTGTAGTGTAGTGACAATTAGCACAAAGACTCTGTCTCCTCATGGTTTCTGATTTCGTGGATTTATTTAAAGCATTTATAGTGAAGATAAATACTGAATCCTGTCAGTGGCAGCAGCAAAGTAATAAAAGCTGAGCGTACATCTCACTGGAATCAACTAGTTGAAGGAATCTTCACTTGTAATTCAACTGGATCGAAATATTTTTCACATGAATGTTGTCGGCGTGGAAAGAAATTCTGCTTCACAGTTTAGCTGGAGTTCACTTCGCTCGGCTGGCAAGTGTTCTGAAATGTGAGAGGTAAGTGAGATAATTGAGAATTTTGTCCTCATAAATACTGAGAATCTCCTCAGTCCAGCCCTCCTTCTGTCACAGACATTCAGAAAAGTTGACGTGCAGAAGCTGTTGGAGGACGACCAGACTGACATGGTGAAGGCTTTTTTCTCATTTTTGGGGCCCTTTTGTTCAGGAATATTTTCGAACGTGTTCAATACAGTCGCGAGGTCCTTCAAGTCATGCGAGGAAACGGCAAACCTTAGCGAGTTTCTCTACATACTGTATCTGTTACTGTATTAGTTCACTAGTATTGAAGCATCAGCCGCAGGAGTACTCCCATCATTTTCCCCCTCAGATTTTTACTGTTATTGCCAGAAAACATTCTAACGTCCGGTGATAAACCAGCTACAAGTGCTGGACATTGTTGTTAAAAAGCTGTACGTGAAGGGAGGAGCAGGCCGATAGTACCCATATCTGGAGTCACATGAGCGAAGCAGAAGATCTGTGTGAGGAACACACTGAGGACACTGAAGACGAGGCCGTGCACAACTACTGAGGAAAGCTGCACTGATGGGTGTGTGTGAGCCTTTGTGTCCGCGCGTACGTGTCCTCTTATGTCATCGCATATGAAAATCATTTTATCTGCTTATCTGCACGTGCCTTAGTCCTCACAAAAAAAAAAAAAGAAGAAAAAAAAAGGTCACCGTCAGCAGAACAGGTCCATCAGGTTTAGTCATATTTGTGAGTACCAGTACAAAACACTGAGTGGCGAATTAACAAGCCGAGTTCATCTGATGAACCTCGGTTCACTTCCGTCTTCAGCACTGATGTACTTACAAGAAACTCGTCCCGGATGAAAAACTTAGCTCTTGTCACTCTCGGGTCTTCACCAGGTTCAGGAGTTGCTGAAAGATTTAAAAAAAAAAAAAAAACAGGTTGAGGGTCATCACCAGGGACAAAATGTATATTTGTAACAGTGCTGAGCTTCGTACAAACCTTCATTTGGTATGGTGTAGCGAGCATATTCGGGGAAGTAGTCTTCAATTTTGGATTTTCCAGCTAATACTTTCTCAGCCAGCATGTCCTGCTTGTTCAGGAATAATATGACCGATATAGTGCGTAACCATCTGGAGGACGGACACCAAGAAAAACAAACCATCAGCAGCATTCACAACATTCAAGCACGATTCCACATCTTTACTGGACATCTCATTTATAATTCAATAATTCAAGCATTTTAACTAAATTCAATGAATCTGATTCATCATGAACGGTCAGTAAATAAAAGATGGTTTCTTTTCTAATCTCAGCGTTTTAAATTGATGCCTTTCTTGTCTTCACGGTTATGATGAAAGTAAGTTCATTTAAAGTCTTTTAAAGGACAAAGGAGACTCTAAAGCAGGGGTGTAACGCACTAAAATATCACATGTAAGCTCTAGAGCACTGGAGCTTCATGAAGATATTCACTTGAATAAGCTGTTTGGACTCACCTGTTGTTCCAAATACTGCGGAAGAGGTCCAGGGCTTCTCGTAGCCTGTTGGTGTTATTGTCTTCCCTTATTACCATGTTATAGCTGCTGCTGGCCACCACGAAGATGATAGCAGTGACGTCTGGAAGGAGACAAGACGTACATGCACATCAGGACCGCTCTCTGACACCTCATGTGTTCAGGAGTAAAGTGACGCTCAAGCTGGCGGAAATCGCCTTCACACCGACCGGATGTATTGAGAGGAGAGAAGAAGAGGAACAACAAAGGAAAAAGAAAAAAAGGTCTCACCGTTAAAGCACTGGATCCATTTTCTCCTTTCATCTCGCTGGCCCCCAACATCAAACATGCTGCGTTGGAGACAAAATAGTGGGTCAGTCTCAGACATGACAACACACTCGTTGCTGCCCTCTTGTGATCAAAGACTTCATCTAAGTACTGGGACAGGACGGAGGGCGTCAGGTACATGTTGTACTGCAGTCGGCCGACCTCAGAGCATCCGTTCACCCAACTGATTTATTGTGGCGACTATCTACATGGTTTCCTCCTGATCACAGGTCGGCTTCGCCAAAATAAAGCCTTGATCGTAACAAGACAAATAAGAGAGCATGATCGATTACTAGACATCTGACATTAACAGCATAATTTGATTGTTGGTGGCTTGTGTGACCCTGGCTGGAGGTTTGGATGTCTTCATATCTGGATAATGGAAGACATCAACCAACCAACCTCCTCTTCCCCCCCAAAAAAGAAGTCATGACCTAGAGTTTTGCCACCAATCATTCGCGATGATATAATGTGAGACAAAGGCCTGCTTGAAGCAGCAGAATAAGACTGTTGTGTCTGCAACTGTGGAAATGGGTCATCCGATGTGACATCAGCAAAGGAGTTACAAAACATTTACTCTAACCTTCATTGGCTTCTCTAGTAACTGTAAAATAGCGTCAAGATCCCCAAAAGAGAAAACGTTTGACATTTTAGTCACTGAGCAAAGGCACTATCGTGTGTGTGTGTGTGTGTGTGTGTGTGTGTGTGTGTGTGTGTGTGTGTGTGTAAAAGCTGAGAACTTACTGGAAGTTCACTTTGTCTACTTGGAACCTCGTCTCGAAAATCCCTGAAGTTAACACTCGGCAGCGTAGCAGGTCCTGCACATTTTAGACAGACAGGTTTCAGTAAAAAACAACAACAACAACAACAACAAAAAAAACAAGCAACTTGATTTCCACGTTATGTACAGAACACTGACCTGGTCCGTTGGTGTGTAGTCGCTCTGTCTTACAGAGTCAATTCTGTCCAGAAAACTGCAAAGATAGAAACAAGAGATTAGAGATTTTCCTGTCTGGGGGAGTCACTTCTATAAGCTGTGCAGAGATTAAATTACATGCAAAAATATCCTTGTTTGAACACTGATTCTACAGTAAATCAAACCCAAACATAAGCAGTGGGCATCAATTCATTAGACGCAAAAGAGAAAACAGTGAAATCAATCAATCAATCTTAACATATATTCAGGAATTCAAGTGAATAACAATACGATCTGCAAAAGGCGGCGGCCATGTCTGACTCCCTGTAGAGGCCTGACAGGCCGCTGCTGAAGCAGCTGCAAGCCACAAGAGGGCAGGCCTGCTCAGTCTGGGCTATTTTGGTCTGTCTCTAGCCAGAGTGATTACATAAGGCGGTTATTGTGGAGGTTAGACAGCTTGCTGTTGCCATCTTTTCACTACTGAGAGAGCATGTGCAGCGGCAGCGGGAGCAGCGGCAGCTGGGCCTCTCTGCAGCACAGCAGGCAGGCTCAGGACACCCAGGCTGGGGATGCACGGCCACACAGGCCCCGACACCATCCCAATCACACACCATGAAAAAAAAAACAGGTCAGTCCTGGAAGCCACAACACATCCAGCCGACTGAGGATTTCTGTCCATTACTGCACTGCTGGGAAACAGGCAGCTGAGGGCATCAGGTTCATTATGACACACAATGTGGACCCATGACAAACATATATTGTTGTTAAAGTATCCATATCAAGTTTAAGTATGCCTTTGAGTACAACTCAAACTTTTTGTCATCTTAACCGCTTTGCGATGGACTGCAGAGGACAGCAGAGGACTACAACAGGGTTAAGAAACAATGAACACTGAGGCCTCAAGCTAAAACGCCCTTGAAGGAAAGTAGCAGTAGGAATGAGTTAGTCAGCACAAAAAGCAAATGTGTTACTTTCTCTTCCTAAAAAAGACTTAAACAACTGATACAAGTCACATTAAAGGGGTTTAATGTGAGTCAGGATGTGGGTCCATGTTGAAAAGAGCTGAAGCTGCTGAGTGATTGTAATGTAGGACACAGATGTGGACTGGACCAGCTCTCGCTCGCTGCCATATTTCACTTTCTACCCCGCTTCAGGATGTCACACACAACAGACGGCGACGGCCTGGCCGCAGCGTACAGGAAGCTTGATGCGCAGAGGATCAGCGCTTGGGGTTTCAGTCAGCGACTTCATTTTCACCTCAGCCCATAGAGTATCGCACCCAACTCCAATTAAATAACTCAGAATAAACGCTCTATTATGAGACAATAGAGATGCTCTGATGACGATGTTTTCTTTACACTGATTGCTTCATTCAAGCCACACAGAAGAAGAAATAAAATTAAAGCTGCGCGCGGTGTTGAACGGGTCCTCACATGACGCTGATCAACGATTGGAAGTATGTCCCCCAGGTGGCGCTGCGACTGACAGTGTGTTTTGGCCTATGGATGTGATGAGGAGCTGAGTGGAGCATGTACAGGCTAGTTATGCAGCAATTCCTGTCCATCCATCAGGTGGCGCTCTCACTGTGACTCTATTTGGTCAGTGGAATTCATTAGGGCCACACTCTGATCACCCATGTAAAGTTTCAGGCATATTGTAGCATGTAGAGCAGAGTTACACATCACTTCCTGTTTCACGGCGAACCATCACATTTGACTTTTGTACAGAATTTTGATTCCTTTTTTATGGGGAAGGACTTGTGTGTGTGTATATATATATATATATATACATATATATATATATACATACACACACACACACACACACGCACGCACGCACACACACACACACACACACACACACACACACACACACACACACACACACACACACACACACACACACACACACACAAGTAGTGTGTTCCGAGTAGAAGTTCCGCTATGACTGTGAATGTACATTAGCATATGGATGTGTTCAGGGCAGCACTGTGATGACACATGTCATGGCCACGCCCTTTGAGTTTTGAGTACGGCCTGTTAAATATACTGGCCTATTTTAGGTATCTCGGTCCAAATGCTTAGGAGGAGTTTCACGCATAACGCAAAATGGCTGACTTCCTGTTGGGTTGGCCGTATGGGTGTCAGTGACATTTTTGTGTGGCTTGACGTGCTGCATATGTCTACCAAATTTCTTCGACATCGGTGAAACATGTTTAACGTGTCGCTGGCAGTAGATCCTAAGCGTATGAAAACAATGGAGGGGGCGCTATGGAGCTATTTTTGCCAGAGACGTGCGCAATGACTACAAAATATAAAACAGTTTGCCACTTCTGATGTGTGTGTAGCTTTTCACGAAGTTTTGAGCACGCCATCAAAAATGCAGCAGTTTGCGCAGTAGCAGAATAAAGTATAATGATAAGAAGAAGAAAAAAATAATAATAATAAAATAATAATAATAATAATTCCTTGTAGGGAATTCTAATAGGGTCTTGGCCAGCACTGCTCGGGCCCTAGCTTTTTTTCAGACAGGACTTCATACACAGTAAACACATCTACAGTATCAAGGTAGATCAGCAAATGATAGTCCGCAAATAAGATTACTGTAATTCAACATATTTCTTAAGTTTCTGTATATAAGTAATTACTTTTTTGTAGACTTTTTATTCTTGCTCTCTACGTTTGGCTCTTTACCTTCGTTAAACTGGCTTGTTATTCATCATTGATGACTGAAGACTTCCTGTAAATACGCAATAACGTTTTGAAGGGAATTCATCTTGTTTTAGAAAAAAAGGATTTATCAACAAAGTCAATATTCATTTTTGGGCTTGAGCACATTTTAAAAAACTATACATTTTCAACTTCACTCAAGTAAACATGTTGAATTGGCAAGTATCTGTGCCTTTGTACCTCTGATGACAGCTTGTAAAGAACATACAGTGTGAAGAAGAAGGAAGCTTTAACAAAAAATCACAATTCAAAAACAAAAAATTTGTTTTTAAAAATTCTCCAATTTAGAGATGCTAGTTTACGATATATTGGCCTACCACCTTTTATATCCAATAAATATTGAACTATTTTGCCCTTAGAAGGTCAAGAAGCAGATCATATTCTACTATTTTCTATATATTCTATTAGATCCTATTGAAGTATGTGAAGTTTCCACAGTTCCGTCACCATCTTGAACTTACAATCTCATGTTGGGATGGTTGGAGCAGAACGTTTCAAACTCCTAAAAAGAACCTCAACATCCGACGCCAAGGAGGTAAGTTTGAATTAAAAAATGTTTAGCTCATGCTTCGTCATAGAGTTGTCCAACATATGCTACGTTTTAATTGTTACAGGCATGAAGGGCAACACAAGATGAACGATATACATTAAATAAGCCACAATCTAGATTTATTTCTTTGTTTTTGTACTGAGGATATCTTTCAATTGTCCCATTCCTCAACCGTCAGTGGAAATCTGGTGGCTATAGAATAGACTGGAATAGAAACAGCTGATTGCTTTCTCAAGTAACTGTTTTATCTCAACTTCTTTTATTGCCGTTCTCTCGCTGCTGCCTATATTTGGCGAGTAATGCTGCTTATAACCATAACTACCAGACTGTTCTCATATCCAGGAAGATTAAGACCTACAAGAAAGCGGAGAAATAGAGCTGTGTCCATATATAAGTCATTATGGAGGACACCAGGACTTGTGCATTACGACTGTCCAATCACAGAAGACACATTTCAAACTGCTCAGTAGAGTCAAAAACACATAGTGATAGTAGTAAAATGCCATATATTGTAAGTTTAAAGTTATCTTAGAAGAGGTGGCAGAATCACTCAACACGGCAAGGGAGTTATAATCGGAAAAGCGTCATAGCGTGGAAAGTGTCCTCAAACCGAAAGAGATTTCATGACCTAAGTGTCACATCAGACAAAACTGGAAGAGAATGCCGACTGCCGTCACCAAAAAGCAACACATTCAAATAGCTTTCATTAGGAACTGAAAATGTGGCGTGGTGAAAAAATTTACGACGATCTTTTGGTTATGAATACATTCTCAACACAATCTTCAAAAAGAGAGGAAATCACCACTTGTCAAGCGGTGGTGACTCGGACCTTGGCTTTGAAGTCTTACATCACAGCGAACATTTATCAAGTCACACAATTAATTAAATCTATGTACTGATTAGTGCTTCTCTGGGAACAAGACAAAAGTAACCAGAAAACCCAGTGAACTGGCATACAACACACACACACACACACACACACACACACACACACACACACACACACACACACACACACACACACACACACACACACACACACACACACACACACACACACACACACACCCCTGAGCGGACATTAATAAAAATCCGTCACACTCATAAACAGAAGCAAATCCCACAGAAAATCTTCTGCTTTTGCCCCATTGCTGTAACAATGTGGGAGTATTTTTAGTCAGCCTTCCTTGCAGAAACCTAGCTAAGTTATAATTACTGAGTGCTTCGTGACTGCCATGTGACACAAGTACTATTGGTAGAGCACTGGAGATC
This sequence comes from Lipophrys pholis, assembly GCF_963383615.2. NCBI lineage: Eukaryota > Metazoa > Chordata > Actinopteri > Blenniiformes > Blenniidae > Lipophrys > Lipophrys pholis. The sequence goes on along the minus strand of NC_137635.1, from coordinate 44,024,680 downwards.
CAAATATAGTCTTTGAACCAGGCGAGAGACAAAAGGGAACAGGGGTCCTGGATCCACGAAAAATGCAGAAAAAGATAACATAGATCACGGGGTGGCCAACCAGATAATAAAAAGGTTTGGGTGCAGTTTTCAGTGACTACCTCTGTTCTGATCAAGAGCTCCAAATAGAGCAGCTGGGTTTGAGGTCCGTGGAAATCCTGTGGTTTGTGTTGGTTTCTTTAAATTCCTCCCAGAGTTGTTCTCTGCCTACTTGCATTAGAAGCTTTCAGACCAGGGGCCACATATAAGGGGGCAGTAAAAAGGGACATCATAACATTTAAATAGCGACAACTAAACATTCTGAATTTTGCCTTACAAAGAAATGGGAGCGTGCTCTGGTGAAACTCTTTTGTTTAATAAGCCTAATGAGTGAGATTAATGTATTTTCAAAAACTTGCCCCCATAGTGTGGCTTTGATGCACAAGCTAGTTTTTGCATTGCTACTGAATTGTATGATGTCACCATCGTGATTTAAAATGAGCAACTTTAATTGAATATGCGTATTTAAAGTCCATCCATTCATCATCAATCTGTGCAGGGTTGGTGGAGTAAATCCCAGTTTATTATGGGTCACCAATTAACCTCATGTGCATGTTTTTGAACAGTGGGAAGACACTGGACTAAAGCCACACACACATGAGGAGACCATGCAAACTCCACATAGAAAGGCCTCAGCTGGTATTTGAAGCTGGACTTGCTCACTGCGAGGTGAGAACGCTAGCCACTGCGCCACAGCGCAGCCCACATTTAAAGTCTTCCTTGTTATTTTTCACAATGCATGGCCTGCGGATCTGAACAGACCCTTTGGTTGCCCACTTTAAGCCCATAGGCCATATGTTTGGCACCCCTTCTTTAGACCTAAACTTTTGTTATCGTTAACAATGTCAAAAACGGCAACGGATGTAGTCTTTACCTGTTTATGAACACGTGAATGTTAAAAAAAAAAAAAAAAAAACGACCACAAACTACAGCCTGAGTGAGGAGTTAGTGTTAACTATCACCATCTGAAAATCTTTTTTTTTTACTGTATATATTTTAGACAATATGGCTCCTTTTCATGTTTTGACAAACCAGACTGTATCTCCATATCCCATGAGGAAAGGTTGGGGTTTTATTATTGGTGTAGACCATATTGGAAATCTGATACACTGTTTGTGTTCACATCTACTTTTGCCAAGCTGGTCCACCAAAGCCGTACCAACATGTTGCCATGACTACTGAGCATGATGACACAGCAAACGGCATGTTCACGTGGCTCCTGGCTATCAGGAAGGAAATTTAAATGAGGCATTGAACTTTGGTTTGGTCGTATAGTTTAGAATATTATGTTTGTATATAATCCCAAAACCCACCCACAATGCATCATGGGAACTTTTACAGCTAAAACTTTTAAGGTCAGTTACAAAAACAAGAAAAAACAACAACCTTGGCGCAGACTGATGACTCTGGAGCTCCGACTAGCGGCAAGCAGCTGAATGACAGTTAATTCACAATAATGAAAAGTATTAATATTTGTGGTGGCAACTAGCAAGGGGGCAGACAATTTATTGCAAAGTCGACAAAGGATGTAAACCCCCCGCCCCCCGGGCTCTATACGGATGTTTTGGTATGAACCACACTGAACTGGGGCAAAACGGCTGGTGTGAATGCTAAAACAGCCCTTCGGTAACAAAAATGTTTCTGATTCTTGGCCCTAACCCAGTGTGAAGGCACACTAAAAATGTCAAGTCCTGCGTTCCAAAACTACCTGAATTAGTGACTATCAAACTTTTTACCTCACTGAACTATTTGCAGTTAACGTGTTAAATGAGCAGTGTTTGTCTTTTTAGCTACTCCCTTTTAAGAAGAGGTTGTTTGCTGTTCCATGACAGCGTGTTCAAAATTGGCAGGTTAAATATATCAAAAGAAAAAAGAAAAAAAAAACACCACTATCTTGTCTATAACAGTCCCTCTCTGTCTCTCTTCGGGTTGGACTGGCTCTGTATTTAGCTTAAACACACTGTACTGGCCTGCGGGCCAGTCTGTGTTGCTATGTATAGGCTTTGTTATGGACAATATCACTTGACTTGGCCTGGTCTTTCTGTGTTGTTTGCCTCATCTTTCCATAAAACACACACAGGCCTGAATACACACACAGCCTGATCTCTCTCTCTCTCTCTCTCTCTCTCTCTCTCTCTCTCTCTCTCTCTCTCTCTCTCTCTCTCACTCACTCACTCACTCACTCACTCACTCACTCGCACTCGCACACGCACACGCACACGCACACGCACACGCACACGCACACGCACACACACACACACACACACACACACACACACACACACACACACACACACACACACACACACACACACACACACACCAATATGCTGAGGGACAGTGGATGCTGGGGGGCCTCAGGCCTCAGCTCCCACGTGGTCCGGGTCACATGGTGCTGCCCATTGAGCAGAGAAGGGAAAAGACGGAAGATGGTGGAGAAGGAGGTGGTGGGAGAAGTGGAAGGGTGGGGACTATTTCAACACAGACATCCAAAGTGTCTTATTTTAACACTTTTTGCATTATAAAGACAAAAGAAACATACCTAAATGCAAAATAAAGCTGTAAAGAAGAGAAGTAAACTAAACAACAACAAAAAAACAGGTCATCTGTAAATAGAAGGTGAAAACAACTTTGCAAAGTTGGTGCAATACGGAAATAAATGCTGGAAAACAGTCTCCACTAACAGACTGGAAACCTTCAACACCAACCAGCAGCACTCAGCCTCATGTGCTCATTTGATAATTGGGTTGACTTTTTACAAATAGCAGGCCATCTTTAATTAGCAGTTCAGAGGATCCGATCAATAGTTTCCATATTTTGAGCCGCTCAGGCCAGCATAATGGACATTCACTTTAGTCTCCAGTTGACTGGTGACCGCGCTCTGAAACTCACTTCTGGACACAGCAGCACCAGGCACACTTTTTTCTCTGACTTATCTGAATGTCTAAATGAATTGTAAATTAACTGTAGCTCTGTTGTGTTTTAGGAATAGTTTGTGAAGACCACAGAGAGAATCAAGAGAGGACGATCAGAAATAAATAGGAAAACAGAAGGGCTTCGAGCTGAGTGTATTCACGGGAGAAGAGTACCACAAAGAGCAACTCAAACTTTACACCTTATTGGCACATTCAAACTATTTGAAAAACAAATTACCTCTGGCAGGTGACAAAGCAAAAAAGCAAGTCACGGTAAAAGTTATTTAACACTGGAAATGTATACAATTTATATCCACTAAATCTGATTAAAAATACTGAACCTAAAGTGTTAAGTTGAGAACTTTTCTCATACTGAGTATTGAAACAAGAGCAGCGGCACCACACAGTCTGTCACATAACACAGACTGTCAGATGTATTGAGCTGCTCCAGCATACAGAGCCACGTGCAGCGGGACAAACCGAAGGTGGAGTTGCACAGGGCCGTGGTCACCTGGTGGAAAGATCTGAGCCTGAGGTTCAGCTCATCCATTCAGACAGGAACACTGCACAGTTTGGGAGATGGATCTGAAACTAGACAAATCCATCAACGGCTCAGTGGGTACTTCCTAAATATAGGAGCAAGAACGGAGACACTCCTGAAAGTCAAACCAAATCTTCTGTAAACAAAAGTGCCTGCTTTATCTCAAAGCCGCCAATTCACCTTCCAGGACCGCATCAAGTCAGGGTTTTGAAAGGTGTTGTATAAAAATGTAAAATACATTGTGATGCCCTTTCGTCTCTGCTTAGTGTCGACTTGGACCATTACGAGACTTCTGTTTGAAATAGGCTCCGACCCCAAATCTGAGTATGCGGGGACTAATGTCGGGTTTAAACCGTGTCAAACGTGGAGCTCCCAAAAGCAGCGCTCACTGACAAATTGACTTATGGGTTTCTCTAAATAATATTGAAGTCGGACATCAATATGCTATTTGTCGGCTACTGAATTAGCCTCTGCCAAAAATAGAAAACCATGTAAAAATAGTGTAATCAACAGTATCGAGCAGTTTTCAATTCTCTTCCCTGTAAACAACGGCAGCCTCCATGTCCAATTTGTTATTCCGCTAGGAAGTCAACTGATGACCCAGTGAAAATGAGCTTTTCCTCTTTCATCCAAATCCAAAGTCAATAAGCAATGACTAACATCAGACAGCATCACAGCACTAGTACAGCTTGCATAAGTCTGAATAAGCTGTATAGGCCGGACCACCTGGTTATAATTAATCAGCCACGACCACACAGTGAAAAAAATGCTCCCAACAAGCAACACTGACTTATTACATTTTATTTGGTAAATGATACATACATTCTTTATCTGTAGAAGTCGAACTGTGCGGCTCTGTTTGCTGTTTGTGTAGTACACAAACAGGCCTCCGGGTGGCATCCCCTCGCTCCTGCTGCCACAGACTCTCTTCCACACTGACCCTGCCTGGTTTTAGCAGCTGGGTTCCCATGGCAACCCCAGTCAGTCCATACCACTCCTCTCTCTCTCTCTCTCTCTCTCTCTCGCTCTCTCTCTCTCAGCCAGCCTGCACTATCCTTCCTTTCCCAGACTCTCCCATACATCAACACAAAGCACAGCCGAGCTCTGTGTGCTAACTTTCTGCACTGTGTGTGTGTGTGTGTGTGTGTGTGTGTGTGTGTGTGTGTGTGTGTGTGTGTGTGTGTGTGTGTGTGTGTGTGTGTGTGTGTGTGTGTGTGTGTGTTCGGTGGGAGGGGAAAGCAAATTTAGGCCCGTGAAGATAGATTATTTTAGAGGGCCATCGTCTCAAGCCCACGACTAAAAATAAGTCTGATTTTAAGTAAAGAGAAGGAGAGCATTACGCACCGTATAACATGTGAAGAGACTCAAAGTTACTCAGGATGGCTACAAGAACAAAGTGTCAGTAAAGATGGATTACACAGTAACTACACAATGTCTGCGATACACCAGATTGAGGTAATAGGTGTGACGAAGCATGATGATTTCTGAGAGTGCAAATTAACGTGCAGCAACTTCAAATAACTCCAGTAATTTATCAAAAGGTAAAAGAAACAATAGTGATAATTGTATTTGTGCATTAGCATTGACCCATGGGACGGTCCCCAATGTTGCCCCGTCCATGTGCGAATTAAGTGGATGGATGAATGTGACAGATCATATAAAGTGTGTTGAAACAGTAAAAATGTGGTTTCCAAGTCCATTTAAAGTGAAGTTTAACTTAAATATTTACTGCTCGATTGTACGTAGCAGACCCAAAGCTGATTCATACATGAGATCAAATGTCAAATACAGCTAAATGCCAAATGTTTACAGATTCATTTAACGTACAGGAAACTCAGTTAAAGCTTCAGAATTTTTTTGTTTTCATACTCAAATTATTAACAATAGCGACTGTTCTCAGGGGATTTTATCAAAAGAAATTAATGAAACTTATCTTATTTGCATGGTTTTGCCATATTTGGTATTGATTTGATATGATAATGATTGGTCCAATTTTGTTTCAGGTTTCCAATAAATGAAATGAAAATTAAAAAAAGGATTAATAGTTGTTAGGTAGTTTGGCGTATTGGCTCAGGAAGAGTTTTAAAAGAAAAAAAATACAAATTGCTTTGTATTTCAAGCACCAAAATAACCACATTTATTTAGTCAACTATCACAAGCAAATAAAGCACAGAATTCACACAAATTAGAAAGTGGGACACTTATAAAATGTGCTTCTACTCAATCTATTATCTTTATTTTTCAAGGTCAGACAAATTAAGTCATAATACACATGAAAGGACGTTGCATCTTTGAAAACACAGATGACAACTGAACGTCCAGTTCTGAAAAAAATATGACTTTAACGTTGAGTATCAGTCCTATGAACCTTAAAGGCCAAAGAAAAAGAGGAAGCGGATGTTCACTGGTGTAGTCTAGTCACACGCTGGGACTCGGAGACTAGAGATACATCTACTTGGTGACTGTAAGTATGACCCAGCAGGTTAAGAATGCCTACAACAATAAATCAACTGACCAAAACAGCCGAAGCAGTAGTTAAGTGTTTACGCATGTTACATGTACATGAAACACCCAACGGCTCAAATGTTCAACAAACACTGTGACAGAAAAATAAAAAAGGTTTCTATAAATAGCTTTCAGCCCCCCCCCCACCCCTTCTGACCACATTCCTCAGGAGGTGAAAGTTGGAGATTGTTTGACTAGTGGCTCAGGTGGAGGAAGACCATTCTGCCTGGGAGAGGCTGGTCATCACCTCCACCGCCACCCAGGGATCGCTGGGCCTTCAGGCTACAAACCTTCAGCTACGGTGCGCCACCAGGGCAAAACTCTGCAGGGTTTTCAAACCCCCGTGTGATACGAAACATGCTAATGTCAACGCTAAACACACACGGTCATGTGATCCCGTGTAGATTTTGCATGGCTCGCTCTGGATGACCGGAGTGTGTGGAGCTGGGAGCCACCATCATGATCAGACATCAAAATGTCTCCTCGTGTGTCAAACCCTGCTTTGATCAATTCAGCTGCCCTTCTCCGAGACTGCTGGTGGAGGGGATAGTCGAGCCGTTTGTGTGTGTGTGTGTGTGTGTGTGTGTGTGTGTGTGTGTGTGTGTGTGTGTGTGTGTGTGTGTGTGTGTGTAGTAGAGGGAGACAGAGTGAAGCATATAGGTGCATTCACACACACTCTCGTGATTTGTTTTATATCGGGGTATTAACAGGAGAGAAGGGCCAGACAGTGCACAGTCGCTCTCTCTGACACACTCAGTCGCACACACAAAACCAACACAGAGGCGTTTTGTGTCTCACCTTCTGCTACTGACCTTCCCTTTGTTTACAGCGCATTGCCGGGATACTCCCTTTGATTCGGCTGCGCACACGTGACCCTAGCCAGTTTCTGCTCTGCAGTGCTGCTGCTAAAAATAGCCTCAGCTTGCCCTGGCTCCACAGCTAGTTTACATAAGCTCTAAGGGGGGTGGGGGGTTGGGGGTGGGGGGGGGGGGGGGGGGGGGGGGGGGGCAGAGGGGGAGGAAAGGAGGGGGAGTTTCAGTGAAGAGAGAGGGAAAGAGAGAGAGAGGAGGAGGAGTAAAATAGTGGAGGAGGAGGAAGAAGAGGAGGGGGAGGTCTATGGACGACCATTCCACAATCTCTGAGCAGGGAACCTGCAGCGCCACTGCTGTCCTCCAGCGGACTGTGCCTTTACACTCCTGGTCAACAGCAGGGTGTGTGTGTGTGTGTGTATGTGTGTGTGTGTGCGTGCGTGCGTGCGTGCGTGTATGTAAGACTGAGAAAGGCATATGTGTGTGTGTGTGTGTGTGTGTGTGTGTAAGTGTGTGGTCGGCAAACATTAACAGACTCACAGATATCCGCCATTCACGAGCCTCGCTTCGTGTCTCTGCCTGTCCTTTAAAATGGACGCACACTTTAACCCAAAAATAAAAATCTATTTATAGCCACAATTCCCCTTCTTTAAGTGGAACATAAATTCTCTTTTTTTCTTCCTGAGCAACGCCGTCCGTGTCCGACGTCAAGGAGACAAAACCGACTATTAACACAGACCGACAAACACAATGTAACTGTGACTGTTTCAATTCTAAAATCAGGGGGGAAAAAAGATTGTGACATTTACATTTTGGCTCTATATTTATGGGCACGGAGCAGTGTTTGCTTTCTAATGTGATTTAACTCATAATCTGAACTAAACAGAAGCTGTCAAGAGCCTGTGGTCTTAAGAAACAAAATAAAAACACATTGGCAGGGAAGCTAATCTTGTGACATGTAGCATGCTATGCTGGGCCGCTTTAGGCTCTTCCAACTGCTTTCAAATGTCCAGGCGAGGTGGAATGTTTTCTAACCCTGACATCGACAACTTTCAAAACTCACCTAGTGCACAAGTTTGGGGCAAAGAAAGGAAAAAAGAATAACACTTGAATAAACAGTAAATCTCCGGAAGACCGAGGGCATGAAATGATGCCCTGACGTACAGTTGGAAAAAGGCTCGGCATGTGTTCTCATGTGCTCTTCTTCAACATCCTCTTCACTATCGCTTTTCTGGCCTCAAGAGAGGACCGAGCAGAGAGACAGAGCGAGAGGGAGAGAGAGAAAAAGTACTGGGTCCCACTGGGGGCTCTAATAACCTTAAGGACAGTGGTTTGTGTTGATGGAGTCCCTCTGAGCTTTCAGTGGATCAGATTCTACAGTTCAGCTAAAAACCACTCCTTCCGTTTCCTCAGAAATCACACACACACACACACACACACACACACACACACACACACACACACACTCACACACACACACACACACACACACACACACACACACACACACACACACACACACACACACACACACACACACACACACACACACACACACACACACACACACACACACACACACACACACACACACACACACACACACTTCCATAGTGCCCCCTTTCATTATTTCTCAGTCAGCTGACAGCAAGGTCATCTGATTTTAACCAGCGACACAAAAGTTTTTGTTAATCTGGATTGAGACCCGTTAGGATTTGTTTAACAGGGAAAAAAAAAGTGGTAGTTGTTTAGTTGTTGACAGAATTTAATTGAAGAACAATCACACTAAACATCTCTGGTAAAAATAAATAAATGAATAAATAGATGAAATAAATACTGACCTATTAGGGCAGAATTAAGAGTAATATGTCAACATTTTCAATAGTCACTAATAATTTTGTTCTGAGGAATGAATTTGAATTTTCTTCATTAGCAGAATTGTTGCTCTTCCGTTACGTCCCTCACAATCTGGCTACCACCGCCTCTGTGGTTTAAAAAAAAAAAAAAAAAGACAAAAATAGCATGGAGCATTGAACTTGAACCTACGGATCACATTTATCTAAAAAGTTTTAACATGATATTTTATCATTTTCAAACAATGTTAAGTTAAACGGGAATCCAAATGAGTCTAACATCTCGGTTTAAATATTTCTTAATCATTAAAATAATTAGTGAACTCAATCCAGACTGATAAGTTTCAAAATGTAAAAAAAATAAAAATAAAACCAAAAAAAGCTCTCCTCCTCTGCGATAACTACATTTTCTTAAACGTTAAGAGTCAAAGCAACTTGTTGGTGACACAAAAAAGCAGCAGGGACATGCAGCCAGTGTATAAATATCGCTCTCTCGGGCTCTTCCGTGAAGAGAAGAGGCTCCTTATTGAGGAGAGCCACTGTTTGTAAAGCGTAGCCCCTCTGTTTCTGTAGGCCCTTCAGGGGCCGGGGCTGGCTGACAATGCCGACCATTCTTAGTACTTTACTGCCCCAGATGACTGTGTCAGTGGCCCCCGGCTGGTGACAGGGTCCCGTGACCAGCACTACACCCCGGCTCCAACACCAGCTGCAGCCTAGACCAACAACCAGGCCCGGGCTGGGATGTGCCTCTCCACAGCCTTGGCTCCATCTCCAGGACTCTCCAGGCCCTGTTCCGGATGTGTGTTCCTGTGCTGAGCCGCCATCGCCCCGACCTAATCCCCCGTACAGATATTTAGGAAATTACTACTCATAACTCAAAAAGTTCCCCTGTAACTTCATTATTTGTATCTTATGATTTTAAAGAATACTTTCATGCCAAAAACTTTGTTTCCATTCCTAGAGTGGTGAGACCGACTTTCCTTTCATTCTTTATTTCACTGCTGCGCGATCACTCAATTAGTCAACACAAAGTTTGTTGGCATCTTTTTGATGAGTGATTACATCTAAATGTTCTCTTTTACCCAACGGTGTGAAAATCGGCCTTTTTCCTTCTTTTTTTTTTCATTCCGAGTTTGAGATATAATTTTACTTCACTTCTCTGACATAAGCAGTCAATCAGCAGATCAATTGATTATTGGGGGCGAGCAACGACTTGTAGCTGTAACAAGATTTCTCACATTCAAAAGCTTTGAAAAAAAACAAACAAAAAAAAACACTTTTATAGCAGCTGTACGTTACTTCAGGCATTCAAACTTTTGCTGGCCAAAAAGTTGCCACTAAATGTAGTTGGATCATAAAGCTGTGATCATCATCTTCACCAAACAAACAGTAAGATAATTGTATGAAATGGCTGAGTCAGGGCCAGCTCGCTTTTCACTGCGTGTTGTGCCTTTCCGTGTGTGTATATTGTGTACGTTGAGATGCAATCAGAGTGCAACCTGGGTGTGATTTTGTCTAACAGTAACTGGATATGCTTTGATTTGGAGATGCAGTTAAGCCACAAATAAAGTACACGTTCATGCAAATAAGCTAGTCAGGCTGAAACTCACCCTTTGTCCTCAATGCCACATTTCCTTAATGATTTGCTCAAAATAGTTTATATCAACACGTTTGCTAAAGATAAGAAGAGTGACTCGAGAATTCTCACTAGAGCATAATTAACAATCCGATTGAAAATGAGGTTTAAACCATGAGCTCTATAGATTACAGCGAAACACGCTTTAGCATCCTAAAGTAAATTAATTAATAAAGTTAATGTGTTGTGTAAATTTTTTCCTCCCACTGGACAGGAAGAAGAATAAAAACAAGACAAAAAAAATGGCTGGGAATTTAGATTTGCGTGTGAAAAAGTGGTTGATTTTGCCATTGACACATCCAAGGCATTGCAATGGAACCAGCCTGCCGCAGCTGAAAATAGCCCATAATCAATCAACTGGCAGACATATGTGTCCTCTTAAAACGTATAAATGTGCAATGCAGAGGTCAGATCAATGGGTGACAGGATTCCAAATGCATCGATACAGACATGCTCTTTGGCATAACAAGCGCCCGCCATCGGCCCGTACTTATTTCCTGTGCCTCTGTCCGATGGGCCATCCAGCGTTAGGAAAAAATATCTGCCAGTCGAGCAAGGTCTGTGAAGGACATCACAGACCAAGTGGCAGAGGTATATTATGTGCCTTCACAGAATCTAAATACACCGTAGAGCTTCGTCTTTCCAGCGGCCGCGGCACTATGATTGTTTTCTGGTTTTTTTTATTGTTTTTTTTACGATAACACATCCATCGCGTTTGACAGTTTGAACGCAAGGCTGCTAATTGCTAATCTGTTCCGCTTCCCAACGACTACATGTAGGCCAACTTCCCCTTTAATTTACTTTCAGAGTGACTAAAAGCTCCGCTATCACATTCATGATCTAAAACAGAGCCTACCGCACAAACACAAATCAGTGGACGTTTAACACAAAAACAAAGAGCGGAGGGAAGACAGAGAGCAGGTGTGGAGAAAAGTAGTAAAAGGTGAAAGGAAAGCTTTACTGGAGTGAGTTTATTATTACATGGTCTAAAAGTAGCTGCTAGTACTGACAAAAAAACAAGGTATATGATGTCAAAAAGCCCCTCAGAGCCAGAAATACATTAAAAAAATTGCCAAAACAGCAAAACAGACTTTCAACATACAATGTTTAAACACTAAAGTGTTTGGACCAATGCAGCCTGTGCCGGACAAATTGACCTTTGAACCCTTCCTTTCAACCAGCTGGCAACAGAAGCTGTCTACCAATGTTTCACTACTTCCACAACAGCAGCTGAGAGAAGTTAGTGAAGTTAAAGAATTCATAACAACAATAGGTGTGTGTGTGTGTGTGTGTGTGTGTGTGTGTGTGTGTGTGTGTGTGTGTGTGTGTGGGTGTGTTGGGGGGGGCAATTCTTTACACACAGACAGGTCTGCTGCCATTAATAACAGCGTTTCTATGAATGCCCTCCATCCACAAAGTTCACGCGGAGGTTAAAGCTGAGAGAGGAAGTTGGTGAGAGGCCACGCAGTCTGACAAATTCCAGACTTCAATCACACACTCCAGTCCGACAGAAAAAAAAAAGCAGGAAAATTGAGATGTCAGGTTTTAAAACTAACTGCAGATGTAACATGTTTAAGAAAGAAGGGTTGTAACCTATTATCATTAATGCACAAGTAAATTAAACTTCCTTTCCTTGGTGATGATTTATTGACCAGACATACAACTGCCCACCAGCTGTTAACCAATCAGGAGCAGCAACCTAATGGCCAGAGAAGCCGTGATAGGAGGACAACGTGAAGGGCATGGAAGGGAAGAAATGGAGGGGAGAAATAAAAAGAGAGGAAAGTTTGAAAATAAAGTTGAATTTGGACACCCTAAACACAATTAGGCAACACTTATTTGGAAGTGTGTTGCTTATTGAAGCACTGACGAGAGAGAGCACAGCTATCTAGATTAAAGCCAAAACAGACATGAGAAAAGTCACATACAGGCCAGCACCACTGTTTAAATACTGTATGCGTTTCATTGTCTTCCTTTACTCGGTTAATGTTTACTCAAGTCACAGGACAGCTGTATTATCAGTGCTGAGCTGGCTGCAAGCCTCAGTGCTTTCAGTTATTACAATAGAGAATATCCTATAATTCACAGAGCAAAAAGCCAAAAGCATCTGGATTCTTTATGATAGCAACACAATATAAGACAAAGCCAAAATGATACCAGTAAAAACATTAGTTTGTTTGTTTGTTTGATTTTTTTTTACATATTGTCCTGATAAAAACAAACTGGAAGCAGCAAAGACAAACACAGGCCGTGGTCTGCGACAGCTCCACCTTAAGGATTCATATGACTCTCCAGGCATCACCTGACTTTCTCTCTCCTTTCTATGGAGCTGCTTGCAGGCAGGGCAATCAGGGAAGACTTGACCCGGAGTCAAATTTATGTTCGAGGAAGGGAAGACATTCAGGAAAGAAGTACAGAGACTGTTTGTCTACCGACACTCAAACAGTCAACGAAGGCTCGCTAAATCGCTAGCAACCAGCCAATATCCCGCCGTCACTGATAAAGCGTGCCTTTGACCGAACCCTCAGAGATAAAGTGAGCCAACCTTTGGGATGGGAGGGGACTACAGCGGGCAGGCTGCACCCCTGAGCCTGCGCCGTGTACATGACTTCATATTTACATGAACGCTCAGAGGTGAGTCAGAGACAAAGCAAGAAGAGAGTTTTGCATGTCCAAACTTCCTTTTACAGACACCAGAGGGGCCTTTTCACTGAGTACAACCAGCACCCTAGAAACAATACAGGGCATCAGCCTCTGCACCTTGCCACGGCACAGTTATCTGTTGTACCCAGATACCGCATCTAAACCACAATTGCTTTCAGAACACAAATGACACTCGAATCCTGACCAACATGGGATCAGCCCAAATTCACTTTATAAACTCCACAGGTAACACTATGATCATTCCCATCACAATAAAATCAAGTTAAGACAATGTTTGCAGACAAATATATCATACACAGACCCAGTGAATCCAACACAGGTCACAGCGAGATTTGCATATTGCCATGGAGAATTATCAAACACGCTGACATGAGGAGATATATGTATAATTTTCCAAAGGATGACTGCAATTGTTGCTTGACTTGCCACACCCAAAGTAAACATATCTCAGCCGTAGTCATATATGACATGACACTACTAGCACACACCACAAAAGCCTTCGCCTCAGACACGACATAAAGAAGACAGACAAAGCAGGGACGGGACTATAGTTCACAGGCCGAAATACAAACCAGCTCTCTTATCCAACGCCAAGAGTCTTAAAGCAGCACAAACAAAATCAGGGTATAAAGCATGTGCTATTCAAATTTTTCTCTGCCTGCGCTCTTTTAAAATCTAAAATCACACAACATAAAGTATTTTAAAGATTTGACTCACTATTGTGCGCAGTCGATGAGCTGGTATTCATTAGACCTCTCAAAGCATGCTTTCACTCCTTCATCGTCCCACAGCTTCTTTGCGTGATCAAAGAACTCCTGAGGAAAAAGCAAAAGAACAACGAAAAACATTTAGAAACAGACAAGGAGATACATCAATGTGTAGTTTTACATGTCGCGTTTCTCAAAGTTCAGATATATTCTTTAACAATGTAACTGTAAAATGGCATTTCACTAATGGAAGCAACCAAACGTTTTACTGATTCCCTGACCTTGACTTCTGTGTGGTATTTTGGTTGTCCGGGACAGTGGGTACAGGCCACAGGTGAGTGCAAGCAACAAACAGGTTGGTGGGTCATATAAACCAGGGCAGGCTAATTATAGCTCAGATATAGCCAAAAACACCTCATATATTTGGTATTTTGGCTTCAGGCTTTGTGTGATGAACAGAAGCGATCAGGTTCCAGTGCTAAGCGCGAATGTGATGCCACCAAAGCAAAAACGCATAATAACTTAATTTCCATTGAAATGTAAATGAACCTATTGTACTAATCACATTGCAACCAGGAGACGTGGTGAAAGAGACTTTTGGATACACTGATTGTGGTTACAGAGGTATTATATGAATTATTTGCATTTATCAATAAATGATTGCTGGATTCTTGGGATATCTAATATCCACAGTATATAACAAACAGAATGAACAGACATGTTAGTCAACCTGCTGCAGCATTTCAATGCAGAAGTGCTGGACCAACTCACAGTAGTATTACGCATCGTCGTCCACCATGTTTACCCTCAGTAAATCAGCTGAGAAGCAACACCAGGTTGCTGCAAAATATCCAAACACACATGAACACGCCTATTGGAGCATCGCCATCGTGCTGCTCACATGGGATTACAGCAACATCTTATTTCAAAAAAATTTGCACAACTGCCATCATGTTTAAACTGTGAAAAATAAGACAAGACTGCAGTGGTTTGGACATTTTTGATGTGTTGCAGCAAAATTAAAACCGAATAATTGATATGTTGTAGATGTTGTAGATAGCCTCCCTTATTTCCATGTCGTGCCAGTCTGGACCATTCAAACAACAAAGTGTCTATTTCCATTTCTGTTGAGTTATTTGTTGTCATGAATCACTGTGATTGGCTAAGCTATGGAGCAATAAGCTATAAGCTCAGAGCAACGGGACTGGTGATGTTACCGACTAGGAGTGTATTTATTGATCACCCTGCCCTCTGATTTATATTCCATTTGGGTCAGCCCCTTTGCCCTCTGTACTCCTGTAGCTACACCAACTAAAATAGTGATGGGCTCTAATAAAAATTAAGTAAAAAAAAAAGTAATGTGCATGAAGGCTACTCACAAATGTCTACACAGCTAATTTGGCAAAGTGTTAACAGGTCCCCCAAATGCATGAATTAGAGCCGACTCAAAGTTGTAGATCACAGATCTGATGTTTTCTGACGTACCGTGGGTAAACATTTTCTGTTCACACCATTGGTTTATCTTTGCCTTTTCAGCACAACTCTCAATAACTTAACTTTAATTTGTATCAGCCAGTTATACCCGTCAAATAATGTGTGGATCCCATCCATGCTGATCTGATATCAGGGAATCAATGTAATCCGTTAAATCACTAGAAACCATAAATAAACTGCTGACTGTCACTATATAGTTGCAACAGAAAACTTATTTTAATATATCAGATATATTGAAAGTGGAAAAACAACACACGTGCCAAATCCTACTCAAACCATATTTGGGAATACTTAAGTTTCATTGAGGGATTATTAAAAATGACTTCAACCTAATTTATAGAGATTACTATCTTTTTATTCTGCATCTGTTGGATTTAAAAAGGACCATTGCATAAAGAATCTGTGAATAACTAAGTGTGTTAATATCCCCAAGAAGAAAGAAAGAAGGGAGACAACTAAAGTTTCATTCACTTCCTTGATATAGGTTTCTCCAGCAGTCCCTGAATACAAACTCATGCCTTCTTGATCACCGCCTCTTTTCCCTGAACTCCAAGCTAAAGCAAAAAAAATAAAAAATAAAAAATAAACAAGGGCTTCATTTTGATCCTATAGCTCGGCTGTGATGCAATTCAGCACAACAAAATAAAACTGAAAACCAGTTCCTAACGTCCCCCAACATATACAAATATAACTTGCACTCCTACTGTGAAAAATCCATCCATAGGCATGATGCCGTAAACGACTATACATAGTTTTAGTGCTTCAGCTGACTTCCTGTTCCTCAACAAAGGGGAGCATTATGAGGGGAGCTCATCTTATCAATGACTCTAAGACATTTCCCAGGACTCGCTGTATGCCCTAAACAAAGATGATTGGGCTAATATCCCTCGTCG
Organism: Lipophrys pholis; assembly: GCF_963383615.2. Lineage (NCBI taxonomy): Eukaryota > Metazoa > Chordata > Actinopteri > Blenniiformes > Blenniidae > Lipophrys > Lipophrys pholis. Next base: position 44,008,585 of record NC_137635.1, on the reverse strand, counting down.
CCTTCTGCGCACATGTCTTTCGGAGGGGCTCCTCCTCTTGCCTGGAACCACCACATGACTCTCTGCACTCGGCACTGCCTCTGCGCTCTGGCTGTGGAGAGGGTGAAAGTAGCCCCGAACCAGAGGAAGAGCAAGAGAGAGAGAAGGAGAAGGAGCCTGATAAATGATCACATGCTCTGGGAGATCTCCTCTCGGCAGATCTGGTGATTAGGTTCAACATGAAGAAAATCCACTGATCCAATCATTACAAGTCTCCAACAGAAAGAGACATTGATAGCTGTTTACTTTTTTTTAAGCCACATACTTTGGGAATAAGTCAGGAAGTAGCTGAAAACTTAAATGCTCGCATGTAACACACCACTAGTAGATATGTTACATTAACATTTCATACATTGACAGTTCAGTTTCTGGCGACATAGACTGTACCAGCAATCCCAAACTCCATTAAAAAAGGAACTGAGCCATATTTGCTTCCTTGCTTGCGTTTGTTCCCATTTCAGTTGCAGTCAAACTTTAACAACTACCTCAACTCATATCAGTAAGATTCAATGTCACTGATAAAGTCCTCCGCTCTGAGTTCAGCAAATCTCGGACACTGAGGTGGTCTGAAACCCTAAAAAACTATGGCCCAACTAAGCTCGCAAAGGGGCTTGATGGAGGTAGGATGAGAAGTGGAGGGTGGAAGGGGCAGTGAGAGGGGGGGAAAAAAAGGCAGAGTATGGTCCTCAAGGCTCTTTTCCACAGAGGCGTGTGACACAGGGCCTTTGAATAAATGTAGTGTGTGCTGCAGTGCCCTACAGAGGAACTGATAACACAGAAAGAGACCAGGAGGGAATTTGTTTTAAACACAAGTTCTTCTTCTTCCTTTTTTTTTTTTTTTTTTAACTCCTTCCTATGCTGGCCCCAATCCACTCCCCTCAGCAGCCACGAGGTGCTGACTCTCTGGCGGCCCTGCTGGAGCAGAACCTCAGTTCAGCTTGAGTTTCAATGTTAATCAAGTTGCATTTGTGATGTAATATGTCACTTGAATCAAAGAGGTCAGGCTGACACAGAGAACTAAATGGCCTACATCTCATTCATCTTATCAAAACAAAGTTGTGGCGCAAATGGCTCGCATCTTCTGTCACAAGGGAACACTGGAATTCCTCTGGGTTACGTTTTACAGAGACCTTTGGCCCGACAGAAAAATGCACAGCAACGGCCGCTGGCCTCCAATCCTTCCATACACAGGCAGCCAGACAGCCAGTTAGTGCTTCAGTAAACCGCCATCGTCGCATTTATTGGATTTGAATAGTATATCAGTGTTAGATAACAGTCACCCGGCACGGAGTAGGCCTGACTTTCATGGATTACCTCAGTTAAAGAGTACGGACAAATTTAGCTTAAAAAGAGAGCAAAAGCGAAAGGAGAGAGAGCCACTGTTCAAGACTCTTCATCTTTCATAACATGCGTCCAAAAACAGAGCAGTACTCAATGCCACCCTTTGCCCCACACTGGCGATCCTCAAGTGATCAATTAGATTAAAAATCAAACTTGCAGGGCTCACTCCGTTCAACATGAGGAAATCACAGATAAGCCAGGAAGGACAAAATGCTGAAAAAGTGAAAGAAAGAAAAAAAAAAATGCTGGAGACTCTTTTGCAGTCAGTGTGAGGCTGACACGCGGACGTTAAACGCACAGTGTTGGATCTGAAACCATTTATCAGGACAGTAACTCTGCACCAAAGTAGGCTCATCAATGGGTGGGGCTGGATACACCATACAGCTCACCTTTCAGACAGCAGAGTAACTCACAACTGGAGGAGAACAACAACAACAAAAATCGGTGGGCGGCCACATTACGGCGCCCAAGGGGCTTACTCAGGGACCCACGGTGGTGGCCTGCCCGCTGTGGAGATTCAACCTGCAAACTCCTGATCCCTGGTCTGCTTCTCTCGCCTCTAGGCCACCACTGCCCCAAACAAACTCTGTGGATGTACTCCTGGTCCTTTTGTTGAGGGTGTATATAAACAAGATTCGCAGGTTTCAAATGGTGCCTGTATGGCTGGAGTGAAGAGCATGACATGAAGGCTTCACCGTGTCCCAGAGACAAAGAGACAAAACAGAGGCCCAGGTTCATTTGAATTTGCTTTACTTCAGCTGACGGAGGCTGACGAGTGGCCACAGCGGCATTTGTTTTTATTTGCATGAATGACCGTTTGTGTCTATGCCTTCTTCTACATATACCTACTGTTACACCAAGCTTTTGCAAATGTGTAGGGGGGTGGAAGATGCATTAATTACAAAGACTATAAGGTCAACACATCACAACAAGTCAAAATGGAAAAAGAAGCGGTCCCAACAAACTTCCCAATGATGAAATCCGATATTGACAAAATGCAGTAGAAAAATTCCACTCCAATCTACCCTTCTGTTAAATCCTGTTGGCAGAGTAGGTCACACATCCAGGTTGTTTGGCGACATTTTCTTTTCCCTGCATAGAAAAGGTTCTGAATGGCATTTTGACCACAACCGGTTCAACGTCGTGATGTTATGTCTACAAGACGAAATCCAACCTCTCTACCAATTACATTTTCATGCAATGCAGCCATCACTCTGCTGCCTGTCACCTTGTACTTATTTGGTAAGACCTTGGTAGATTATTGCTTTAAATATAAGAAATCCAGTGTAATAACCAATATGTTGAAGATAAGGATTCCAGTGTTGGAGCAAAGATAGAAAAATCCAGCTGATTAACATGTTTAAATTGTTAACCAACTGGTCCATTATCAGAAACTTGCATGCCTCAGTTATATAGTTGTCAGGCTCTACCAGTCTGAAAATCAGTTGTGGTGGCAGCTTCTCTAATATCCCCTAAAATGAAGTTGAGGGCTGTTAGCTGGACCAAACTAAACATTTTGATCCCATTAAATCTATTACCACCAATCCATGTTCATACTAATGAAGTAGGTGATTAACAGAAACACTGCTGTACTTGTTTCTGCATTCTGATTCCACAAAACTTGACATTATGTGTCCACTGTTTTCCAGGCAATATATGCCTTCGCATGTCAAAACGGCGCCAACAGGTGCTCCTTGGCTGTGTTCCTGCGCTGCTGTATTGGATATCATGCCTTGTGGCACTGAGTGACAATGTAGTGGTGACACTGACGGCACAAGTGAAGCCTGAGACCGATGACAAGCACAGACGGTTCAAACAGAGCCATGTTGTTCCCTTTGGCCTGGCCAGGCCTGGGAACTCTTTGCCGACTCTCCCCATGGCCCCGGCCCTCACACAACACTACATCACAGCAGCACAGACTGCTGCAGCTCAGTTCGCCACGCTCTCACATGAAGGCCCTCATCGGCCTTTCTGTGGATATTCCTGTGATATGGTATAAAAAAGAAGCCGCTGAGAGGGAAGCTGAGAACCATCATGCTAAGATGTGCCACTTTCAGGACAAAACACAGCTGGACTGTATGTGATTGTATGGATTAGACCTGAGGACAGTCGAAAGAGATAAACTTCACTCTGTCCACAAGGTCTTGACATTGGCTAAATTTTGCCTCCTTGCATCAGTTTTTTGTCCCCCTTCAATAAATCAACAAAAAATTGTCAAAACGCTTTTCAAACACAGGATGACAAAGGCAGCTGAAAAGTATCAAACCCTATTAAAAAAAAACAACTAATGCTAGAATATCTCCTTTGATTTGAATTGATAGGTGAAACATATGATCAGATCAGTCAATAGCTGCAGCTCAGAAAACAAACATTTACATTACTGCCTTAATGCCTTTTGTAAAATAAAGAATCTGTCAAGTCTAATCTAAATAAAGTTCTGACCAGTACACCTGTACCGGAGCAAAAACTGTGTAAGTGGATCACCAAAAGTAGTGAAACCTCTCTGAGTCTCCCTGCAGCACCGTATTAATTTGTCATTCCCATTTGGTGGGTGCTGCACAAGCAGTGTCAGACAATAAACACTATCAGAATAATGTAGAACGTTATCAACAGTTCCAGCACATGACCTTGTGCTATCGAATGTCTGATCACACACTGAAAAAGAGTCCCATGTGCTCTGACCTGCATTCAAAACCGCACGCAGTACGTCAGGTTCAGCTCCGACAGGTAATCAGGCCTTGAACAAGTATGGTAACTGTTGATTACGTCTCATTGAACTTTGAATCTTCCATTAAAAAAAAAACACACACACACACACAGTATCAAAAAGTACAGGGGGTTGGAAAGAGAGACAGCGTGATATCTGCAGTTGCAAAAATACAACTCATATGCCTGATCTGCATCCATAATGTCTACGCCAATGCAAACGAACACACTGAACAACTTTTCGAAACGTCTTACCTGTGAATAGTCAAAGTCAGAGAGTGGTGCTATGCTTTTGATGTATTCGATTCTGAATTGGTCCTCTGGGTTGGCTAGCGGGACTGGGGGTATTAAAGTGCTCATCGCAGACACAATAGTCTACAAAGCAGAAGTTACAGGAGAGAAAGAAAAAAACAATAACAAACAAGCATTAAACAGGACAAATGCAGAAAATAGATATCTGAATGTGAGATAAGATTACAATGTAAACAGGAGAAAGATTAAGGACATTTGGTTTGATGATGCAGATGAAACTCACCACTATGGCATCCTTCACGTTTTTCCGAATATCTTGGATTTTCTGTTTCTTTTCTCTGCATGGGGACAGAACGAGGTGTGTGAGGCAGCGGAAACACAGCAATCCACAAAAAGATTCACCACTGGGGTAGCTATGAGTAAAGCAGGGCTGTTAGACTGTAGTGATCACAATTAAACATACACTACTGGTGAATAAGCTGGAGATGGCAGAGAAAGGGGGAGGGGGTGACAGTACAATACAATTGTAATATCATGAGATGTGGACAGGATCTGCCTTAAAACTGTTAAATAATGCCTCCTATTGAGCGAGATCCTCCTCCCTCATATCTTAATACACAAAATATACATATATAATAGAATTTCCATAATGTTACACGACTGTGCCATGTACTAGGCCTGTTAAAAATAGACCACTGTTGAGATCAATGCCATGCAAGGCCTTGCAGCAAAACAAATCATCAATAGGCCTGTGTCGATCACAACCTTTCACCCTCTCACATGAAACAGGAAGCGAGTGAATTATATGCCATCTGTGCAACACTGAGATCCTCGCACACGTATGATAACTGGGCAAGAAAAAAAAACGGGAGATGAAAATATAGAGAGGAAAAAGGAGAGAGATTGGAGGGAAAGATATTAGCTGCTTTGCATTGGGATACAGGGCCCAGCAGGCGCTGCAGTGCCTGGGGAAAATCCATTCACAGGCTACACTCTGGCCTCGACATTAGCAGCAGCGGAAAAAATAAGATAAAATAATAAATTAATAAAAACACCAATAAAACGAGATAAAATGCAGCATGGTGCTGTGTAATAAGCTGCATTGGACGAACACTCACTCCGCGTTGAAGCCGTTGACGTGTAGGATCCTCATCTGCTTCACAATGGTGCTTTTTCCGGACTCTCCCGCACCTTCGGAGAAAAAACAAATAAGACCAGAAAACACACTCAAATACCACAAAAAATATAAAATGACACCACGCTTAGCGTGAGCCATACACACTGAAAAAAAAAAAAGAAAAAAAAAAGAGAGAATGTTAAGTAAATGAAGCCAGGTAATTGCAGGCTCCGGTAGCTACCGCTACCATCAATATCCACCCCCATGACATATTATTGCAAGCGCTGTCAAATGGGGCTACGTGTTCGGTAAACGAAAGGAGATTACGTTACATTTCACATCGCCATCGCTCGCACACACTCACAAAAACCAGCCTTACCCAGTAATAAGAGCCTGTGTGTGGCTTTATACGCCTGTCGCTCCTTTTGCAGCTGTTTCTCTATCTTTTTATTAGCCTCTCGTTGTGCCTTTTCGTCGATGCGTTGATCTTCAGTCTTGCTGTTGCCCAAACAACCCATCTTCCGTCGCCCTAACCCTTCCTTGTGGAACCGCTAAAAATATACGTATCGAAAAAAATATATATATATAAATATATATAATGATAATAATAATGATGAAACACCAGGAGGAGAGAGAGAGAGAGAGAGAGAGTGAGGGAGGGAGGGGGGAGGTGATGTCGCGGTTTAAAAATAACACGAGAACGAACCTGGTGTAAAAATCAAAAAAATTAAATAAAAATTAAAAAAAAAAAAAAAAAAAAAAAAAAAGGAAAGGGAAAATCTGTGCGAGGCTTCTCCGTCGGTGGGAGGAATATATTCCCCGTTACAATTCCGCTTCAGCCGCCGCAGCCGACCGTCATCCGAAACCGTGTGCGAGTTCACGGACCCACGAAGAAAAACGGCTCGCTTCGACACGGCCACGGAGAAAAATAAACACATAAATAAGAAGAAAAGAGAGAGAGAGGGGGGGGAGAGAGAGAGGGAGGGGGGGGTTTCGATCTCTGGGAATCCAGTCAACTGTTCCTATCGCGTCTCCAGCCCCTCTCTTCTCTCTCTCTCTATTTTTTTTTTCTATCTGGATTTCTATCAGTATTTCTGTCTCTTTAACTCAGCACTGCCTCTCGCTGTGGCACCAGGAAGTAGCCGCGCGCCGTGAAGGTGGGAGACGAAACCCGCGTCAAACTGGAACCTTAACAACATTTTAGAGGAGCCATTCCCCGGTTTAGTCCTCCGCTGTTCCGCTATCAAACTGATCGTTGGAGGGGTGGAAACCCGGACTCTCGCTCCCTCGCTCTCTGTTTCCCTGCCACTGAGGGGCTGGGTCTGCTCAGTCCTCCCTGACCCCCCCTCTCCCCCACAAACTGGCAACCCGTCTGCACTTATTTGCTGGCTTTCACCTGTTATTAAACAGCATAGGTCTGGCAACAAGTCGTGGTACATTTAAACAGCAGTGTAATTCCCTTTTAATAATAAAAAAAAATGTTTAGCAGGGTTGCATACGGTAGAATCATTTATTGTTTATATCACTGTGCTTTCCTTAGTCCTCACTGCACTCCCTCCCTACCCCCAAACTGGCAACCCGTTAGCTTAGCACGCTGAGCTTCACCTGTTTTTATGAAAATACAGGTATGGCAACACGTCATGGTACACCTGACTAACAGAGTTATGTATAAGAAGTACTCGGATTGGTAAAATTGTCACTACTTCGTTTTAAAAGTACTCTATTGCATACTTATTACATACTAACACTCATGAATGTCCTTTTTATACATATCAGCTATATTTGTTATGCATGGTTGTGGTAAATTGCAGAATAACGTAGCATTTTTATAACTGTACTGGTTAAAGTGAGTGGCTGGATCTCCACAGTGACCCCTCCACCCCAAACTGGCAACCCAACTGCACCTTTCTTTTGGGTTTCACTTATTTTTTTTAAATACAGATATGGCAACACTATGGTACTCATAGGCCCCAGTGTAATTCATATTTACCTGTACTCACGCGATAGTAGTATCCTCTTACATTGTTATCATACATTCCACTCTCATAAATTCTGCTTTCATAAATTTAGCCTATAACATGCCAATTTTTATTATTGTGCTGCTTTCCTCAGTCCTCACTGACCCACCTCCCCTCAAACTGGAAACCCAGATGTTTTATAAAAAAATAAAAAAATAAATGAACTTGTTCTTACCACCACATAAGAAACATGTTATGTGTGTATTTTTATGTGTATGTCTAGAAGTATGCATGTTTAGATGTAGGTATAGATTTCGGAGATTGTGTTTGTGTGCAATTGTGTATCTATGCATATGTATTTATAATATAGTGTAAATTCATTTTTGTGTTTTTTTTATGTGTTTGTATTCTGTATAGTTTTGACATGTCAATAAATCAAACAAGTCATGTGTTATAGGGAGTAGTACGCAGTATTAATAATACTGCTATTTAACCTTTTAAAGAGTACTCATAAAAAAAACCTTGGAAATGTAAAATGTCTACCCCTGAATGCAATTAAAAGATACGTCAAGACTTTAAATCTTTAAAAGTAAAGATAAACACCCTCGTGCACCATTTATGTAAAAGATAATTTTATAAAAAGCTTTGAACTGAACAACATAATACATAGTATATCATTTCTAGGATGAGAACTTCCCTACATTTGATATATTTCTAATTGGATTTGGCCACACACAAACCACTGTCCAACAAATTAATGTATTATTTGCAAAAAATTAAATTATAAATATTTGACTTCCTAAAAGCACCGGTCATGTTTGCAAAAAGGATGTTGTCACTAATTTTATGTCCTTTGATGTTTTTATTTTCAAGTTAAATGCTACATTTAGTACAGTGGGAAAGTCATGTTTTACCAAATGAAAAGGGGCTCAAATTGAAGGCATCTATGATCTCAATACTTATTTTATCATGTTTTTAATGATTCTCACGCTGTCAGTTATTAATTAGCAGAAGATACAAAGGTTAGAGAGTATGGTTACTTATCCAATAAAATGCCTTTAAAAGACCATTTTACACACTCATAATGCATAACACTGTAGTAAATTCGCGTTTCACGAATATAACGTATAACATTTTTGGTGAAAGGTAGAATATTGCACAATAACTGTTATCAATGTGCAGCTTTTACTAAACTGGCAACCTGTTTACACTTGGTACACAACAGTTCGTGGTGCACATGAGCAGTAGAATAATTCAAATAAAGCTTTTCTCAAAGCCTAAGAAGTAGTAGTTAAGTATAACTTAAAACTGCACAGTGGTGCAGTGGTTGGCATTGCAATGCAATGGTTCAAATCCAGGTCCAGCCTTTCTGAGTGTGTGTGTGGGTTTACTCTGAGTATTCCAGTTTCCTCCGGCACAGTTCTAAAACATATACCTGAGGTAAAGCAGTGCAAATGTCTTTCTGTGTTTGCCCTGTGATGGACTGGCATTCAAACAAGGTATTATCCATCTTCTATAATGGCGTTATCCAACTCAACCTGATCCCAGATGACTATGGGCGAAGGCAGGTTACATCCTGGACAGGTCACAAACCATATTTGACTTTCAAAATGAAGATAAGACAGTTTATGACACACATGCTGTCCTGCTCAACTTACTAAAACTGAAGCTCATATAATAACCGCTTACATAGTGTTTCCATTTTTGACTTTTGTAGCTCAATAGCTCTGGCATGTTTTAGTTGATGACACATTCAAAGATTATTTTAAGTGTCAAGATATGGATTCCTTCAAAGGAAACACAACATTACTGTTTATATGTGAATTTGTAAATGTTGCCAGTCCACAGGGGGAAACAGAGACAGACACACACGTTCATATTCCCACGGAAGGGCATCGGAGAGGAAACTGCCACACGCGCCAGATAAACCATGCAAACTCCACACAGAAATGAATTCAAGCTCAGACTGTTAATCTCTGCAGACCACTACAGCACTGTGCAGGTCAAACTGGTCCATCCCTGGTATAGAAACTGTAAATGTTCTAGTATAGTAGACATGAATTGTTCTAAAGCACAGTATTTCTAACTGTACATGTGGTATTTTTATAAGAATGTGCATTTACATGACCGAAACTCCACATTCCAAAGTATTTGTGCCGCACAGACCCTAAAGTTAATAAAGCGAGTAATCAAGAATGACGAATAATAGGATATAAAGTGTTTAAAACAGGGGCCACGTACAAAGCAAATTGATTGCATTACTACCGCCCCACTACTGGCAATGGTATAGTATTAATATGACATAAAGCATTTAAAAAATTACTATTTTTTAACTGTTGATGACACGATATGACATAAACTGTGATTTCCGTGTGTACTGCAAAAACACAAAATGTTGTGCTGAAGTTTATTTTAAAGTTATTCCACTCAAATACTTTATTTTACATCATACATACTAGATGAAGTTATTATAAATGATTATTTCACTTCAGAATATAAAGCAAACAACTACACACACTCACATTGACACCTACGGGACATTAAGTGTCAGCAAATAGCTTCAAACACATGTTTTTGGACTTATAGGAGGAAAGAAAATAACATATTTCTGTAATATTAGGATCTGAGTATTAAAAAACATGTTTAAAAATTTTAAATTTCAACTTTAATAGTCTCTAACCCGAGAGGAACAATATCTAAAGGCAGAAAAAACATTTACTTTTATAGAATTGATTACTGGACAATTTCCATATACAGGGATATGACAGTGACCCCAACAAATCAGTCTGAGTAGCAAGAATCATAATTTGGTCATACTGGTAAATACACTATATTAAAACACCTATGGATATGCTGAACTAGTGATACTAATAGTGATATCATGGTAACTAAATGCGTCTTTTTGGTGTATTGGCTGTCCATAAACTCATTATCCAGCCTACATACTAAAAACAACCAAAGCTCAGGAGTATTTTACTGGTTTATTGTTCAAAAAGGAACGAAATACTGATATGAATTCTGCCAAGAGCACCCAAACATATCATTCAAGAGATCAACAATTTACTCCAAATGCATTTTTTTGGCGACTGTAGGAGGAAACTTGTAAAATAAAAACCCACTCAGGTAAAAGATACTAACTCCAAACAGAAAATCAACGGGGGTTATTCTCGTTGTGAGGTGAGAGCGCTAACCACTAAACCCTGTACGGAATGTTTTCTAATGAGACAGTTAACACACATGACTAGTATACTGCAGGCAAACAGGAAGAGATGTTGAAAACAAATGAATACTTTGCACTCATTATGATTACTTTTTTTTTTTTTTTGTTGCTAAAATCAACCGAAAATAAATGAACTCTGACTCCAGAACACAACAAGATGAAGACATAGACCCTGGTTCTGACAGTTTATGTCCTGTCCAGCTTGACCTCAGACGGGGAATAACTTGCAGTAAAGCTTACTCTCAGACAGATTCATCTTCATTTCAAAGAACTAATGAGCTTTGATGAAGCTTTTTTGTATAATGGCAGGACGTGTGCATCAGTAACTTCAGTCTGGCAGTGCGAGTCAGACTTTCTGCCAATAGGAAGGAAACAGAAAAACTGTCTCTGTTGTCGGCCTTGTCTGACATTTGCATTTAGCTCGCTGTGGCTTCCTCTGAACCAGAAGGGGGGGTTTGTTGGGACTTTTCACTCAACAACTCTGCACTGCACATGTAGACCACCATTTGTGACATTGTGTGTGTGTGTGTGTGTGTGTGTGTGTGTGTGTGTGTGTGTGTGTGTGTGTGTGTGTGTGTGTGTGTGTGTGTGTGTGTGTGTGTGTGTGTGTGTGTGTGTGTGTGTGTGTGTGTGGCGGTAATGTTCCTGTCAGTATGTAGGGGATAGGAGGAGATGGAGGCAGATGATCCGCCATGGTGACCCCTCAAGGGAGCAGCTCAACGACCAGGATGTAGAAGAATAGTCTTTTTCATTCAAGAGGATCTCATAAAACTTTGTGGGCCTCACACTACCCTACTGCATTCATGTACTAAAAACCAATTACAGATTTACCATATGCATGTATTACAGTCAGTCAATCATCTCAAGACCACTATAGATTATTATCTGAGTAACATATAACAAGGAATTAGCTGTTATTGTCTTCATTATGCAAATACAATGCAGATACTCGATTCCTGTGCTGAAATTGGTACAATTAAGTTGTGTGGCATGCAAACTGAGCCTGAAACACTCACCACCTACGGTGGCGGTATAGGAATCCCACCATCGATGCTTCATCATAAATAACAGAAAGATCAAGTCTCCTCACCTCAGAAAGCAAGGTCAAAACGAGAGGCTGAACCACATCACCCTCTCGTGGCCAAACGCAGAAGTGCGTGCACGCTGTGGCCACTGTCAGACCCTTGAGTGATACAGAAGCAGGTTTTGCTGCATAAATTATTGTCCTTTTTAGGAAGCACTGTCTGATATTTATATATAGCCGACTGTAGTTTCCTTCTAACTGGACTAAACCAGTGCACCAAATGTATTATTATTTTTTGCTCAGGTTCTTCTCCACTCTTCTACTCTGCCTGATGTTCGACAAATGTTTGTTTTCACGTTCATCTGCTGCAGGATGTGCATGCATGAGCACAAAAGTGGATCACCACAACTCGACTTTTACCACATTTAATAGAGTCAAATAAAAAGGCTTTGTGGCTGAGGTAGATTATTAATTCCAGTGGACTGTTTACAACAAATCTAATAATAAATGACACTTGAAAGAGCTCTTTTCATGCACATAAATCCTCTAAACTTATTTACTGGAACAGACTATAATTGAAACATGTACTGTATAAACGAGGCACGGATCCAAACAAAATCCAGCTAAAATTAACCCTCTTGCATTTTTTTTTTTTTTTTTTTTTTTTCTGAGGCTGTCAAGAACTTTGCAGCACTCTCAGTAGGGGACTGAGAGACTCCATGAACCATGAATTATACAGTAAGCAAAAGACGGAGAGCGAGCACAGTCCGACGTCCCTCAAATGTAGTGTGACTCAGTCTGGTTTGAAGTGTCTGCCCAATTCACGTCGCGACTCGGCTATCGGCGTGGTAAACACGACAATAACTCGGACTCAGGTGTCCCGTCGCCCATTACATAAGCTGGCAACGCAGTGCAGCGAGAAGCAAAGTTCAGCTGTGGTCAATGATAAAACTCATTTAGACAGAAGCAAAGTTCACTCCACTCCACCCATGTTCAAAGTGGAGGGCCTACAAGGGCGCGTGTTGAGATACTCCCTGGATGAGTAAGATTTTCCTAAACGTGGTCCCAGCGGGCCCAGGCAACGAAGAGAACTTCCAGTTACTGGTGACTTGCAACAAGCTATTTTCTTTGCCCGCTTGTCTCGTTTCAGTGAGAATCTCTGTCGCGCCTACGACATTGCTAGCAGCCTGTTGTTCAGGCTCGTAAAGGTGATAAGGCAGAGATATGAAACAGCCAGTTAAGGACAACTAGGAAAGCTGTAGCAGATTATTATCACAGGCCTGTGCAGAATCTGATCCGAGAGAGCAAACAATAAAGATACTTCCCCTCCAAGAAATAATAGCAACTAACCTCCCACTTCAAGTATTCCTGGACTTACAGAAAGTTAAAACAACCTTTATTGGAACGACCCTTATTCCATCCACTGATATTTCATAATAAAGTTTGATTCTGAGACAATATTATTTCATTTGCCCTGATTTTTATTGGAACTGTTTATCGAGAAATAATTGCGAGCTTGGGCCTCTTGCAATGTTCAGGGACTTCTCAGACACTTTAATACAGGGGTGTCAAACACATTATGGTTCAGGGGCCACATACAGCACAATTTCATGTCGAGTGGGCCGGATGGGTAAATTAGTACCACAATAACCTTTAAGTTTGAACTTTAAAGTTTGTCTGTGTTGTGGCGCAGTGTATGCAACATGAGGAAAAAGTCGATATTTTTCACAAAATCAAACAATTACTACTGAAAACGGCTGCAAACTCAACATAAATTTAAGTTTAACGAAACCTTCTGGTGCAAAAATCCAGTGAAATGTACCAAAAACTTCTCCTATAGCCGCTGCATTATGCATGTTTTTACAAACGTACCCCCGACAGCATGGCTTTGAGGCGAGTTCGATAGCAGAAATGTGGCTAGTGTTCACGGCTGCATCGGTAATCGCTCGGCTCAGCTCGGGTCTCAGTGTTGTGTTATGTTGACCCTTTGCCTGGTGGTTTGGCAGCCGGGTTGGAGCCTCATGTGGGCCTTTACTTTAATACATCATTGCTTTAATATTTGGCTTTCCTGCGCAATAATCAATAAGAGTGATATGAATCAGTTGCCCCACTGTAACAATCACAAAAATATCTCGACCTGATGTTATTTACCGACTGTAAAATTGCCCTTAGTTGTGAATGTGAGAGTGTGTGTGATTGTTTAACTCTTAGTTCGTTTGCCGGCTTCACACACTCCTGTGTGGAGTTTCCATGTTCTTTCTGTGCACGTGTGTGTTCCTCGTGCGCTCCGGTTGCCTTCCGCGGTCCATTAACATGTAAAAAAGAATGTGCCGTTGTGAGGTGGGTTGAACAAAGTGGTTAAAGAGTTGGATGAATGGATTAAAAGAAACACTTTGTTTTCTTGCATGTGGTACAAAGTGACAGAAAACATCACTCGATCCGGTTATATTGAAGCATTTGCTGTTGAGAGCCTTGATTCAGCGGAAAATGTTGCACTAAATTTAAATTAGAACAAAAACTATTTACCCAAAGATTAAATTCAGTCTTTAAAGTGATTGGACGGGTTTACTTGAGCTAATCAGAGTTCATTCCTAAAGGATCATCAAGTTATTTATTGAACTCTCTGCAAATATCATGCTTGATTTTTCAGCCGCAATACCTAAAACCAGGTCACTTTCTGGCTGACAACAGAGTCTATCGCTACTGGTTTTTATTTGACATTATCAATCCCAAGTATTGGACTGATATCGGCTGGCGCCAATGCCAGCTGCTACGCGAGATAACCCTGGACAGTTCAGTCCATCACAGGACAAACAGACACAGTCTCAAATACAAGCATGTTTTTGGATTACAGAAGGAGACAAGGCTGAGGAAAACATGCAAACTCCACACAGAAAGGTCCCAAAAATGAACCAAGTTAAATTCTCCATATGAGGCAGGAATGTAGCCCCACCTACAACACCAATCACCATCTTATTTCGTCCAAGTATTTCCATTAAATCTTCCTCCACAGTTTGTAACTGTGTCTAAAAATATCAGCTGCCAACCTGTGTCAGACACCGAAAGAAAGCAAAAAGCTGACATTCACAACATTTAGGGGACTATAAATACCACTGAAACCAGCTCAGACCGAGCTCGGCAGAACCATTTAGGATAAACATTCGTTCCTTGTGGCCGTCATTATTTAACTGAATACCTGCAGCGCATACAAACAGATAAAGTGACCCAGATTAGCGAGCATACGTTGCCTTGAAATGTAACACTATTTGAAAGGTGTCCACTTTCAGAGGAACACAAACCACCTCAGTCCTCTGGCATGCAACAGGAGTCCTGCAGGAGGGTATAAAGTCCCGTAGGCCTCTTAAGAAAATCCAGAAGTGGGCTGCGGGCTGAGGTGCGAAAGCTCCCGGGTGCACCGGGTGAGCTGCCCTCCCAAAATATGTGTGAGTCCATTGTGGCGGAGAACGAAAACCCACAATGACACGCTGGAGTGACACAGCAACACAGGTCAAACATGCTGCGGCGCTTTCTGCCTCAGCTCATGGAAGAATGTATGACACTTCCCTGTGTGACTTCATTAGGATGAGCCATTTCTTCCTGTGTAATTAGTGAGCGCTGTTTACTCAGGAAATTAAACTGGGGGCCATTTATTATGTGGAATGAAGAAGACAACACTTTTTAAAGTGAAGCAAATGCACACGGTGTAGGGATCAAGTGCAACAGAAAAGTTACAGCCCATGTGTTTTACTGTAAATCTGTTCACATTCAGAACAAAGTTAGTCCCTTCTCCTGCTCCTGCTGAGGGGCCACACACACACCCATTTTAAAAAGCAATGCATTGTATTCATATTCATGTACTTAGTTAAGTTTAACTTCAAGTTAAGATAACTATTTATCAAGTTCAGTTAATTTCACGTTCAAAAATCACAGATTTTGCAATATTTCTGGTTTAAAAAGTCTACAAATTTGATTCATTGTTCATTGGACTTCTATAAGATTGGTTACATGCTACTCAGTAACAATAATCTACAATATAGTGTATCATTCATAAGAAACGTGCTATAAAATTACAAAAGCGTTGGCAATGTGGCAGAAAACGTGCACGAGTGGTATGCCTGCGATGCCTTAATAACCCATGGTTTGTGTGAATGTAGAGATGAGTTTTTACAGTGTCCAGGCTAACAGTTTTCAAATCGAGTTTGAACTTGAGGTGTGAAAAGTTAAAAAATGCGAAGACACTGGAACAGACCAGGATGTCACGGTCAATCTATTAGGTCTCGAGATCACACGTCGAAATCAAAAAGCTCCCAGTCATACCAGCCAGTGAGGTTCAGGTCATGAAATATGAATGAAACTCTGGGCTGCACAGTCGTGTAATGGTTCACTTCGTCCCATGAATCCCCCTGGTTCGAGTCTGGAGCGGGCTTCTTTCTAGGTGGAGTTTGCATGTTCTCCTCCCGCGTGCATGGGGTTGTTGTTTTTTTCTCTCCTACAGTCCAAAAATATCAATTTAAAGATATGTGGTGTCTCTAAAGTGCTGTGAATGCCTGCCTGTGTTTGATGAATAGACGACCTGTCCAGGATGTACCAGAGTCTGCTGACCTAAGTTAGATAAAGCGGTATAGAAGACGTGCATAAACTCTACCGTTTGAGCTCTTTTGAGCCGTAGAGAAACAGGAGAGACACATGGGAAGTTGTTTGTTGAAAACTCTCAAGTGTAAATCAAATTAGCAGGAGATATATTTAAGTTAAATTAGGCACAAGCGCCATAATCCAGCAGCACAAGCTCTGCAGTCGCCTCCATACGCAATGTACCCCAATGTATTTTAATCTAGCGTACTATACTCAGCTCGTCTCTGAACGCAAAAGCACCTTAACAGGAAAAAAAAGGTTGGATAATTATAATACAGTGTCGCTCTGCAGTGTGGTATTACAGCAGTACTGCACTCTGATACACTGACTATTTCGAGCATTCCTCTGTTTAACAGCGAGTTAAAGGACATTTTACTGACACTCCTGGTCAGCTATCACACCGAAACGGCAAATCGTTGGCAAACACTTTATTTGTGCTACACTGTACTGAATCCTGCAACCTTTCCAGAGCCTAAAAAAATAAAAATAAAAAATGAAATCAGCCTTCACTCGATGCTACAGCGCCGGTTTTCAGAGAAAACATGGCAATGTTGTGTCTTTACATACGACTGCGTACGAGCTCAAAATACAAGGTGCGTATACTCACTGACTATACAGGTTTCGCTATATCGCACTGGTTTGACTTGCTAATACCAGAAATCACACTAACTCTCAACTACTTAACTACTGTGTTACGATAGATTATATACAAATTTCCAGGGCCCTTAAAACACTCTCTAACCGTCGATCTTTATACTTGAGATCCTATCAAAATGTACTTTTTATTACACTCTAAAACATTTTACTATACTTACACCATAAACCACTATACTATCCTCTACAGTGAAAAACACACACACACACACACACATAAAGGACACCTTATAGTCAAACAGTAGTCTGTAGTACAGCACACAACAGGGTAGTAAGGTTACTGTACACACACTACCACACTGTGAGGATTCACTGCTGAAAGAAATGACTGTAAATGTGCACCAGTCTCCCAAAGGTCTGTTTACCGGTTGTCTCCGGACAAGTAATTGCCCGACAGCATGACAAATGATCTTTATCAATTCACTAAACTGCACTCATTTACTGTAAGCCTATTTCCAGTGAGGCCGCGTGTATTTGGCCGCCCCCTGTTCTACAGGGGTCACCGTCGTAAGTCACTGTGACTTGACTTGACTAGTTTTTAACAGCGGATGGCCTTCCTGCAATTTGCCGGGATTCGAACCCGGTCCAGACGAGGCTGAGCTTGTTTTCAACCAACACTGTATGTCAATGCTCAACTCCCATCAGTGGAAGGAAAACAAATTACATACACTCACATTCATCATTAGCAGGAAGCAATGTTGTTGACTTGTAATTTTAGCAGTGGCTTCTAAATACGTGAATCTACTTTTAAAGTTGTAAGTCACGACCAAATACGCCACCCATTTCCAAACCTGTGATCTGTGTATTTGCCGCAAACATGTTTTTCTAAAAGAAAATCCCTGCTCTTTATCGACACGTGTTTAAAGACAAAATCACAAAGAATAATTTTATAAACGGTTTGTCTCGGAATTAAAGGTACATTTTTCCATAAATGAATCCACAAAGTGAAACTTGATCGTATTTTAGATTTCTTTGACACGTAAGCAGAAATATTTTGGGTTTTTATTCTAACTATTTTTATGTCATAATTCATCAAAATCAAAATTATAGTATTTCCAAATAATACAAAACTTAAGAATGCAGATGTTATGATGATTGAATAGAATAAAATAGAAAATGTCCAGTGCTGCTCCACATGGAATAGAATATTGACAGACAGACAGACAGATAGACAGATAGATAGATAGATAGATAGATAGATAGATAGATAGATAGATAGACAGATAGATAGATAGATAGATAGATAGATAGATAGATAGATAGATAGATAGATAGATAGATAGATAGATAGATAGATAGATAGATAGATACTACTTCATTCATAATTATATAATGATAGAATAAATTATATAATAATAGAATAGTAATTCAATAGAATATTACATAAGTAAGTGTTTGTGTGTATAAGGCTTATAGCAGGGAATAAGTGCAATAAAATGTATACATGGAGAATGGATTGACAGCAAAAACTGTAAACAAAAAACAACAACACTTCACTGTGTATATATTATATGATTGTATTATTGTATTATTCTCTGTGAAGTTGATCATCAAACCTACAATTAAATATAGAATTATGGAAGCCTTTTAGTTTATATGTTATGACTGTGGAGACTATTCATGTTTTTTTCTGTAATTGACGAGCTGCATGTGAAGTTTGCAGAAACTATCCACCTGAACATCTTTATGTAACAAGCCTGAAATCAGAACTACACTGTTGTTTTAATGTCAGTTACTCCTCTATATATTGGAGAAGGCTCTGGTGAACGCACTCTTATTATAATGGGTGTCCTGAACGCCCGGTGCTCTGAGATTACACAGGTACAGGAGGTAACCTGGTGCAGTTAGGAGGTTTTGCATTAAGCTTTTGTGAAACCCTATAAACGTGAGAGGACATCAGGCTCCATCATGTGTCAGAGCAGGGTGAGTTTCTGTCCTCACAGCCCAGCAGCAGATGTGGCAGGAGGCCTCTCCAGTCGCCACAGCGGTGACATAATTTGAGGGTTTGTTGTTTGTTTGTTTTTTTGGTTTCTAATAATAAATGGCCAGAGAGGGACTGGACCTACCGAGCAGCAGCAGCCGATGCGTCTGTTTGTACTCCCGCTTCAGCTCCTTCAGCGCCCTGTCAATGTTCTTGCTGACTTTCTTCGCCTCCTTCTCGGCCTCCTTCTCCTCCACCAGCAATTTGTCCCAGTTTTTCTGCTTCTGGGTGCTTGTCTTTTGCAGCAGCTGCAGGCGACGGCCGCGGTCCTTCCCGGTCCCCTTCCCGCCGCCGCCGCCTCCTCCTCCTCCGCCTCCGTTCTGTATGAGCACACCGTCGGTACCGGTGTCCGCACGGCGGTGCTCCCCGGCCGGGAGCCTGGCAGGTTCCCCGGGGCGCACCAGGCCGCCGCCGCCGCCGCCACCGCCGCCGCGGAGCGACGAAGTCTCCCCGCATCCTCCCGTGTCCTCCTGGCGGGCTCCCCCGGCGCGGCTCGGCACGGCGGCGTCCGGAGGCTGGTCCGAGTCCGAGGTAGCGTTGGAGATAGAGCCGCTCAGGTCCCCGAAGAGCCGGGGACGCAAACTGTAGCACAGCCCCATGTTGAAACCAATATTTGTCCGTGAATGTGATTTCTCATAAATTAAAACATCCAAAATAATAACAAAAAAATAAAATAAAAATGCTCGCGCTCGCGCCGGCAGTCCTCTAACGAGCCATCGTCACATCGGAGCTCCGGCGGTGCGCTTCACGTCCAAATCCGAGCCGAAAATGTGAATGAATTATGCTCCGACATTTGCTATATGTCATCTTGCATTTTCCCCAGTCAGCCTTCGCTTCGTAGTTGGAGGATCACCTGATCCTTTAGTGGACACTGCGGGTCCACCTTACCGTAAGTCACCGAAAGCGGCGCCCCGGCGGGGAGAGGCGGCCATCCGCGGAGTAGCGCGCGCTCAATCCGCCCGCACGCCTGTTAGGTGCAATACACTGTGCGTCACATTACTACAGTATGGCCATTTCGAGGATGCTGCTCATGATTTTCATTCCTCACATTTCATGCCTGCATGTCTAAAGCAGGAGGTGTCTGCTCCTCTGGAGACAGCCAGCCGGATTACTATTTTTAGACCAACGCAACAAAGCTTTCGCTTCTTCAATTATTCCCAATAAACGTTTTTCAAAAGGGGGCCACAAGCACGATTAAAACAAAATAAACATGTTATTCGATGTGTAAATACATCCTTTTCGGTTCAAAAAATAAAAATAAAAAAAGTTCCGAAACTCAGATGTAAATTTTTAACCATTGTCACACAGATTACATTTTATACTTTATACTATTATTTCTATGTTTATTTGTGAAAAAGTCATAATCTGATCTCTGTAAAGATATGTATCTCCAGTCATCTCGTCCTTGACTATAGATCTCAGTGCAAATGTAATCAAATGTATTAAATTGTACATTTCAATCATATCATATTTCCCCTTGATAACAATATATGTTCTCGTGTTGTGAATTTAAGCAGCAAAATGTGTCCCTTTTCTGGCTGTGGGTTCATTTGAACTGAATATTTACTAAACAGGGACTTCTGTGACATGTAACGTAAATCTGATGTTTAGGGGCCACAGTTGCAACACAATGCAGGGACACAAGTTTACCACTAGATGGAGCTAGAGGTACAATGACTGGAGATGAGAACCCACGTCATGCATAGTGTATATACAGTATGTACACTATTGACTGCGTTGATCAATGGATGAAATTAATGCATATTTGTAACTCAGTTAAGTTTTTCTTTCCCTATGATGCTGCTAATAAAACTGATCTGCAAGAAACCAACAAGAGTCTGAAAGGGGGAAGGGCTAGGAAAACAAAAACATGTTCCATATTATACTTATTTTTCTCAATGCTTCCTAGTTTCAATTACTGTCACAAAATAATTAGAATTTTGAATGTAGATTTTGACATAAATGTAATTGGTCATTTATTGGTGTTATTTATCGTGGCAGCAATTTGTAATAAACTACTAGCTGATATTCATCATAGCAAAATTCACATAATGCAAACTTGCAAGACTTTCGGGTAGTATAATATCTGTGAAGAAAGAGAGAAAGTTGCTTATCCATCTGTGTGTGTTTGAAGATATCCTTCTGTAATCTCATTATGTCAACAATCACATACCTGTCCAATTGGCTGCATTATGGCTCGTTCTTTCCTTGCCATTTTTCACTTCTTCACGCAGCTCGTCGTTGAGATTTTTCAAACATGTGGCTGCAACTCCCATCACATCTGTCGCTAGTTTTTGTCTGTTAATTGTGGGAGCACCACAAATATACTGTAAAACACAAGCAAAGACAATCAGTGAGACCTGCTCAGTTTTATTTTTACAGTACCTTAGCAAATGTTATTGTGGTCTTCAATCTCCCTCTGATTTCATTTACACCCAAAATTACATGGTTCTCCTGGAAATACTTATGACTCATAAAATGTATTTAACCACAACTTACATTCAAAATCTGGAGCACTTCATGATGGATTTTCCCCTCTTCGGTTTCCATTTCTGGATGCTGTGGACGCTAACGACAGGTTTTTCATTTTTTTTTTTTAAGTGTTGTCACTATAATCTGCAGCAAATATTTTCAATAATATATTGTCATTTTTTCACAGAAAATCGGCAACACACCAATACTAATTACACACAGATTTTATCTTTTTTTTGTCCTACACCATCAACACATTGATTATAGAAAAAAAAAACTAAACATGCAGTACAAGGTAACAAGTTCAAAAAACAATTGATTGTTAAAATGTCAAGTACATAACAAAGTTTTCTGTATCTGTAAAAAAAAAATTTAATTGATGGATATCTGTACAAATATTTAACAACTGAAATACACATATGTTACCTTTGCCAACAGAAGTTCTGCGACCAACAAGGAGTGCGTACTCCAGCTCACAGCAAAATGTGGGTTAAGTGGATATGAAGGAAAAGCTTGGCGAGACAGTGTCAGAGTGAAAAGGGGATTAATAACAAGAGAGGATGAGTGCGAATCATCACTCAGTGGGTTTGATGGCTTCTTCTCCATCACTTTTCTTTCGTTAATTCATCTTCTACCAATTCTGGTGTTGAGTGTTTCTGTGAGTCTTGTCGTAGCCCAGCGTCCTGATCACCTGACAACAGTAATCCACTTCCACTTGAGGATCACCATTCCTCTGCGGTCACAAAGCCGTAGATTAGGATAGGCGACCCACAGTGCACGCGCTCACTTTTCCACTCTTCATTGCCAGGTGAACCTTTTACCCCGCACATTAAAAGATGAGCGGACGGTTCGTTTCGGTGTTAATGCAGTGAACGCCTTTGAGTGGGATCACAGCAGCACAGTGGGTGATGACCTGTGGAAGGGTGCCACTCCGCTTTCAGTGACTGACTCCTGGACTATGTGGGACACTCATGGTTCCTCTCTGAGGGAGAAGCAGGGATCCATGTGGACGATGAACCGCTACACCACTTTCAAGCAGCTGGGGGACGGCACCTATGGCAGCGTCCTGCTGGGCAGGAGCAATGAGACCGGGGAGCTGGTGGCCATAAAGAGGTGAACATGGGCGAGCTGTGTTGTTTGTCTCAGAGCAGTAAGTAGATTAAACCCCGACAAGCTGCAGAGAACCGGGCTGAACACGTCTCTCATGGTTAATATAAACAATAGGAAATAATGACCTCTAAAAGCCTTTTTAAATGATGTGTTTACTGTTAATACTGCTCCTATTAATCCCCTATACCAAAATGTAATTATGAGCTATGAAGGAAATTGCGTTTTGGTTGGAAATAGTGATGATGTGTCTCAAAACCTTACTGTGTAAAGTTACTGCAAATTTCTGCTACTGATATCACAATCAAAGTATACAACACTGCTTATGAAGCAAAAGTGGCATAAGTACATTCTTTGATATATATTCTTTGACGAGAAGTAGCAGCCTTAACAATATAGAAAAAAATTGATTTAAAAAAACAAATAGTAAAAGTGCATCGAGATCGCCATATTTAAAAACAAAAATAAAAGTTTCTATCAGATAACACTGATGACATGAAATGTTTGTTTTACCTTTTATGTCTGTGTACAAGGTTGAGACTTAAAAGTCGCGGTTAGCCCTTTCTTTTCTTTTCTTTTTTTAAACAAAGTACACTCAAACATTTCTTTTAATGTTTGGATTCTGAACAATGAGGCTGGACAGAAGACATAAAAGAAAACACCGAAGAGCGGTCACCTCAGTATTTCATTCTCCACTTTGAAGCAATCGGAAGGCATCAAAACAAAAATGTGAAGTTGCAACAGGTTCAGGACGATGGCTAAGTAAGACTATAGATTTAAATCAGATTTGTATCATATCACTGAATATTA
The DNA here is from genome assembly GCF_963383615.2 of Lipophrys pholis. Classification (NCBI taxonomy): domain Eukaryota; kingdom Metazoa; phylum Chordata; class Actinopteri; order Blenniiformes; family Blenniidae; genus Lipophrys; species Lipophrys pholis. The sequence continues at coordinate 43,985,272 of NC_137635.1, read as the reverse complement.
TGATATTATTCTGCCATGCAGAATAAATAGCCTGGTTTTAAAGGATAAAGCTGGCTTTAGCTTCCAAGGATGAAAGTTTCATTGTAGTTGCAGAAGAGTTAAATTTAAGTGGTGGTCTTTCCTGTGGGCACGATTTGTTTTCATTGACTCTAATCATGCTCAGGCACACAGTAAAATACCATATTAGTATATACAGGTTAAGCAAATGTGTAGGGATTCATCAGCACCAAGTTGAAAATGTTGACAAATGCAGAACAGAAACAACGGTTCAACAGCCTAAAGTACTGAAATGTAATGATCCAATAAAACTATGTGCTTGATGTGTCATTGATCAATAGTAGTCGAGATAGACTTTAACACATAAGAGCCATGCTAATGGGATTTTTGTTTTTTCTTAACAGGATGAAGAGAAAGTTCTATTCTTGGGAAGAGTGCTTGAATCTAAGAGAGGTGAAGGTAGGGATGCATCTTCAAGGTCTTCAAAAGTAGAAGTAAAATACCTCAAAATAAGCACTGTGGCTAAAACAATTTAATCAGACATGCATATGATCTCTGACTCTTATCCAGTCTTTTTTGTTCTGGTGAGGAAAATGTCTTTTCTGTGGTTGTCTGTGATTGTGTTCTAACGCAACAAACAAGCTACTGCCTATGTAGCTTCTCAGTGTACTTAAATAAGACGCAAACAAATACAGAATAAAAATGTTTTTTTTTTAATTATTTCGGCAGCTGAAAGTCTTCTCTGCATAAAATGTATTTCCACATGAGCATTTTGGAGCTGATTCAAAGAGCCAATTCGATCGCTATGTCAGTTACATAGCGCAGTGCAGATTGTTTGAGACTCTGCCGTCTGTGTTTCTCATGTCCTCCGTGTCACCAGTCACTGAAGAAGCTTAACCATGTCAACGTGGTGAAGCTGAAAGAAGTTGTCCGAGAAAATGACTACCTCTTCTTTGTCTTTGAGTACATGAAAGAAAATCTCTATCAGCTCATGAAAGAAAGGTAAGATTGTCACAACTATTGAGAGTTCAAAATCTAAATAGGCCAAAGGAAAAATTCCTCCAGACCTACTGACCTATTTAATTGTACGTTCATATGTGTCTGTGATGTTGTATATTGGATTTCATGCCACAGGCTTCATAAGGTCAGGACTGCATTCAGGAAAGTTTCCCACATTTGCTCATATTTCCCACTCGACTGTGGAGAAGAGCTCCCGTGTTTTCAAGCAGGAAATGACACCTGATGACCCTGATCTGTTTCTGGAATTATCACGATATCAGTCACTTATTTTACATGGAAGCAACAGCACACGGTCCATCCATTCATCTATTACACTGCTTCAGAGTCAAAGATGTCATTGTTATTCTCTGCTTTAATTCTACTTTAGGTTTTCTTGAATTTCGAAATGTGATAAATATTTGGTTCAGCTTGATTCATTGGGTTTTGGTCAAGAGCAGTGGCGTCCAACTCAGTTCAGCTCAGCCCAATTTCATCTTGAATGGGCCGGACGGACTGGTGAAATAGTGCCATAATAACCTTTTTTTTCTTTTTATCAAAACCAAAGAAAAAAAACAGAAACTTCCTCAATCTCAACATAAATCCAATTTGAATGATACATCATCTTCGTACAAAATACTGTGAAATGTTCAAAAATAATCTCCGGCAATGAAAACACTTTGCAGTGGCTTTGAGTCTAACGCGAGTTTGGGTTTCAGTGTTGAGCTCAATATTCTTTTTTAAAAAATGTTGAAACGTCGGTGTTTGGGCCAAATTGGACTGCAGGCCTTATGTTTTACACCTCTGGTCTAGAGGCTCATGTGTGTGAAAAAAAAACCCCAAAACAAACAAAAAGAAGTAAAAAGGGTTGAGAGGTTAAAATTTCCTGGACGGTCACGTCTCTGCTGATCTATCCTGGATTACAAACGTCTCCCATCAGGTAGCGATCGGCATCGGCAAAGACTTTCCTTTCCTTTTGCGCCCAGTTCCTCAGCTGCTCCGTGGTTCTCCCGCTGTACAGTGGAGAACATGAATGACCTGCAGCAGGTGGAGACGCTGACCAAGCACCTTACAAACAGACCACTACTCCCTTTCAGAGACACTGACATTGGACGTCTACGGATGAAGAGCAGCTCTATTTTAAATAACTTCTCCCGTTCTGGTCCTCAGTTGTTCACGCTGCCATTTCGAATGCCATACATACTATAAAAAAAACCTCCAATAACTATTGGTTTTAGCCAGAAGTAACTCACTGTCTCAGTGAACATGCGTAGATAATGATTAACTCATTATTTTCCGTGGTGGACAGTCGATTAAAAATTAAACTTCACAGGTTTTTTTTCACACAAATGACTCACTTCTCTTCACTGAGCAGAGGAGGTGTAAGCGGTACGAGAGCAAAGCTTAACTCAGTAAACTTCTCAGGCCACAAAAAAAAAAAAAAAATCAACTCTGTTTTTAGTGATTGTGGGTGTTGGTGTCATTCCCACTTTGATTGTTGCAGAGATGTTGTTTTTTGTATCCACCCTTTCTTTCTTTTGTCTTTTACCATTTTGCCGCTGCCAGGGAAGATAAGATGTTTTCTGAAAACGAGATAAGGAACATTCTGTTCCAAGTATTATCTGGCTTAGCATTTGTACATAAACATGGTAAGAGACTCCTCCCGTCTTTCCATTTTGCTCCTTTACATCACATCCAAGGCCTTGGCTTCACTGTGAATCCGTAGAGTTACTAATGAACCGTAACAGAGTCCTATTGTGGTGGTCCTGTTTTTAAAAGTTGTAGAATCCAAAAAGCAACCGAACAGTTTAGAAAATAATAAAGGTCAACCCACACAAGCATCTCTTCAGTGTCTTTTGTTTTCTTTAGGTTATTTCCATCGCGACATGAAACCGGAAAACCTGCTCTGCATGGGCCCGGAGCTTGTTAAGATTGCAGACTTTGGACTGGCGAGAGAAATCCGTTCTCAACCACCTTACACAGATTATGTGTCAACAAGATGGTGAGACTGAATTCCCCACAAACTCTGGTGATAAAAAAACCTATTTGCAAATCTGGGGTTGGATGTTGTTGTTTAGTTGTACAGATCACTCAGCGAACACCTGAAAAGGACTGTGGCATTAAATTGATGTTGACGGGTCAATCTGGTCAGGACAGAGAGAGGAAGGTAAACTGGCTAGACAGAGGATAATCCCTACTGAGATCATCAGAGCTCAATTACAGGGTATCCTCTATTTATACGACATGGGAGAATTAACTCATTACCTGAAACGCAAGCGCAAACCCTTCTGAAGAATATCAAGTCAAAACCACATTATGTGAATGTTTAAGAAGATTAGTATCATCAGGAAAGAGAGGTTTGTGAAAGAGTTGAAGCAACATTTTTCCGTGTTTCCACGTGGATCTTTATGTCAGGTACAGAGCTCCAGAGGTCCTGCTCAAGTCCAGCTCTTACAGTTCGCCGATTGACATCTGGGCGGTGGGCTGCATCATGGCGGAGCTGTACACGCTCAGGCCCCTGTTCCCAGGGAACAGCGAGGTGGACGAGATCTTCAAAATATGTCAGGTGCTGGGAACCCTGAAGAAGGTGAGGGGCCTCCACAATAACTGAGCAGTAGAAACTAAAAGTCTCTGAATGTCAGCGAGATGTCCTCTCTGCACGGCCTTTTAAAATCTCAAAGTAAAAATATATATGTATATTTTTTTACTGTTCAAACTAAAAACTCTAATCCCGACTCATCAGTCGGACTGGCCCGAGGGCATCAACCTGGCCACGTCGATGAACTTCCGCTTCCCCAAGTTTGCCCCGACAAGCCTCCGGGCCCTGATCCCCAACGCCAGCGACGAAGCAATCACGCTGATGAAATACATGCTTCAGTGGGACCCCTTGAAGAGGCCGAGTGCTGCTCAGGTACATTGAAAAACACAACGCATTGAGCACTGATTGTTTGTAAAAACCTCGATACTTTCAAATGACTTCAAGAACATCTGTTGTTGGCGTCTTCGCTCCACATGGGGATCAGTCGTCTGACATTGGCTGTTGATATAAAATCACACTTGAGGTTTGGTGGTGCTGTTGCAGTGCACATTTACTGACATAATTCATAGTGTGAGGCGAGAACAGCAAAGAATGGAAATACAGATACTTTAAAAGGAAAGGATTTGTCTAATTGGTCTTATGATGTGCTGTATGGTTTGAATTCCACCGTGGCTCCCTGAGCAAGACCCCAAAACTGCTCAGGTAGCATCAAGATGGACATTGAACACGCCAAATCAAACATGGAAATCTTGTCATCCAATGTGGGAACCCCTAAAGGGATCCGTTAAAACACACTGAAGTAATGGTGTTTGAGAATGAATAGCAGGAAACAGTCAACAGTGATTCCGAATTGTTCATGCAAAGTCAACAAAGCTTGTACATCCAGAAATGATCCAACTTTAGCTTTTTGTCTTTGCTTTGTGTTGACTGTCTTTCCAGGCACTGAGGTATCCATACTTCCACATAGGCCAGGCGCTTGGTAACCCTCTCAATCACATAGAACCGCACAAGGCTCAAGGAAAAGTGCTTGAAGAAGCCACCGAACCGAAGCCTCTGTCGCTGTGTAAAACAGACCTGGACTCCAGCCAGCCGCTCCATCGGCCTCTGCAGCAGACCACCGTTCCTCAGGAGAACACAGAGCCGGGCACACACCACCTGGAGTGTCCTAGCAGCCTGACAGAGGGCCAGCATGAGCCTCTCAGTCTGGTGAAGGACCGGAAGCCGGGCAGTTTTCAAGCCGTAGGTATCACTCCAGTTCCCTCATTTGTAAGTTCACATCACAACCTGTAAAAATCCTATTCAACCGCGTCTTCATAATCAGCGAGGAGCTGCCACAGGAGCGGAAAACTGGGCATCTGGGACTCGGACCGGACGCCGCCGATGGGGCCAGACGTCTTTTAAATCAGTTGACAGCTGGGGCGACGGTGACGACACCGATACTGGAGTTTCCATCTCCAAAAAACCCGCAATCACCTCTCTGAAGAAGACCGTGGCTGTGCCCAGGTATTACTTCCAAATGCAATTCCACGTAAGCAAGCATATCGGTGCTTTGCCAACATACAGTTATGTGTGATTTTTTTTATTTTTTAAGGCTTTCAGAGTCAAAGATCAACACTGGAGGAGCAAAGCTGTTGTGCAACGCTGGGCTGAACCGAGCGGACTCCAACACTTTGTCTGCTAAACAGCACTACCTCCGCCAGTCCAGATACGTGCCTGGTGAGAAGAACAATTGTTCCTGTGAACCAAATAGCTGAACCAATTCACGGGCCCTCATGAAAATACTGAGTTTCAAGGAAGGAGTTATTGGAGGACATTTTTGAGAACTGACAAATCAAGGATGAGAGCTGAAATAACTGAATGAAAATAAACTGACCACAAGAATCTACCCTCATTTATTTAAAGCGTCTGAACCATCGGCGTGCTTGACTTTTTCAGGCATGAATCCAAAAAGCAGCTCCTCAGTTGGAAACCAGGTGGCCGGCAGGAAGCTGTGCGGCAGTTCTGGTTTGACCCGGGGACCGGACCCAGGAAGTCTTCTTAGTAAAAGTGAGAGAAACTTGAGGACATTTTCCCGATTCATTACATTGTAGAGGAAAGACACTTCTTTTGCTCATCACTGATTTTTATTTTTTTTTTTAAAGCAGCAGAATCACCTGATATGCTCCAATTGATCTTAAAATATATTTTCCGGTTTTAGACGTTAACCTCCCGAAGCTAACAGATAAGCAGCCTCGAAAAGAAAAGCTCTCAGAGGAGGAGGACTTGTCCAGAGGTATCCCTGCAGAAACAGATTAGAACTTCTTGTCAAAGTACGAGTCAGTGACGCCTCTGATGGATCTTCTTTTTTTATTTTAGACCTTTTCTTAAGCCACTCCAGTATTAAGCCATTCATGCCAGCTTTCCAGAAGACTGAAACAGGTCCAGGGCTTCAGAGGACCACACTGGCCCCCATCGGAGGCCAATCAGCTGGTGCGTCTCCACCCAGACATCGTCCATCAGTTTGAGACTTTTATTCACTGAGACTGGACAGACTGCCTACAAACTTTTCTTTTTCCTCGATGTTTCAGTTGATCTGTCGTCCAAAATCAAACCATCCAAGAGCAAGACCACCTTAAACAAGCTGCTACCTTCAAATGACGGTATTAAATCTATTTGTAGAAATAATCAGCTTGTTATTTCAAAGCTTCATTTCATTTTCTTGAACAATTTTGTGTTTTTTTTCCCCCGTGTTGGTTTTAGATTTCGAAAGACGGAGGAATAGATCTTTAAACCCTCAGATTCCTGCAGGAAAACCCGCCGTCTCAAGGAGCTCAAACACCCAGCCGGTGCACGGCCGAGTCGACTGGACCGCCAAGTACGGAGGTCACCGATAGCGCCACAGTCGGAATGTGGACTTCTCATTCATCTAGAAATTAATTCATCATCATTCATCGATGAAGCCAATCTCCTAATCCCGTTGCAGTATGTCTCAGACACCGTACGTAATGTCACTGTTGTTTATGAAAAAATAAATTAGTTATTTTCCAAACAGCATATATGGGGAGCCTGTTTCTTTTATGTCTTAAATCATAATGGATCTTTCAAAGACTCTTTAATTACTGTGAAGCTTTGAATTAAAAGTCTTTATTCATTATGGACTAAAATGCAAAGTCCTAAATATTTTAGTGACTTTTTAGAGTGAAATACTTTGATTAACTTCAGTCATGATCTAATCTATCAAATACTGAATAATAATCAGGATGCTGCTCATTTAAAAGGCCGTTGTGTTTACATGTTGGTGGGTTGGGGAATTATTTTTTTCTCAAAATCTTTTTTAGTGAATTTTCTAAAAGTTTTTTGGGTTTGTTTGTTTTTTTCCTCAGGCAAATGGTAAACTGATAAGTGTGTACAAAGAGTTTCTAAATAAAGAGAAGACATTTGTCATGAAAAAAAGACAGCCATAACAACAGAAATAATAATCTGCCCGCCCACCGCTCTCTAAATCAAGGGCGTCAAACACGTTTCAGTTCAGGTCTCACAAACGGCACGACTTCATCTTGAGTGGGTCGGACCCATAAAGCAGTGCCTTGATCACCTTCAAATATAAAATTTCATGTTTTTCTTTGTTGTGCTACAAAGTATATAAAATGAAAATGTCTATATATTTTCACAAAATCCAAACAATTACTACAGAAAATAGCTACAATCGCAACAAAAATTCAATTTTAATGATACCTTCTGGAAGAAATTTCAGCGGATGGAAAAATTAATTCCCTCCACCTTCACGCATCTGGATAAATATAGTAAAGGTATGAGGCGAAAATCATCTTTATCAATGATGCCAACAAGTGTGGTTAGGATGACATAAACGTTTGGAGATAGGGACGCTGCCAGAGCAGATAAATACCTCGAGCATCTGCTTTTGCATTTGTGACCAGCTGTTAAGCCGAAGGATGTTTCTTTTAAATCAGTCTTGTAAAAATTGACTGAAATATTGATTGTGATGCATTATAAGTTATTGTGGCTAATTAGATTTCAGCTCATGGAGTCACATTGTTGCTCTAAGAGCCATCAAGTAATATATTCATGCATAATATAATCATGCATTCTGTAATGTTACGGTTTTAATTTAGATACCATCGAATTTCTCACTTTTACTCTAGAAATACTGCAGTGATGCAATTTATCACTGAAATATTTCGTCGGAGATCAGCATCAGATTCATTGATCGGTGTTTTTTTTTTTTTTTGCACTTCCACTATTCTGTCAACCACAATAGACATTCAAAGTCAAATTGAACATTCAAAACAGAACAATCGACTAATATGTTCTGAACAACAACCTCAGAGGATGGAGTTGTACTTGATGTAAACTTACATATATATGTAGACTTTTGACAACAGTGTATAAATGCCTTGTCGAAGCTAAATGCTATGTTTTGTGACATGTTCTATCGCTTTCACTGTGAATTTTATTCTTAAAACGAGTCATTCCAACCCCCTCACAGGGCTTAAAACACCTCAGCTTACCACCGAAGCACCCAACACTTTGAAAGCCACAAACCAAAGCAGAAATAATCAATCTTCTCATCTAGAACATATGGCATCATACATTTGTAATAAGTAAATAAATAAATAAAACCTTCAGACAGCACACCTTAAGTTATCAGATTTAATGTCTTGACCATTCTCCTTTAAAAAAAAATTCCACATGACTTTATCTTTCCATATTTGTTATAGAAGATAGTGATGGAAAACGACAACAAGGAATGTTGTTTCATAATCAAATGTATCTACAGGCTGCAAGAGTCTGTTTGAATGTGTTTAAGTGTTACTGGATGACAACCTTGACCGACCCACGATGATCTTTAGCAGGAGAAGTAGACTGAAAAACAAATGAAGAGAATGTATCTTTACAATCGCTCCTAATTTACTAGGAAACGAGGAAATGAAATACAGATTGAGCAAACTGACCTTGCTATAGTTAGCATACCAGCTGGCATGAACTTGAACGATGTGAGGAACCTCAGTCCCATCACCACAGCCACGGTCCCGGCAGTACCTGGGTTTTCAAAACAACAGTTCTCGATAGAAAGTTCGGAAAGCTGCTATCGTACTGTCACCGGTAAACTCATTAAACCCGCCCACCTTGCAAAAGCCACGAATTCCTGGGATTCTGAGACGTCATATAAGACCCGACGGCAGCCGCCAGGCCGACCAGGAGCCCGACGACCATAGAGGTGACGCTGCCTGACAAGGAAACAAGGAAAAATAGGAGTCATTGGAAACTGATGCTCAAAATTCTCCAAAGTGCTTCATGAAGCAAGAGGGGGGGGGGGGGCACATGGAAATCTATGGCAATGCTGCTCCATATAAATATATAATTTAACACACAGCAGAACGTTACATGGTTTATATCTTCATCTCTCAAGTTCTTGTATTTTGTGACGGTTTAGGCCATTGGTGTCAAACGTACGGTCCGCGGGCCAGAACCGGCCAGAGAGTTCAATCAGACAGCAAGATGACATTTTCCAGCAGTGAGAAATTATGACATTAACTTCAATAATAGTTACTGGTGCCTTTTACTTGTAATATGTGGTGAATCGATTGCCGTGATCATGAATAATACACAGATGTAGAAATGGGTCTACATTTAACTTATTTTTATTTCATGTCTGATTAAATTCAAGCACATTATTGTTGAGTGTAGAGTGGAAGTGAGGTGGATGTTTTTATATCCTAATGAACTGCTAAATATCTCTTCGGGTATGAATAAGGTGCTATCTATCTATCTATCTATCTATGTATGTACAACTTGTTGAAGAATAGTTGTCACTCCTTTAGCAAGTGATGGAAATCCTGAAACAATAAAGAACAATCAATGTCAGACTTATTGTCCATTTTATATTCTATTCAAAAACACCAAACCAGATTAAATATTGGACATTAGTTCACCTCAGCTGTGATTCTTCAATCTCGTCACAAAAACCTTCTTTAGTTGATCTGGAAAGGTTTGATTCATTTGTAAGTTACAGATGACAATGTGTGGGGGGTTTACCTGCTTTGACATAACCCAGGACTCCTCCTGAGGACACCAGCACGGCGTAACCAAAGCCAATCCAGTCCATCACAACAAACTGCAACCTGCGGGAGGAAGACCAGAAATACGAGGAGCCCTGCTGTAGCAGAGTCACCGACACACACACATAAATACAAACCGTTTTCAAAGATGTGCTAAACGAAGATTTAAAAACCTTGCTTTTTACCTTACAAGTCGAACTCAATGTATTTCCTCCAAGTTTTCACCTACAGTGGGCGTGTACTAACACACGTCACATCCGGTGCTACTTCACGCGCTTTTTAGAAAGTATTTTATTCCCATTTTGACCAAAATGTTGTCTAAATTGAAACTTTTCAAAAATATTAGATCCACTACACATCAATTTAAAGGATCTAGGATATAAAAAATGTTAAATATTAAAATGAATTTGTACAAGGCTTAACAGTGATTGACCAATGCATAGAAATGGACTCGCCTTGACAAATACATGACATAGCAGAATTACAAGAGTAACTTCTTCTTGAGTTATCAATATAAACGGAGCACTTGTGGAATTTGTTAAAAATTTGACAAAGTGACTGTACATGAATCTTGCAATTGTGTCAATTGTTTGCTCGGTGTTGGAGTTTAAATATTATATCAGAAGTGCTCCTGTTTGACATTACGATTAGTGCATTATTGTTGCTTAAAAGAAAACTTTTTCTTCCCAGATAGGGGAAACCCTGTCATAAAAGGTTTTTGATACCAGCATCTGCAAAAATGTATTTCAATTGAATTGCATGCTAAATCCAGCTAATCTTGGAATACAATGCTTGCACATGCACACATCTAACTGGAACCTGTTTCATAGTGTAAAATGTCATATGCGTATGTGACACGTTTTTCAAATACATTTTTTGGGTTTCTAGTTTTCATCTTACCTTCTTTAAAAAAATAAATTAAAAAAAAGCAGTGAAAGAAGTTAAACGTTCATTTAGCAGCTGTGCTCTAAAGCCTCTGTTTAAAACAAAATGCTTCACAAACGTAAAAAGTTTTTCATTCCACTATCTGTAAGTGATCAGAAATCTGTGGCATCATCGCAGCAAACACAAACAACTAATTTGGCCATCAATGTAAAAAACAAAATCACAGTGCTTGAATAAAAACATTTTATTGTTCGTCTTTTATTTTTTCACATCCTTTTTCTTCTTTTTGGGTTTGCTTTCGTCTTCTAGAACAACTTCTTCTGCCATGATTCGGACTCTCTTCGCCCTCGAAAGTTCTTGCAGGAGTTCTGAGGACAGAAGACAGAACAGCTTTTAAACAACATCTCTGTTTTGAGCATCAAGTGGTGACATTTTCCATAACTTCACATTACTAAGTCCCCCCGCCTCTTTCTATAAGCCTGTTCAGCCAAAATGAAATAAGTGTCATTGTTTGCATGACTTCACCTGCAGAGGATGTTGCCTCAGATTTTTCAGCTTTCTCTGAGATCTGCGGCACTGATGAAGGTTTCCACACAGTCAGGCATGTCAGCCGAGCTTCTGTGTTCACTTCCCCTAACAGGGTGGGACACTCCATTTCCTGCAGGACGGACCAGCGAGACAAGATTATCACCAACGAGTACACATGTATACAAAACGTGGGGCTGGGACTTTAACGCTTTAATTTTTATCTTTACACTCCCAATAAGGCATGCTTCTCAGTGCACTTCAACAGATCAGAGAATAAACTCTCTTAATGGAAAATAACTGAGAGCAGTAGAAGGCTGACGGATGTGACGCCTCAAACGGATGTGTGTTGCCTGGCTCAGTGGATGGAAAGTTTCAGTTTTACAAACTGTGGGATGAAAACATGAAGATGATACACGCAATATTGGATATTATTCAAGACTTTGACATCAGTTAAATATGTAGCCGTGAACATGAGTGCCCAAGATAGCCCAAATGAAAAAATTGTCCCATAATATCCTTTTTTTTTTCTTCCCCGTGACGGCACAAAGTATACAAGATGACAATGTCGATACTTTCGTGTAAACCAAACAATTACGACAGAAAATGACTACAATCTCAACATGAAGCCATTTTTTATGAGAACTTCTGGTGCAGAATACAGTGAAATGTCAAGAAAACTTTATAACTTCTGCATTATGCAATTTTTTAAGAACGCATCCAGACAAGGTGACTCTGAGGCTAATGCTCGTTTACTCCCGATGATCTCAGGGTCTCAGTGTTGTGTCTGCTGCGCTTAAAATTATTCTTTCCCTGTTTTCTTTGAAATCTTTACCATTTTCTTCATGGTTCGGCCGGGTCGGAGCCGCTGGCAGGACGGTTTTGGCTCACGGGCCTTATGTTTGACACACCTGATTTATAGGAATCACTGCATCATTGCACATCTTCACATGCTTTTCTTAACTGGAGTAGTCTTTTAGCCAAAGATCAAGTAAATGAGGTGAAATTCACATGCCTCTTTGATATGGAGTTTCCACATTTTGATGAAGCCGTCATTTGAAGCGGTCACCACCATGCAGTAATCGTCCATCATCACACTATCAACAGCTTTTACTCTGAAACACAAACGTACAAAATGAATTTCCCATTCTGACGGCGCACGTGACCATAATGTGACACACACCGGGAGCACAAAATTCACTTCACCTGGTCTCATGAGCCTTGAACTCGCACTCCCATTTCATCTTCGCCACATCGCACAGCCTCACGTGTTCATCGTCTCCCACGATGGCCAAGATGGAGTTCTGAAAGACAAGTTACAAGCGACTCAGCAACATTAATGACCAGAAGAGACGGTTTTTTTTGAACACTTTCCACCAAATACAACTTATAAAGGAGCCACAAAACATGTTTAACTTTTAAAATGAGAATAACAGAGCTCATGGGGTTACATACTGTATCTTGCATTTATGATACTTTGTGACTAAAGTGATCATCAGGATGATGCGTTACATTTTCAGCCATTTCAGCTTTTCAGGATATTTTTTTAGCAGTTGTGCCTTTTTTGGCCATTTATTTATGGATTCAGCAGTTTCTAGGCAATTTTAGTTGTTTTTACCATTTTAAATATTTTAGCAATTTTAGGTGTTTGAGTTTTTGGCAATTTGAGCTGTTTTATATATTTATGTTCCATCTAGTCATTTGAACCATTTAAGCCGTTCCAGGTGCTTTTACTAGTTTTATTATTATTATATATTTTTTTTTTTTCTGGGGTGGGCTGTGTGTGTGTGTTTTTGCCCTTTTTTCTAGCCATTTGTAAAAGTTTTGACAGATTTTCTTTCACCTTTTCTCATGGTTTTATTTTATTTATTTCAGCCTCTAATTTTAAACTAATCAAGGTGGTGTTGAATTTTCTTTTTGTTATTAGCAAGTAAAGTCATTTCAACTTCTTGACTTTTATCAGCCGTTGTCAGCCAGGAGAAATGTGTCTGAAGTACATACAAAGGGAAAATGGAACAAAAAAAGATCATTGACATAAAATTCATAAGCTTCAGGGAGAAATTACAGACGGAGGATCAACATCGGAGGACATCTGTCCAGAGCAAAGACGGAAAATCCAATGAGTATCACAATCAAATGAAATAAACCGAAGCATGTGTTAGTTACTACCCTACATGGAATTGGTTCTTCAATTATTAACTGGATAAAGCGTCATAGAAGAAGAATGGGTGAGTAAAATGACAACCCAAGCAAATCAAGTGCACCCTCTCCCCTGTGCATCACGTTGTTCAGATAACTCACATTTAAGAACTTGACAGACGAGATCCTCTTGGGGTTTGTGATGGTTCCTGACACGGAGGCCGTCTCCAGGTCATAGACGTTCACTGTGTCGTTCAACACCACCACGTATTTATCTCCATCTGGAGACCATCTGACAATATGTGCATCTGTGACAACAAATGAATGAATGAAAAATCATTTTTTTGTTCCATTGATACGATTCTTTATATCTCAAGAGAAGGGGGGACTCACTCTGTTTTATGTTTTTGATGAAAGCAGATCTTCCTGTAATGAGGTTCCACGTCCTGAAAGGACGGACAAAAACAAAAATCTGTATTATTTTTCTAATTGAAATCAGACCAACTTCACGGGATCTTTTGAAAATCATACCGGAGAGTTTTATCAGTCCCAACTGAAAGAGCAAGTTTCCCAGAAGGATGAACGGACAGCGACGTGACATGGCCTCTAAAGGGAAATGAAGACAATTGAACAGTTGACACATTATGTGAAACTATTTAACGTGAAACTACAGGATTTTTCTTCAGTGTGCTTACTTGTGAGCTTTGAACGATTTGAGACACTCCCACTTCTTTTTGCTCCAAACACACAGGAGTCCATCTTCTCCTCCACTCAGCAAGTGAGATGAGCCATAAAACTCAAGGCAAGAGATGCTGCCTGGAAAACAAAGCGTGCTTGAAAGTTATTTATCCTCTATTTTATAAATCACAATAGAAACTTAGACATATGAGAGCGGCATCCCACTTTACACATACATAGATGTCATGAAACAAATTTCCTCACCGTCATGGTGCAGTAGAACTCCGTGCTCGGTCCTCTTCTTCATGTCGTACAGCTGAATCGTCTCATCTTTGCTCCCTGTAACGATAAACCTCTCACTGGCAGCAATCGCTGATATGGAGGCCGTATGAGCGTGATGTGTGAAGTCCGGCTTGGCTGTCCACTCCTGCACAGAAGATAAAGAAAATCTGGGTTTCTGCAGGTTTTGATTTCATACGTTTCAAATTCACTATGAATGTAGTGATAGAATTTCACCTCTCAACTTGCAGGAAAAAGGGGTAAGGGTTAGAGCATTATCAGCTGTGGTAACACATAATAACAAATAGCAGAAAGAAAACTTATAATTACAAATCAGATTCAGCCTAAAGCGATTCATTGCTTATCCAACTCCACATCTCGCAGCATCTGGATGATATTAAGGACAAAAGTGCAAACTAAACTAGTTTAACAATTAATTTAGTATTGAATCACTTGCTATTTTGAACATTAGCCTAAAACAAGCGATACTTAATGGGTGGTGCATTAGAGTGTATGTTTATTTAACTGTGCAGTGGCTTTGTATTTGTGTGTACTTGTGTTTGATGAATACTGATCATATTTCAGACCACTACAAATGTCTGAACGCTGACACACATAGAGGAAACACTGGCATTTAGACACGACTACAACGCCACACTCCAACTTACCTTTTCCCCGGTTTCCACCCGGTACCCGAAGGTGATCTGCTCGTAGCTGCCAGCCAGCAGCTCCAGCACCGCCATGCTGCCGAGGCCTCAGCTCACCGGACAACCGGTCCGCTTCAAACTTCAGATCTTCCTTTAATTCCTCGAAGACACGAGTGATTTGCTTTCAGAGCAAACTGCTGACTGTCCAAGCACACACCGGCATGTGAAACACCGTGAAACCAGAGCTGTGAGATGTGTATTTAAAACACAAATTAGGAGGCAAAGCGTGCTAAACAGAAAACAACATGTGCACCCACTGCGCATGTGCACAAACTACTTCCTGCTATCTGACGCATGTTGAATAAAATGATCAAACAGGTTTGGATGTGAATCAAACTCAATTTATTCCGAGATCAAATTAAACACGACCCCTATCCATATATTGACCACACACCATGCGCATTACAGAAACTGCCAAAGACTGACTGAAATGCTGAGTAAATGAGCAGATTTTACACATTAAAGAAAAGTCTGATAAATTCACAAAAAAAAAAGTTTTTAACTACTCAAACAATTCTAATCAATTGACAGCAGTTAAACGCACTGCAGTTTTAATTTAATGTTTATTTCCATCAATCAATTTATTTCTTTAATTCGTTTTTGGTTCGGACTCAAACCCACAAATTGTCACCATGAAGCAGGAGAGGAAACAACAACACAGTCTTAATCTTTACTTTAGAACAACCTTTACTTTACACCCAACTATGATTATTTATAAAACAATTGTAGTCCTGAGAAATCAAATACGTCTAATGTTGGAGGCTGAATCCTAATTACTGCTGTTTAGCTGCAATTTGTGAGACTGAAATGATTCCTTCCATTTACTGATTGATAACCATTTAAAATGTAATAAACTAATTGAACTTTGAGTTTAGTAACAGAAGGGGGCGGGGTCCAGCCTCTTTCTCGCCTTGTGATTGGCTTCTTGCTTTGTAAACGTCATGATTGACGCCTCGGATTTGTCTTTTTGCCATGGTGTTTTTTTTCTCTGAGGATGCAAACAGAGAGAAACTTTTTTTTTCCACAGAACGGAAACATGTCGAGGAGGTGAGTCTATGATGCAAAATGACCGAGATTTATGCGATAAATTTGTGTTTCCAGGGCTGTTTTTTTTTTTCTCACTTTCTGTGCAGAGTTTGTTCATACTTGCTGTAACATTCATGCAGGTCTTGAAATGTTTGACGTGAACATGCATGCATACTGAAAAATGCATAGTTATTGTAAGTAATTTTGAGATAAATGTTTGGTTAAAAAGTCTATTTTTTTTTTTTTTTTTTCTAAAAAAACCCAATCCCTTTCTGTTTTCTTGTTCAACACTTTGTCCTGCCTGGTTCGGGACAGACAGTTGTTGTGCAGATTACAGGTTTGGACAGAGGATTTGTGGCGGATGTGTGCATGAGGGAAGTGTTTGGATGTGATAACAGAGCTGGATTACACAACCGTGCGAACAGAACTTCTTTAAAAAGTTGCTCCCTTGTGATTCTTATTAATGTGCCCATGCTAAATTAAAAACAGAGAAGTTTCTGTCTCAGCGTGTGCCCATTTCCTGTCATTGGCTTCTTACTCGCCACTTCTCCAATGTGTCAAACATTTATTCAAGGCACAGGCCAGCTTGGGTGTGGCTGTTAAATTGAGTTTCACAAACTTTTATTGATACTTTATAAATAAAGGATGATCTGCAATGATGTGAGTTTTAGTATTTGTGGTGTTGGATAACTTCATGTGCAAGTTTTTAGGTCATATTACACATTGTGTATAAAGCCGGGCAGATATGATCTAATGATAGAGGAGAGGACAGTAACTTCTTGTTGCCAGTTGTGTTGTTGAACAAAGTATGAACCAACAACGCCAGAAGGTTGTAAAAGAACTGATCACAAGATAACCCCAGTAATAAAAATGCCATTTGCATTTTCAAGATCATCTTCTTCATTGCAAAGGCAAAGACATTCATTAGAACCTTGATGAGAACAGTGATTCATATTCTCTTTGGGGGGTGGGTGGGTGGGGGGGGGGGTCTGGCTTGACTAGTCGTAAAAAGAGAGAAATGTCTTCCAAATGAGGACTGGCTGTGGAAAATCAAATGGAAAACAGACTTGCCCTACAGCCATAATCACTCTCGGTATTAGACAAGCATCAGGACGCCTCAATTTTCTCTTTGCTTTTGGAGCTTTGGAAGTTCTGTACAGTGCGAACATGTTTGTACTCTATTGCAGGTGTGCTCACTTTCAAAGCGCTCCAGGTACAAGGTTTCTCCCCACTTAAAATATTTCTACTTGTCCCGGCAGGAAAAACGCCAGTTAATTTTCATTTCGTTTAATTATGACTGCTTGATTTATAGGGGTCCGGCATTGTGCATGCTGGCTAACTTTTGTGATATTTTGTTTAATGTGTTCTTGAATTTTCAGACAATCCTGAGTTGTAATGTTATTGAAGACATTGTGAGTGAGCGTGTCATGGAAAAGTTAATGCTTCCTGATCAGTGATGGAGGAGCATGCTGTCTGACTGTAATGTCTGTTCATGTGATTTTCTTTTCTTTTTTTTTACATTATGTAATGTTAACTGTGTATTTCACCAATGAATCAGCTATCATAATACACAAAACCAGCGGGAAAGGATTGAACTTACTTATTGCCTGCATTCATGTTTGTTTCAGTGTCAGAAACGGACCACTGTCGTTGTAATGTCTCATTCTGCCTCGACTTAATGCCCTGTGTCTGATTCCACAGTCAGCAGGCCGACCAGGAGCTCACTGAGGTGTTAAACCAGCTCTGGCATCTGGACACCAACCGCCTCAAACCAGGGACAGACTACACCATTTCCCTTCAGGTCAGCACTGCCAGTCTGCCACAACCACGTCTTTGCTATGCAAAATACAGAGACACCGACACAAGCAACAATTGCAAACCTCATCTGGAGCTGAAAAGGGTTATAAATGGTATTGCACTGCGTTTGTGTCGTTGCTGTCATCTGGCCCACACACACTGTGATTAGCAGTATTTGGTCACAGCAGCAATGTTTTTCTTTGATCATTCTTGTTTTGTTGAGAAGTTTACTTGTTCAAGCTCCACCTAGTGTTAAAATGACAAAGTACAACCCAGGCACATGGAAGTTTCATGCAGAAGTTATAATTCAGTATATTAATAGAATAGATAGCTGGCAGCCGTTGACCACTGGCCCGTAGTTTGAACACATCCGATCTGGAATGTTGGAAGATATCAGACAGTTGAGTGTTGGGAAATGCTGACCTGTGTCATTTACTTTGATCGGGTTTCTTGTTTTCTGCAAGTACATCTGGCTGATCACTGTATTATCATTATTTTATTTCATCCAGGGGAGGGCTGGCTATGTGGCCCAGGGCAGTAACTATGCCAGAGACCGTGCCAGGGCTCCACTCTTCACCTATGTCGATGAAGACAAAATCAGGAATATCGAGACATATTCTCGTGAGTTGCAATATTTCTATGGCACAATTTTCCTAACGGCTCAATTTTGCAAATTGTTTCAATAACCAAATATTATTGTTTTATTTTTTTTTATGTATAGATTTCATCAACTTGTTGGACAACTATGAGATGTCCACAGGTGTGTCGGAGACCGTCACAATAAAAGAACACAAAGAGACCAGACTGTTCATCGACTCCATCCTGGAGACTGAGCTCATGAAGGTGCAGTCTCTTTACTCTAAGTCTCATACAAGGTTTCAAAACCGCCACAGAACACGGCAGCTTTCTTCACTCTTGCTTATTTGGTGTTTTATAACTTTTATGTTCGGGTGAGAAATAAATATCTTTTCTATCTATTATCTTCACAATCCCCTATTTTTCTCTTGCATATCAAAGAGCTTCATCATACTCGTATTGCTCTCTATATTATGAAGAATAGTTATATTTATAGAACAACTCAGTTATGTGATGGTAGTGTTTTTATTAGATTTTCCCCAGCCTCTTTACTTATCCGTCACTGTTTTTTTTTTTTTCTTTTTTCCCCCCACCTTTCCAATATCTTATACATCAATAAATCCACTAGTGGACTTCTTGTTTTGGCAGTATGCCTTGTACGTTCATTCCTAAATTATGATGCCTCCCTCTAGTGGTACTTGTCGGAAAGTCCTAAATATTTTTGTAAAGGTGGAATTGATTGGAAAATATCTAATATTTTCAAAATTAATAAAAAATATTTTAAACACCAAATTTCTATGTAAATCAAGTTATGTTTCTTCCATTTTAGTGTTAATATCATTGTGACTGTCCTACAATGAGATTTTTTATTGCGTCTTGACTTTGCTACAAATCATTTTGGGGTTTGGATTATCTGTACTTTTTTGGAAGAAACTTCACTGGTATGTCTCCGTCAGCCTCCTGTATGCACGTGTGAATGACTTGAAAACAGCAGTTATTCTTGATAAGAGATAAAAAGGAAGGGCTGCCTCTCGTTAGGATGAGCTTAGGTGCACGTTACAATGCTATTAGATTGCACAATAAATCCTCCTCCTATTAGGAGTAAATCTGGATCCTTTGTGCTATAAATCACTACTTTGTTAAGCCTCTGCTGCTGAGATAAATGAGAAATGATGAATCAAGATTTTTCACTTCCATACTTTTTAAAATATTTTCTTTTCTTACTTGTAGTGTGCGCACAATTATCTCATCAAGAAGGGGACGTCGCCATCAGACACTGGAGGGTTCAAGAGGCAGCTATATGACATCTGGTTCCGCCTTTACCACCGAGAGCGAGGTGGAGGGTGAGTCGACCGCCGATGTAACATGAAAACACAGGCGAAGGGAACAGGCACAAGTTTGGTCATTTGCTCAGAGGATGATCACAGTCAACTCAAGCTGTTTAGATGCAGTGAGACAGGAGAAGTATATTCTTGTACTACAGAGTATGCATGACAAAATCTAAGTTATTCATATGTGATTGATTATCTACTGATCATCACGATTGAACTTTTCTTTGTAAGAGAGTCAAATGTTTTTTCATTATGTCATACCCACAATGCAAACACTGTAGATAAGGGAGCTACTTCCCTTTTTCTTATCATTGCTTATGCTCATTCTATTTGAATTCTAGTGAAGATTCCTGTGGATTTGAACACGTGTTTGTTGGAGAAACCAAATCCGGTCGGGAAATTATGGGTCTTCACAACTGGGTCCAGTTCTACCTGCAGGAAAAGCATGACCATGTGGACTATAAAGGCTACAAAGCAAGAGACAAGAAAAATACAGTGGGTTGTTTTCTGTCTCAAATTATTCAATACGCAACCTGGAAAATCTTTTCCAAACACTTTCAGTCACTTTGGTGAATCAACAGATTGTCACCGATCAGCAAGTAAATGATAAAGTACCTGAGCCCACTTCATTTTTGTATTTCAGCCCGATGAGGACGACCACGTCCTCAATCTGCAGTTCAGCTGGAAAGGCTTGGTCAAGCCGATTGGCGGCTCCTTCATCGGAGTCAGCCCAGAGTTCGAGGTTGCTCTCTTCACCATCGTCTTCCTCATGTCCACTGAAAAGACGACATCTGTGCGGGTGAAAGTGGACGAGTACATGCTGGAGCTGGTCGTGTATCGGCATGGGAGATCTATTGGCACGTCCTACCCCAAACTGCTCAGCAGCAACAACAGAGATCTGTGATATCACAGCACCAGAGTGGTCAAATGTCTTTTAATTTCCACTTTAGTAAATAATCTTCAAACAAACCTGCAGGTTATTTTCACACAATATTACATGCAATGCTTTTGAAATAAACCTTCATAGATTTTTTTTCTCTCATGAGGAATATATATATATATATATATATATATATTGCCTTGCTAAACCGATCTGTTGTAGTTTGCATACTGTTACGAAAATAAACTTGCTTATGAATAGAAAATCTTATGTGAATTTGTATTTATTTTCCCTCTTTTAAATATTCCAGCCAGAAAGTTTAAATCTAAATTGGATATGTTGGAGCAAAATAATTTAAAAATTTGTTTTGTGTTTGCTGTGTGGTAATTTTTGCATCATTTGGATTTACTTGTATAATCTATTAGTCCTTTTACACATCTTTATGGTTATATTTTGTCAAAGATTAAACTTTGTGTGTTTCTTGAAGGCAGTGATGGATGGGGAATATGTTGTTGCTCCGATTCTGCACCATTGATTATCTGCCGTTTTTTCCATGCAGCTAATGGTTCCTCTTATCACAGACATCACATTCATTAAGTCTCGTTTCCCTGTGATAAACTCATATGACCCTGTTTGTACCTCCAAGTTGTGTTTCCATGCAGTTATTTTATTTTTAGGCCAGTTATGCACTGGGTGTGATTTGTTGGGTAGGATGGGAGCGCAGTGCAGAGGGATCAACCCCTCCTCAGGTTATGGTATCCCCTATGTGCTGAATTATTTCTATATCAGGAGGATAAGGTCTGTCTTCCTCTCACCGTGAATAAGGTGACTTCATGAGCAGACCCGATGAAACACATCAACTAGGTACATTTTAAAATCCATGTAAAGCAGTGCTGCTGACTCAAGAGTTTTACTTGTCTTAGAGGCTTATATCCTGCAAATGGCCTGAAACTGCTGTGCCTGTCACAATAAATATACATCTGATTTAATAATTCAAACTTGTTATATATTTAATATTTACATTTTTCTCACTTCTAAAATATGTGCTCCAATTAAATAAATGTTTTAAGCTTTACTTAATCATTTTATTCTATATACTTTTATAGTGGTGTAGAGAGTAGATTGCCTCATGACAAAAATGTTTGAATCCTTTCTGTTTCGATGCTCTCATGTTTTCGCTCTGTTCGTTCTGTGATGGCCAGACATACAGTGGACCTGGTGCACCTTAACTTTAATTCACCTGCCATCTGCATGAGTGTCACTCGACACTGGAGCGACTTGACGTGGCTGACCATTCCATCCAGGAAATAAGAGTGAATGTGGAAAAAAAAAACTATTTCTCCAAGAGGATTAATAAAGAATGATTTGTTTAGTTTAGTTGAATTTTATTGTTTGTTGTTTTAATTATTTAGAATACAATAAAAATATTTATATAGTCATGGAGGTTTTGTTTTTTAAAAAGATAGTTGCATTGGCCGGGAATCGAACCCGGGCCTCCCGCGTGGCAGGCGAGAATTCTACCACTGAACCACCAATGCGTACATACGAAAATGTGGTCCTAAAACGAACAAAACAATATTCTTACGGAGACGGTTGTCTTTCATTTGTTTTTCTTATTATATTGCTTGACATGTTGTAGTATTTTGACACTTGGAATGAAAATTACGTTAATCAATAAACTATTATTGTATCAGATTAGGTTGAATTCAGTTGAGCTATACACAATCTTCGACCAAATTGATTGATTAAAGCGTGAACACAGTTGTGCAGTTATACTTTATATGGTTAATTTCCTACTGTGATGCCAGACTTTATTATATCTTTACAACCTTCCTGTGCCTTCACAACGCGAGTCTACCTGTTAGACAGCGCGCGGGGCTCCGCTGACCCACCATCAGGACGCTCCCTGCTTCTGAGCATGCGCACTGGGACGATCCCGTCACCACGTCAAACCGCAGAACTGAAACTGTTTCTCTTCAAACTACCTCGTGAAGCGCTGAGCGACCAGGTAAACACGTACACTCTCTCTCCTCTCGCGGCGCGCGCATCTTTTGCGGGAACACTCACCCGCAGTGGCAGAGACACGCGGCTTCAAGTCGGTCAGGTAACTTTTTTCTGCGTGAGCCCCGTTAGGAAACCTGGTTAGCTCGCGGCTAATTCGGCTAACGTCTTCGTCAGTTGGCAGCTCGGACACACGCACGCGCGAGCATACACACGCACGCACGCACGCAGAGCTGGATGTTTGGGAGCCACCTGACAACAGCTCACATGACTTCAACTGGCTGATCACAGACACCGAGCAGATTCTCTGAGTGTGTTTTGTTTTGTTTTATTATCTTGAGGTGTCGACATCCCCAAAAAACAACATGTTCGGGGGGAAGAAGAAGAGAGCAGCTCAGCCCAGAGGCCAGGGAGCTGCTGCAGCCAAGCAGGTAACAACAAAAACAACAACAACTATAATCTCTGCTCTCTACTGAGTTCACTGAGCGCCCTGTCTGCTTGCAGATGGGTCTGTTTATGGACCCCGAGGACATGATGGGTATGGAGGAGAATCTGGACGACCCAGACTTGGAGGCTGAACTGGATGCCATTACTGGAAACAAAGCTGCTGCAGGAGGGAGAAACAGGCCCAAGGGGAAAAGTGAGTGGTGCGATTACGATAGACAATAGGAGCATGGACACACACCTTTATACTCGTATTACTATAGTACTTCTAGTTTCCTAATATTCATTTGAGGAATAGTTTGCTATTCATTCACACAATTAGGAAACCCTAGATATGCATAGGAAATGTTGAGAGGATTTTTCATCTATGGCAGTGATTCCTGACGGACTAAAGAGGAAAGTGAATCGGTCAAAAAGGGGGAAAGAAGAGTGTACCAATTGGGTTATTTACAATATAGCTTAATCTTACGGAGAGTCGCTTCAGTTTGCAATGGTAAAACTTTGGGTCCCTCATGAAACAGATATGGAAATATGAGCGTGAGTGTACTAGACACTACGTTTGGACATTAATGAAGGAGAAATGTGTTCGATTGGAAATTATGACTCGGATTTTCATTTATCCGACACGCCGACGTTTAAGTATCCTGGTGTAGCGTCTCAGTGGCCTCGACACTTGAAGTCCAAAACCGTCTCCTTCCAGTTGGTACACTGAGCTTCAGTGGAAAACAAGTAACTTAACCCTGGCAGGCTCCCAAAGAACAACATGTATGTGGTTTCTATGATCTCTGTTTCCCTGAAGATTCAATTTGATTTTATTATTTGTCATTGTATTCTATCCAGAGGAACTGTCTGGTTCAAAAACCATAGCCCGATTCGGTGTTGTGCCGCAGAGATGCTGAACTTTATAATGAAGAGACATTTGCTTTTGCAAAGTTTATAGCTAAGACCATGTTTATTGTATCCCCTGTATTAATGGCAGAACTGTTCTCATGCGAACCGATTTCTTTGAATTTGTACAATTTATTATTGAGCGTTGTTTGTTTGTCATGTGATTGTCTTTATTGTTTTGTTTTTTTTAGTAATTCATAGCCCTATTTTTTCTTTTCCTTATGAAGGTGGTTGACACTGAACCCAAGCGAACAAAATTTAGAACTGTAAACGAAACATAATGAGATTTTTAGTTATCTTCCAGCTCCTATCTGAGCCCGAGGCCCCACCAGTGATGTCACCATGTAAAATATATGTAAATGAAGTTTACAGAGTGCGTTGACAGCAGAGTTGGAATGGTAATTTAAACACAAATGCAAAAGACAAATATTAGAAACAATCTCAATTGTAAAGTCTAAAAAAAAAAAAAAGTCAGTTTTTTTGGGTGCTTTTTAGTGTCTTTATCAAGTATGTAACCAACAAATGGAATTTAAACCATTAAAATTCACTTTGTCACATTTAAAATCATCAGATTTTACTTAGTACGCCCGCAATTTGATTTAATATTTAAACTGAAAATGAAATAAAACAAATTCTAAAGACTAGTCTGAATACTTTGAGTGGTTTGAGCTCTTTAACTTTAGTATTTTTAAACACTATTTCAACCTGTGGTTGAGTAAAATTGACGCAGCGTAACAGTCGTCGCGCTTCAGTTCAAATCCGAACGCTGGAGAAGGAATTAAATGACAGAACGTTTGTGCCTCAGGTCCTCTGCCCATGGAAGACATTGCACGGATGGCGGATGAGTGCATGAGAGATGTCAATGACGACGACGATGACGATAATGTTGAGGATGATGAAGACTTGCTGGTTGGTGCTTTTTGCGTATTTGTATATTTATATCTTTAAGGACATTTTCTTTCAAAACAATGTGCAATTTCCTACACTGTCCTCTATTGGAGGGATTTTTCAGTGAAAGGAAATATGAATATAATGGACACAATAGTAATCCGATATCCCGAGATATCTTGATATGTAACTTCAAAAGCTGAAGGCAGAGCAGACATTCATGTACAGTTTATGATCCGGTGCTCTGACATCCTGTCCCCCTTTACATTAGAGAAATATTCCTCCACACTCATTCTAGTCTCTCTTCTCGTTCGCTCCTCACACTCCTGCCGCCCAGCCTCCTGTACCATCGTTCACACCGGGCTGTTGAGCAGTTTCAGTTTTGTTTCCCCGTCAGGCGGAGCTGCAGGAAGTGGTCGGCGAGGAGGAAGCCGAGGATGTTTCCTCCGCCGTCGCTGAGCCTTCTCAGGCTGAAACACCAGAGTCTCCAGTGGCGCAGGTAGCTGCAAGATACACCCGACACCTCCATTATACCTGGCAGAGAGTTGTTTCCTTGTTCCCTACAACTGGCTTCTACTGTCCATTGCATTTCTGTGGGTTCTCTAGGATAGGAATCTCCACAACACAGTTCAGCTAAATGTATTTATCAATACTGCACCATTGCAATGACAGACTTTATAGATAGTTTTTGTTATCTAATTTTAGCTTTATTGAACATTAAACAGCACACAAATGTGAATTTCCAGAAGGTGAAAAAATACATTTTTGATCTAATTTAAAAAAAAAAAAAAAAAAGATATGTAACTACATTAACTTAAGCTTAATCATAGTGAAAGAAATTCTTGAAAGGTAAGCAATCCACTCTCCACATGGCGTCATTTAAAAGTTAGTTGTAGTTTTTTATACACTCATAAATGTTTCTGTTTTTGACTTTTTAATTGTAGTAATCCTTTCAGTTTATAAAGATTGAAAAAAACACATCATCTGATGAGAAGTTGCGAAATAGTTTTTTTAATTTTCCTGATTCATTAAAGCTCACAAAAGGCTTAAAGATTTCCACTTAATTTGTAATGGATGTAAACTTTTAAATTCAGTGTTGTGAAATCACGGGGGAATATTTGTTCCCACTGCATTCCGATTCCTTGAGACACACCTCTTTGTAATAATTGAGGAAAACCTCCTCAGGAGGAGAGGATCTGCCGAAAATGCAGTCGGTGCATGAATCAGACAACTTTTGTCCAGATTTTAAATACCTGTATGTTGTCTTGCTTTCCCGTTGTGGAGCAGCAGGGAGCAAGAGTCTCCTCGGCGGCCCCCGGTACGCTCCAGCACACCCTGGAGGAGAGAGCAGCCATGTACAAGACGGCGCTGCAACACGCCAAGACCTCAGGGGAGACGTCCAAAGCCAGGAGATTTGACCGAGGCCTGAAGGTCGGTGACGTGGAGTTAGAACATGCATGCCAACAGCGCACATCCAGAATAACGTCAAACACGAGCGTCTCATTGAAAATAGTGTAGAGGCATTCACTCATTGGTCTTTTTTTTTTTTTTGGACAATTTGACATAAAATCAAAATAAATGGTGAAGTATTTTATGGAATATTACACATAATGGGATTTCTGCACTGCATCAGATTAAAGATATTAACTTTTAGTTACTGTTAATAGATATTTATTCATTCTAGATATGTAACATGTCCTGAAGCCTCGTTCTTTATGATTGTAGTACAACTAGCTAAAGGCGGTTATGCTAAAAGTATTAATACTTGAATACATTCCAACCTTTGAACTGTGATTAATGCATCATTGAGTTTATTGATTTGGTGTATAAGGTAAGCCATGTTTATTTATATAACACCCATTCAGACACAAGGTATTTGCTGTTTGAGAACTTGGAAACACATCAAGCTGACACATTTTGCAATTTTCCAAGAGGGATTATAATCCTGGTTTCTTTATGAAAAAACAAAGGAGAAATGTAAACACCCTGAAATAACAGCGCTTCTTCACGTTGACTTTTTGCTTCGTGTCTCTTCGAATGCAAATTGACGTCTGATTGCCACGACTTTTTTGCGTCAGACCTGGGAGAGGCTCGGACAAACTGCTGTTCACCAAATGAAAATGAGGAACTTTCTTTACCAGTCATTAGGCTGATGTGTGCACTGTGGGGGTTTAATCAAATGGTCCCAATTATGTAACAGTAAAACCCACATGGATTTCTTTATAGACTTTAAAAATATTGGTTTTGTTATATATTCTTCAAGTTTAACAACCAGAAGGCATGCCGAAAACAATATTATGTACTTGTCAAAAATATATTTTTATAATTCGATTCATATAAAAATCCTTTATATATATTATTATATGACACACACTACTGTTTTGGACTTAATGTAAAAAATGTTTGCGATGAACGATGACTTGTTGATGATACCGGCTGGGGTGAAAAGTTATAAATATAGTTTAGGTCTGTAACATTTACCAAACTTCCACCAAAACTAGACTCCTTGTTTCTACCACAGTTAAGGTTTGATTAATTGAATTGGGAGTTGTTGAATACGCTTCCAACACCAACAAACACGCCATCAACTGCAGAATCGGAGAAACACAACAGCGAAAGTCTTTTGGGATTCTTGCATCCCTGAAGGAGGACTTAAGGCTAATTGTCATCGTTGACATCAACTCTGAAAATCATAAAATGATTATAATATTTACTCGTTCAGATTGTGTCAGAAATAAGGTTGCAACAATTCTGCCTTCATTTCCCGGAGTCTTCAACTCTGAATGGCCGTTGCTCTGTACAGACGTTGCAGTCGATGTTGGCTGCTGTGAAAAAAGGTCGGCCGGTGAACGAGGCGGAGATTCCTCCACCTGTGGCCACTGGAGCCCCGAGCACCGCCCCGAGCGCCGCCCCACAGCCCGCTGTTCCTGCGAGGCCCGCCCCCCGTGTCCCACCACCTCCTGTACCTCCCCGGCAGAAGGCAGCCACGACCCCGCCGTCTGCGGTGCCGGTCGTCGTCACGCCAAGCAGCGAAGAAGAACTGTCGTCCGCCGAGACCCCGCCTGTTCTGAGCAGTCTACCGACTCCTGAGGAGCCGACTGAGGAAGCAGCTGAGGTCTCGCTGAACCGTCAGACCAACGGTCAGTTTCAGCTCTTCTTGTTACTTTGAGACCCGCTTTCATTATTAAAGTGATTCATGTCGAATTAATCAAAACTTAATCAAACTTCACACTAAACCATAGACACAATGGCACTCAGTTTGGTTTTGCTCCTGTATCTTATTTCTTCACCTCACATATAGACGTCCATGTCTACCCATAACAAACACTTTCTGTTCATTTCTCACAGTAGTCACACACTTTACTTTGAGTTGGATTTGTCGAGATGACTGTCAGTTGACGCCTGTTCTGTGAAAATTAGCCAACGATGCGACGAAGACGATGCTTTTGGAGCGGCAGAAGGAGTACAAGATGGCGGCTCTGGGAGCCAAGAAGCAAGGAGACGTGGAGCAAGCCAGGCTTTACTTCAAGACGAGCAAGGTCAGTTTCTTCTCTGAGCAGTAGCGTGAGGGGAATATGTTAATAGATAAGTCCTTATCAAGACAAGTTTAATCAGTAACATCCATCGTATAGATGAATACACAGCGTTTTTGTTGTTTCCGATAAACACTTGAACGCAGACAGGATTCCCTCAGCAGCTTCCCAACCGTATATTTCTGTTGCTGCTACTCCGTTCCTTTTTCCCTTGGAGAATTACAGCAGAAGAAGAATTTCTCTGCTTGTTGTTCTTCCTGGTTATTTCTCTGTTTTCTCGCTTCTTGTCTAAATTTGTAGCCTGCACTCGTTTCAGCCTGTTGCCCAACATTTTGCCTGCAGCTTTTCTCTCTGAGGAATGTGAAACATGTCAACAATGTGGAGACCAACAAAGACAATCATTATGTTTGACTTTGTTTTTCCATGATTGTTTTTTTTTTTTTTTTTTTCATTTGCAGAGGTTCGATGCGGTGATCGAGGCTCTGGACAAAGGACAAGCAGTGGACTTGAGCGGCCTCCCTCCACCTCCAGGTCAGAGTGAGAATCACCTGGATCACATACCACGTGTTATTTCTAGGAAATCAAAACAAGTCGAGCTTTAGATTTGATTTGGGAAACGATTCGGTGAAACGGAAATCTCTCAAAGAAAAAGAGTCACAGCCCGGGAAGGCATGGCTTTAGATCTGCGGATATAAAAACGATTGACTTCAGTGGACGGATGTGAGGTTTGTAGTTTCAGCTGATGGTTTCTGTGTTGCAGGCGGAAGCTCGGCTTTAGTGAGCGAATCTCCCTCGGGCCAAAACGCTCCGGTCGCCAAACCGGCTGCAGCGGCTCCGGGTAAGTTTGCATAGCTCCAGGAAGAGGATTTTAAACAGCGAGGTGTTGCTACAAAGAAGAAAGGCTTTAGGAAATTGATGAAATACAGACGTTTGGGCCTTCCTACAATGTATGGATAAGAGGTTTCTGTCTGACCCTGTTATGTGTGATAACATTCCTTTATGAATTCTCAGTCAAACTGAGACTGAGTGTGGAATGTTGTTTCGCTCTTTCAGCTGCGGCCGTCCCGTCGACTCCTGCAGCCCCCAAAGACGTGCTGGAGGCTCTCGAACAGAGACGAGCCAAGTACGTGGAGGCGTCCGCTCAGGCCAAGGCCAGCGGGGACGACCGCAAGGCCCGAATGCACGACCGCATTGCCAAGGTACGAGAAGAGGCCTTTTCTCCCGAGCATCTGTGATCCTCGTCACAAAACACTGTTATCAAAACTGAAACACGAGTCTCCCTCAGAAAACTTCAACTTACCCTCGTAGCTCAAGATAGAATACACCGTTTCAACCACCTTTACCTCTCTTGTCCTTCAGCAATACCAGAGCGCCATCCGTACCCACAAGTTAGGAAAACCTGTTAACTTTGATGAGTTACCGGTTCCTCCTGGTGAGATCCTTCTTTATATTTAATAATATCATATTTACTGAACGATGCTGCATGTTGGGTTTCTCTCATTAAGCTGTCCATTTGTCGGTTCACTGGAAAAGTCTGTCACTTGGCCCAAAAAGTCATTTCTAGCTTTGGTCTTTCAGGTTTCCCCCCGATCCCTGGTCAGAAGGCCACCGGTGCCGCGCAGGGCTTCATCACGGCGCTGGAGACCGCCAACAAGCTGGCCTCAACCGATGTGACTGAAGCCGCAGACGAAGACGACGATGAGGGCAAAGAAGAAGAGGTGGGCCGTCACGTCGATATCATATAAGATGGTGGTCTGTTTACCTGGACAGGCTGTTTGTACAGTGTTGATTCTGTTCTAGTCAAAGCCGGCTGATCCAGGGGAGTCAAAGAAGCCTTCGTTAGACGTCTCCTCTGCCGGACAGGGGAAGAAAAAGTCTCCATCAGCTTCACCGGACAGAAGCAGTGCCAGAGGAGGACTCTCACCAACAGGTCAGGGCCAAAAGGACCACTGCAGCGCCTTGAAGTAAAACAAAACAATTATTGAGGAGCCACATTTGGCTCCAGTTGGTTTGAGAATCCATGTCATTCTCACCATGGAGGACGCCACAGTGTAAATGGATTCAAACAGCTGTGATGCAGCACATGTGTCGACCTGAACCACCCAAAACCACATTCCCCTTATACATGTGCGTCTCTCCTTTTTAATCCTGCAGCGGTTCAGCAGCTGCAGTTCCTGGAGGGTCGGAAGAAGCAGTACATGAAAGCAGCTCTGCAGGCCAAGCAGAAGAACGACATGGAGCAGGCCAAGGTTTTCCTCCGCACCGCCAAGGGCTTCGACCCCATGATCGAGGCCGCACGCAGCGGCAAATCTGTGGACATCAGCACGGTGAGCACAGTTTCATTCCGCTGGGATTTACCCCGTCTCCACTTCTACAAAGATGCCCTGATCTCATTGTTCTGTATTTGTAACATAATGAAATTATGATCGAGAGACACTAAAAGTAGATGGTTCTCTGCTGAAAAGTGACTTTGTTACTGTGAATCTTTCAGCGTACGTCATTGATTACATTATTATTCATAAATTGTGAATATTTTTCAAAGAATTCAGAATTTCCCCTTCAGGTATATTTATTAAGAAGCCAGTTTATCAGAATATACATCTGATTTTTAAGTAGGTCCAAGTAAAGCCAGAAATAAATGAGGGCTGAACCGGAGGCTCCCATCCTGTCACCGCTGAGAGGATTGGTACGCGTTCATCTCCTGACCATAAACCATTTATGATCTCTAAAGTTAAACAACGACCAGAAAGTAGTAAAATGAGGCTTTACGTCTATACGGTGGTCATTACAGTTACCAGCAGGACATCCTCTTTATGGTCAAAGTTCACCATCGCGTCACATATCTGTAACATGAGCTGCTTTGTACCTTCAAAAACAAACAGTAATGTTAAAAAAAAAAACAACTGCCAGATGATGAGAGTTTAAATTATCTCGGGGATTGACACAGAAGCATCAACTCACTCCACATTTTCTAACAATCCCACAGTCAGACCAGCTGTTGTAGTTATTGTGTTGGAAACAAGATGCTGTCATTGCTGATCAAGTCCTGCCTTGACTGGCTTTCTGTGTTCTACCTGCAGGTTCCGTCGCCCCCTGGTGACGAGGAGGACGACTTCATCCTGGTCCATCACAGCGACGTGCAACTCTCGGAGAAGGCTGAGGAGGTTTACACTCAGTTGGTCAAGATCCTGAAAGAGCAGTACGAGGTACAAAACACCTCTGATAAGTGAAACAATAAATTCATCAAGCAGTCAAAAGAAGTATTGTTTTACCCATACAAAAGAAATAATGTTTAAACCCCACAACCATTGTTCTTTTAACCCACAATCTATTAGTATTTCAATCACATCTTGTAAAAGTTCTGGAGTTGAAGACAACAGAAAACACTGCCTCCACTTTATGATGAGGAAATAACTCAACATTGAACGTGAAATAAAGGACAACAAGGTGTAACATAGAGACTAAAATACAGTTTTAAACAACACTTCTTATTTTAGAAAGTATTTCTCAGGTAAACTAGGAGGTCTGGGTTTAAACTGAGTTCAGCTATTTCACTGCCCTGCTTGATGTTTCTCATTTTTTTCTCTTTTTTTTTCCTCCCTTTCTAGAAATGTTTGACCCACTCCAAGCAGTTCACCCACCTGGGCAACGTCAGCGAAACAACAAAGTGAGCTCTGCCTGCCGTTCATGCTCCGGCTTCACGTCTGACCATAAACCTCTCCACTGGTTAAATTTTTACGTGACGATGGAATCCCTGTGAACTCTGTGTGTCTGATTCAGGTTTGAGAAAATGGCAGAAAGCTGCAAGAAAAGTCTGGAAGTCCTGAAGCTGGCCCAGTCCAGAGGTCTGCCTCCTCCAAAACATCACTTTGAGGAGAGGTCGTTTCACACTGTCCGGTAAGCACGGCTCAGAATGAACAAATGGGATCAGGAGGCACAGACTCTTGAGCTCCTGCAGGACAAGAGAGAGAGAGAGAGAGAGAGAGTGCACAGACGACATATGAATGTATGGAGAGTGAGAAAAGGAGACAAAAGGTGGCCCTGGAGTCTCAACCAATAGCAGCTTTTATAGTGAATTTTAACAACCAGAAAAGATTTTAACTGATTTTAACAGAGCAGACTGTGTGTAACTCTTCAAAATATTATGGTTGTTAAAAGCTTTATATGTTTAAAAAAAAAAAAAAAAAGAATTAAAGTTTTTATTTGCGATTCTTCATGAAGCCAATCAAGAGTAAAACATTATCAAAATTCTTGCTGCAGCATTTTGAATTGAGTGCAGATTTTTCATAGAGTTATTAAGACGCCCTCATAAGTAGGAATTATAATAATCTCTTGTGGAAGGAACCATTGATGACGCAAACTGCTGTCGAAACAAAGGGTCTGTGCGAGGTGCGGTCTTTAACGGTCTAAACCCAGACATCAAGTGAAGAAATGATTCAGTGTGTTGGCTAGTTTCATTATTTAATTGTTTACAAGCTCCAGCTGTAAAATGGCGTGGCGTATATGTCATACCGTCTTCCTTTGTTTTTTTGTTTGCGTAGAAAATCAATAAAAGTCACAGTATTGCCTTCTTTTTCTGTCTTCCAGGATCTTTCCAGAGTTGAGCAGCACAGAAATGGTTGTTGTTATTGTGAAGGGGATGAATCTTCCTGCTCCCAGTGGTATTTCCCCACCGATACGTCTCCACACATCACTCTAATGACAAACTGGGTCAGCTGTGTTTGTGCACTTTCTGGGAAAGACCGAGAACTCAGTCCAACGTGCTCCGTCAAAAACACAAGCAACACAAGTGTGTTTGGAATATCTGATCCGAGACCAACACACAAATCAGTGGGTGGCTCAAGTCATAGTTCAGATAAATAGTTTTTTTTTTTTAAGGATCAGCTGGTTGTGTTTTCACCTTTTTCCATGGCAGATTGAATCAAACTGCTGCTCTTCACATAAAACAAGTCGAAATGTTCACAGGCCATGAAGCTGCTGTGTGACGAATGAACAGTTCGTATGAAGGGGAGAGGAAATCAGTATTTACTAGGGATCAATAAGGAAAGGTGTTATGATGTGCTTCACTGGTAGAGGGCGCTGGAGAGATTGTGAAATCGTGGCTTTTGCTCCTGAATTTGGGAAAAAAAACAAAAAACCTCACTTTGTCACCAGATCACATGTGGCGAGCCTCTCGTCGGTGTGAGCGCCGCAAATCAAAATGGAACTTTTTCCTCTTCTAATAACAAGAGATAATATCGACCCTGCTTTCGGCGAGCCGCTCCACTTTGCTTCAAATCGCTCCATTATAAGACGCTCCTGACCGGCACCAGATCATTCGAGCTCTGTGACGGATTTGACAGCGTTGGACTGTAATTTTCAAAATAAAACCAACATTGAGAGGTTGAGCGATGAGAATGTCCCGCTAGTGTCACAATAAGTGGTGATTTCAGACTAAACTGCACCACTTCTTGTCACTGCAGTTTTGTCTTAAAAGCATCTCCAGGGCTTCACACGGCTTTGACTACGGAGCAATGTTGTATTTGTGGCACTTCCCTTCCTGCAGGAATCCAAACCAACGACCTGGACGCCTACGTCAAGTTTGAGTTCCCCTTCCCGAGTACGGTAAGAGCCTCAAACGCCGCTCATCCCTTTTCCTCTGCCCCCCCCCCGCTGAAATGATTCCTCCCATAAAAAGTTCCCTCCTCTCCTCTGTTTGCGCTCAGGAGACGCCACAGAAACACAAAACCGCCGTCATCAAGAACACCAACTCCCCAGGTGAGGCGGGAAGCCTGCTTCAGGAGCATTTCCAAGAGATCTCATGTTATCAGACCCCCTTAGTTTTGTGTCCTCCTCTCTTCAAATGTATTTTGTATAACCAGATTACAACCAGAGCTTCACGCTGTCCATCAATCGGAACCATCGAGGCTTCAGGAGACTGGTGGCGTCAAAAGGCCTCAAGCTGGAGGTGCTGCACCGAGGGTGAGACTAAAGGTTTCTCTTGTGGGGGGGGGGGGGGGGGTTACTGCAACACAGTGAAGAGACATTTTGATTCTTCTCATCCATTTAAACACTCGGTGTGAATCTCATTATTGTCCATAAGAATGTATTTCCAGTAAGAAAGTAACCTAAATGTTATGATAGTAATTGGTTTAACCTCTGAAGGACCGAATTTGAGTTGATTTTCTGTGATTATTGAAACTCAAATGTGTAAAATGACTGAGATGTTTAAAACAACAGCAGCCGTCATTGAAACAGAAGAAATAGAAATTAGAAGGTAAGATCAGAGGAGCTCATTGCACAAACAAAGAGCATGAACACCCGTCTTGACTTGTCCCGTGAGCTGACACTTCAAATCGCTGCTCCATATTTATTTTTTTTCAATATTTCCAATGAGGCGTGTGGAGCAGCTCGCTCAGATCCGCAGAGACAAATGAAGTTTTCAAATCCGCCCTGACGGCTGCAGGCAGCCGGGGAAGAGACGCTAAAGCTGGAGTAACGTGATCTCTCCTTCTAGATGTTGTGAGGAGAGAAAATAAATCATCTGTTGAAGAGGCCTCGGTAACGCCGTTAGTATGAAGCTCGTGTTAGTGTCGATGTTACAACCAGTTCTTCGTGGTCGGACATCCCAGCTTCAGACCCCTGATCAGAGTCCAGGAACATTTTCAGTCATTCACTCTTCGGTCTCAACGTATCGACTGTTTTGTGGTTTTTTTGCACAAAACGACATGAAGTTCAGAGGTTCCGACTTAATTCACGGCGCCGTTTCCTCTCAGAGGCTTCCTGCGGAGCGACAAGCCGGTCGGGTCGGCCCTGGTGAAGCTGGACAAGCTGGAGACGCAGAGTGAAACCAGGGAGATCGTTGAGGTGAAAGACTCGACACCGGCGGGTTGAACAGAACGAAGGCATTCAAAGCTGTAAAGCAACACGTGGGGTGTTTCTGCGTTCAGGTGATGGACGGCCGGAAAGCCACCGGAGGTCGTGTTGAGGTGAAGGTTCGACTCCGGGAGCCTCTGAGCGGTCAGGACTTGCAGACGAGCACCGAGCGCTGGCTGGTCATCGACTCGTCGCAGGTAACACCAGAGAGAAACACAAATCATTCATGCTGCCGGAGGGTAAAGTTGTTTACTTCACCTGATTCCGTTCGTCTCAAAGGTTCTGATCTAAACACTTCTGGAAAGTTCCAGATTGACGAGATGAAGGTAAAGTTAAATTTTTTTATTAGTTGAGGTTAAAGGTGCAGGATTAAAGATTGATGTAATGTTCTCTTTGTCCACTGGGTGGCAGTTTTTTTGTAGCACCACTTTTGATGAATTTTCATGAAAAATAAATCCAATTGTAAAATCCTATTTTGTTGAAATGTCTGAAATATGGCCTCTGTTTTCATATTTTATTTCATTTAAAACTACAAGTAATTGAACTTTTTGCTCAATGAAGCGATCCGAGATCGTCTTAAAACGCTGTAAATGGAAAACTTTGTGTCGTCGGCATGACTATTCAAGTGTGTGCTGAGAACTTTTCCATCGTGGAGAATCCTCTGACTGCAGCTTGTTCACGTTCCAGATTCAAAAGAGACTCGGTGGCGGACAAGAGGCGGTGAATCAAGATTCTGGATTTGTTGGATACGTTGGACTCAAACCTTCAGGTCTTTGAGCTTGTGACTTTTGCACATTTGCACGACGTGAGGTGGGGGGGGGGGCGGCGGCGGCGGCACGCGGCCCACCCCTCCGTCAGTCTGCAGCCCGACGAGCGTCTGCATCAGGAAAACTGCTCCCGAGCTGCGCGGCTCCTGGGAGGCCTCGGCGTGGAGCGACTCCGCGTCCCCGCCGCCTGTTAACGTTTAGTAAATATATCCAAGATGGCGCGCGTGCTCCTCCCATTACTCAGCTCTGGTGGCTGCGGCGGCGCCGATGCACTAATACCAAAGTAATCACTGTTGCTGTAAAATCCCGCGTAGCTGAAATCGCCTTTAGCTGCCGGACGGCGTTTCGGCACCGTCCGCGTGAGCTTCAGCGGCGGCTTTGAAAGAACACGATGCTACACGAGGTACAAAATGCACTCCTCCATTTTTCTAGTTTGGCACTTTCGACTAAAACGTGTTCACTGAGGCGCAAATAACCTCCTTCATGCCACGTTGATTTGTTTACACTCGTAGAGCACAAACCTGCAGAATCGGTCCGGCAACCCGCAGCTTTCCCAGGGTTCACCAGAAAGTAGTTTGTTTTTAACAGGTTTCACTTTTCCTAACTCGCCTCGGAGGATCAGACGAGCTGCTTTACCTCTTTTCTCCTCTTTAAGCTCAAACAAAAGACACGTCAACATCTCCGATTCTCCTAAAGACACTTCAAGCTTCCCGTCAGTCCTCGGGTGCATCTCAGAATATGATCCTTCAAGTTGCTTTATTCCTACATCGTCTTTCAACAAAATAAAAACACGGCTCATGTTCAACAAGAGGCGTTTCTAATGAAGTGGCTGCTGAGGGTTTGTGTACACAAACACAACATGCAAACATCCAGGATGTGAAAACCAGTAGAGGCTGAACGAAAGCAGAAATAATATATTTGTAAAAACGTACAGAGAGTTTTGTTAGTATGTGTGAAGCCATAAAGTGGGAAAATATACGGGGGGGGGGGGGGGGGGGGGTGTTGATTAAAATTAAAAGTGGTAAAACGTTTTGGGTGTTTTTGTTTTCATTTCTTTATCTTCAGGTAAAAACAAACAAATATCTGATTTATTTATTTTTATAGCTCACAAATACACCGAATTAAAAAATCTAATAAATCCAAAATGTAGTTTCACTGAATGTTTTTCTTGGTATTTGAACTATTTGAGATGCACCTGCAGAGCGTTTTAAAAAAGGTCACTTCACTCAATAACTCCTCGCGCGTCAGATGTTATACTTCTTTTGTTTAAACGGCGCCAGACCTGATGAGCATGAGGTTCATATCATGTGCCGCCACGTCTCCCATCGCTTTATTTGTGGAAGGTCGATACTGTGAAACTAAATGCAATTCATCTCTTCTCTTTTTAAAAGTCCAGACTTTCATTCTTTGCAGAATCCCGAGTTTATCTTAAATCTTTCTGTTGTAGCTTCTCCCCTCAGGTAAAGCGAGTCATTTGAGTGAAGTGATTTTAATAAATGTTAAGTAAAAAAAAAAAAGCCATGAAAAAAAAAAATAAATCTACACTGAGCCAACAGGGAAACCTCAACAAGCGTCACATTTCTGTGTCTTGGATCGGAGGTTTTCAAAGTGAGAGGACGAGCTCGTCCAAGTCGCCTCCACTCCGCACGTGCTTCGTAGTCGCTATCTAAAGGCAATAAAAGAAACTTCTTCAGCTGTTCTTACCCGTTACTTTGCACTAAAGCCCCCCCCCCCTCACACTTTGAAAACCGCCGATTGAAATCATTGTGTTTACTAAGATCCAGGATGTCACGTTTGTATAATTCAAGATAATCTAAAAGTCTTGTTGACTGAATTTGCTTCTCCTGCTTTAAATTGTATTAAAACAAAAACAAAAAAAAATCCTGGTTTTATTTGGTCTTTTTTTCCTTTTCCATCTCGCCAAAAACAAGCACAACAAAAAGTCACTTTTCTATAAGTTTTTATTTTACATATACTACAGAGGTTTTTTTTTGTTTGTTTTAAAGACCACTTTCCTGCACATCGGTAGTGTAAAAAAAAAAAAAAAAAAAGATGTACAGGGTTTTTGGCTTTTCAAACATTTTTCTGACTGATATTTAAAAAAAAAAAGTTTAACAAAATGAGCGTTTTCGACTGGAAGGATGCAGAATCGACCGTTTTCCTGTTTGCATGCAGTGCTAAAACGTTTGGATTGTAACATTTTACCCCCAGAAAAAACCCAAAATAAATGCTACGTCAGTCAAACAAATTGCACCTTTTTTGGGGGGATTCAGGACATATTGCACACATCAGAAAATGCCAAAAAACCGTTTTTTTTTTGTTTTTTTTTAAATTAAAAGAAAAATGTGAAGTCAGAAAAATAAACCCTTTTGCCGATTAGTAGAAACGGGCGGACGCCGCGCGGCGGAGACACAGTGATTGAGCGACGTCCGTCTCTGATCACAGTAAAAAAAAAAACCGCGTGGTGACCTTTGACCTTTGCTACAGTGGCGAGGGATGGAAACGGAGCGAGAAGGTCAGAATCAAACTGCAGATTCTCCTGTGATTGTCTGATTGTTTGCGGTTTAGCAGGACGGTCGCTGTACAGAGCTCCTGGCCGTGGCGGGGAGCTTCATTCCATTGTTTTTGGTTGATTAGTCCGGCCAGAAACTAAAAACAAAAACAAAAGAGGATTACATTCTTCATTTCTTCCGTTAGGTCCACGTTTGAAGGAGAGCGCAGTCCCGAGCTGCAGGTCCGATCAGTCTGGATTTCAGGGCTTTGGAAGGATGCGGAGAATTAAAATAAAATGGGTTTTTTTAAAATGAGATGAAATACATTCAGCTTGGTGGTTTTTTTTTTTTCCCCTCTTTCTTTCTTTCCGCAGGATTGTTTTCCCAACACTGGACGTAGCTGCACACTTTGCTCACGC
Source organism: Lipophrys pholis (assembly GCF_963383615.2). NCBI lineage: Eukaryota > Metazoa > Chordata > Actinopteri > Blenniiformes > Blenniidae > Lipophrys > Lipophrys pholis. Next base: position 43,946,571 of record NC_137635.1, on the reverse strand, counting down.
TTGCTCTCCTGGAAATGGCTTTGAATCCAGTGCACTGCTTCTGCAATTTAATACAGTCCTTATAGATTCTTTAATATATTTATACTGTATATATATATTTATATATCTTTACATCTCTGACAGGGATTTTCTTTGTGATTAAAAAGACACGTGGAGGTTGTTTTTTCTTTCTCCGCCACCGAGACGAACACCGAGCGATGACGAGATTTCAAACTGATGTCTTCTTCAGCTTTATGTACAGATCAGTTTGTCAATAAAGCATTAGAACCTTTTTTTTTTTTTTTTTAAATCAGCTGTTGAAAGGATGGAGAGCCCACAGGAATATGTACAGGTGGAGGTGTTGGTGGAGTAAAGCTCAAGCGGTGAAGCTTGTTTCGATGGCGGGCTGCTGCAGGCACTGAGCACCACGGTGCAATGCCCTCCATCACCACACGGAGGCGCCCTCTCCCTTAGCGGCTTCCTTTCTGTTACCGAAAAACTTCCTCAGACATGAATGCCACTCCTCCTTGCCACAGCATCCGTGCTACACAGAGGCATATTTTAGTTTTGTTTTTTTTACCCAGAGTTCAGTGCTTCGGGACTTCCGGCTCCTGCGGCGACACTGAAAGCCGCGGCGCTACATGATAGCGCGCTAGGGGGGCGTCAGATACCAGCACGGGGAAGTGGGAATGCAAACTGACGTGACGGCGACCAGTTCACGACTCAGGAAGGTTGTTTGGTGGATTATTTCTTCATTGTAACATCGGGGAAAAAAAAAACCTTGTTGGAAAGTGTAGCTGTTTCCCTGATGAATTGTGCCACATTATATCAAAATGCATTTGTAGGATGAGCAGCAGAGCTGATCATGTGGGTTACGTTTGTAAACCTGCTTATTCGATAGCAAATAAGAAAATGACAAAGTGACTCAATACACCATCTTGTGGTGGAAACTTGCACTGCAGGACCAACTTTGGTCGATTTTCCAGCAGCTCGTCACAAAAGTCATTAAACCAACATCGGGACTGTTGCTTTGTCGCGGTTTGCTCATATCAATTTGACCTCGTCCCAAAATATGACTTTAGTTTAACACAATCTGCACTGACTGGATGTTTCTAGCTGTGCTGTTCCAGGTCGACAGAGAAAATGTTTTTACTCAGCAGGGTCCCTGTTTGTGATCGGGGTCGTTTGAAATCACAACAATGCAAAATCAAATAGAAAATTTGTTTCAATATGAAATCATCTTTTCCTGAAGAGTCTGGCAGCAGTGACGTGATGAAGGTGAGTCGTATAACTTCTAACTCATCCAGTTTCTTTAATAAATTCCTTTTTGTTTGAAGTTGTGTTCACCAGTGAATTTAATGCCATCATCTTTTATTCTCATATTAAAGTTCAGTATGTAAGAACTTTATTTAGTATGTTTGTTTGATTTATTTTGGTTGACTTTGTCTTGTTTACATTATTTTTCTGGTGTTTTATGAGCGCTGCTGCTGCTGCTGCTCAAATAAATATACTAAAGTATACTAGAAGTACCACACCTTGCTTCACCGTGGCGACCTTTCGAGGAGGGGTTCCCTGAAACACCTGCTGAGGTAACAAATCTCATCTTTTGCTTTCTGGAGTCGTCTTTGTTTTTTGTTGTTGTCACGCAGCGAACACCCCGACGTCCCCCGTGTAGGTATCGAGAGACGCAGATGAGCAGGGATCAGCCAACAGCTGGGGGGGGGCGGGGCTGCTGGTCCTCCGGAGCCAATCAGACGACGGGTGGATGCATAGGTCTGGCTGGAGGAATGCTACGCCGCGGTTTCTCTCCTGGAGTGCAAACGGTTGGAAGGGAGGAGGCGAGCGGGTTGACAGATGAGGCCTGCAGGTGGGCGGGACGTCTCGGGGTCCTAGGAGATGATTTCCAGGATGTAGAAGACCAGCTCCATCACCACGGGCCCCTCGCTCAGCTGACACGCCCCGCTGTGGATGACGGGGATCAGAGCGCTGTCCAGGTCGCTCAGGTACTGAGGAAGCAGCGGCTGGCCGTTGCTGCCCGCCAGGTAGCCCACCTGCAAACACGGCGGGCGGATCAGACGCCTGATTGGCTGAGTGATCATCGGGAAACACTTTCTCCCGTCAGCAGTGACGCTCTGGGAGTTTCATTTTAGAGTTCACCTTCAGTTTTACTACTCCGGGCACACAAAGAACTCCGTCTAAAGCATTTAACATTTGTTAAATCTTGTTACATTATTCGGTTTTTTTCCTTCCGTATGTCTGATATTTATGTAGAAATTATAACATGAAGAGATCCAACATTTCTAATCCTGAGATGAAATTCTTGAACCAGATAGAAAAATACCAAAAATATCAGATTTTAGAAGTAATTCATTGCATCAGTGCCTTAAAACTGTGATATTTGAGGTTAAGTCCAATAGTACCTTGGGAAATTTTCCCCCTGATGCATTTCTGTAGAGTGCAACACTAAACTCTTCTCTGCAACGACCTCGCTGCTCTTCATCTCCTTCCTCCTCCTCCTCCTCCTCCTCCTACCTGGTCGGAGTCCAGCGTGACCCTCAGGCCCAGCTTGGCCATGCCGTCCTCCTTCAGCAGCTTGAGGTGCGGACACAGAGCCATGCAGAACGCCCTCGCCACGTTCTCCGTCAGCCGGCTGTGGTCGGCCGGGTCGCTCAGGCCGTTGGGTTGGTCCTCGCTCTGGAGGAAGAAGACCTGGAGGAGCAGAGGCGCCGATGTCAGCACGTCTCCAGCGATTTCAACAACGTGCTCACGCGCTCGGCGCCGTACCTCAGTCCAGCGGATGACTTTGCCGTTTGCTTTGAACTCGGAGCCGTGGAAGATCTTGACGCTGGTGATGGACTCCATGGACTTGCCGTCGATGGGGCTGATGACGCTGGATAACCGATTGAAAGAGGAAACCAAGCATATGAAACGGCGAGGAAACTGCAGCTTCTGCCTGCATGCCCTTGAGCAAGGCGTTGACCTGCCAGCTGCTCAGCTGGAGAGTCCAACATCAAAGACCGCAGTCAAGACTGAAGCCAAAAGTTTCTTTTTGTTTTTTGTTTGTTTTGCAGCCGTAAACATCCAGACAGTGAATAACCAGCGTCTCACCCTTTGTTGAAGTTGTGGTCGTCGTCCGTCCACTGGACGTAGACGAGCTCCTGATTCTCCTCCTGGTCGGCTTTACCGCACGTGATGGTGAAGTCCTTCATGTCCCTCAGAGCTTGCCGTAGAGAGTCCATGGTCTCGGCTGTGATCTGGATCATGACGCCGTCTACAAGAAAAATCTTAAGTTAGGATTACTAGACGGCCGAGGGGATTCAGTCAGATTGGGACGCCGTGACGGTTGACATTTGATTAATGTAACAATTCAAAACATCTGACAATATTAACTCTTCACCAGACAGGTTGTATTAGATAACGGCTGAAATCCTTCCTGTCTATTGAAAGAAACCAGGTTTGTGCTCAAACATGGCGAAAGCAGCTGTGAAGAGACATTTAGACTGAGAACAACCACAAGGATCCTATAAAGAGTTTGAGGTACAAAACACTAACGCCTTTCACTGCTGGGGAATAACAATCTATTCTATATCTCGGAGTCGAGCTTCTAGCGGCAGTAATAATCGGGAGTTTCTGCCAAGCCGGGCCAGACTCTTCTGAGAAAACAACCTCAAACTAATATTTCAGCATTTCTGCAGCCAACTTGCAGTTTGATGTCGCAGCTCCCACCTTCCACGATGCTGGTCTTGGCGAGGAAGCCCGACGAGGCCTTCAAAGCCCCGCTGAACACAAAGAAGCAGGCTCCGGTAACTGGAGAGGAGAAAACAAAGACAAAGGACTGATCAGAACTCAAATTCACAAAGCAATCAGAGAACTATTTTCAGGCAGTCTGAGGAGCCGGGAGGGAGGGATTGTCAGGTAAACACAGCCAGACGGAGCAGAGCGAGGAGGAAGTCTCCAGCCTGATGGATTCTGCGTCAGCACCTTTGCGCGGCTGGTGATGGATGCTGATGGCCTGCGTCTGGTAGTTCCCGTCATCGTTCTGGACGCACACCAAGTGGGAGTCGGCCCGGTCGTTGAAACACGCCCCCATGGCGAGCACGTGCTCGTTGGACTTGTTCATGGCTTTCATGAGCTGCAGAGACAAAATAATACGCATGACGAATTAAGACGGGCCTCTGGGGGTGTGCTGGGGGAGAATGGGCTTAGGAGAGGCGCTCTGGTTAAGCCGAACCGAGATGACAGATTACGTAAAGCGACACGGACGGGGAAGCAAAAGCGGAAGGATCCCACATAGTCCAAACTGTTGTGTCTCCGGTCCCGGTGCCTCTCTGCAGATCAGAAATAAAACTGAAAATCTGGAGGGTTTTAACCACTTGCTGCGCTGAAGACTCTCCTGCAAACTGCCCAAGTAACGGCCCCCATTTCACATTACTGGGCTCCCATCTGTTACTACATCGGCAGCCAAACGCTACAACCAGCAGCTCTCTGTCTACACCGGCCAAATGGTGCACGGTGTGTGTGTGTGTGTGTGTGTGTGTAGCTTCTTCTGCCTGCTGGTTCATTTACACCCTCACGGCAGCAGCCTACGTCTAACGTTCAGCTGCAGAGACCCCCTGAGAGATTTTCTTGTGTCACAAGCACAGAATTAGACGAGCTCCACCGTTGGAGGTCTGATAAGGGATCTGGAAGCGAGGCACATGTCCGTTTTCCTCGAAGTCATGAATCGGTTTGATTAACCCCTTACTGAGTGAATTTATTAGCAATAATGTGGAAATGGGCGTTTTAAAGAAATGCTTTGGGGAATCGTCACATTTCCAGAATTGCGGAGTGATAAATGTTAATGGACTGGAGGAAGGAAAAGGTGCGTGTACAGAGTGGAGTTTCATCCGTGTGGCGTTGCTCACCTCGTTGTAGCGATTACTGGGGATCTTGATGCTCGTCTTCCTCACCTCCATGTCCACAACCAGACCCTTCACCACCGGCAGCGTGTACTGGTAGTTACGGAAGTCCTGCGAAGCAAACGGCTGAATGACCGATCTGCACTCAGGAATGTTTCTAAGCACGGTTAAGAGGCAAACTTACCGCCAACAGATTCATGATGGTGTGGCCGGTCTCTCCAAAGAGAGGTTTCCTGAAGCGGACGCTGAACAATGGACACGGATAAACTGCAACACAAAGTCAGGACTTATATGTATTGGATTTCATTCACTTTTTTTCCCTTTCATGAGTGTTTTGGGCATTTCTCTCCTGAAGTCATTCCAGGTATTCAAGCACAGATTAGGTTTTCTTGGTTTCTCTTTATCCGGAAATGCAAATGCACAGAGCATCAGACCTCACACGCCAACATCAAATGCAGCGCGCCGTGCCCGCAGCTCCGAGGAACACTTCTAATCCACAAGTGCAAAATGAGGCTTTTTTTTTTTTTTTTTTCCTTCCCTCAGACACTAAAGCTTCTTAGATGACTATTTTTAGCCTTATCTCAGTAAACAGCTGGAAAGACCATTCCGCTGCAAACACTCATTAGCCGGAAATTAAAAAAGAAAAATACAATCTGAGCCTCAATCTGCGGTTCAGTGGGGATTTGAACGATGAGTCTCTCAAGAGGTCTGCTGGTCAGCCTCGAACGCAAAGAGTCGAGTGCGCAGAGAAGTGTGAACCGTTTCATGGCGACGCCAACGCTTTGTGTTTGAGAACTTGGACCGTACGTGGCTTTGTTAATGTATTCTATCCGGGCGCGCCGCGTGCAGGAGAGAGGCTTAACTGAGCCGGGCGGCGATCGCTGCTGACAGGTCTGGCTGCTGAGAGGAGAGGATTGTGGTGGATCGGAGCATTCCGGATGAAAGCCGTGGCAAAACTTCACGGCTTTGTGTGGGTAGCTTCAGGGGACGCGCCGGTGGTATACCGACAGGGTTCCTCCGATTACTGCCATACTGAGCTCTTCAGATCAATCTGGATCTTTAGAGTTTACCACAGCAAACCGTCAGACTATTAGAGGATACTACAAACCTATCATACCTGGTAAGTCGCTGAAAATCATGTGTTTTGAGGACGGGCGAGATCACACCGAAGCTAAAGCCAAAGTTTTGGGGTGAAGTGGTTAATGCTCTCGCCTCACAGTAAGAGTATCCTTGGTTCTGCGTTTTCACTTGAAAACGTTGTCGTGTAAACGGGGCCGCAGTCTCCACACAAGATCTTACTGTGTATTCACAGTGAAAAAGTTAGACTTATTTTTTTTAAATTTTGCAAAACTCTGAAGTGTTCAGTCATTTTTGTTTTGTACACATGTAACATTTCATTGTTGGGCCACATATAATTAAAATATATGAAAATGGAATTTGTTTTAATCTAGTTATTCGGAGCAATATGATGTGGCACAACTTCCAACATATTTTCTTCAACATGAACTTTTTTTGCCAACATGCTTGAATAACCTTCACCCGCCGTTTTCCTATCTGGGCGTAGACTCACATCTGTACTCGGCCCCCAGCCGCAGCATGAGGCGGATGGGGAAGACCTTGGCCCAGGGCGTCTCCCACTTCTGGATGAGGATCCCGAAGAGGTAGGGCGGGTTGGGCAGCAGCAGGTCCTGCAGCGACTGGAAGGAAGGGCTGATGTAGAGGAAGCCGCCGTGCTCTTTACTGCCCAGGAAGCTCTGTGTGAAGAACGAGTGACTCAGGTGGCTCAGCACGTTGCCTACAGAAGAAAAGGGCGGAGAAGAAGCTCAAAATGAGAGCTAAAAACACTTTCAGTGTATTCCTGGGATTATTCAGTGTGGATCCAGAGCCTTGCTTAAGTACTACAACAGTGAATTAACACATGCCTGCTCACTTTACCACCTCATGTCGCCCTCGCAGGGCTCGTGTTTCTAATTATCTGTGAGGAGGGACCAGTGGCTTCGGATGGCACACAGCACAAGAACTCCAGTGACGAGGGAAAAGCTCAGCAGTTGGGACTTGCTAAAGCCAGCACTTCTCGTCGAGGCCTGACAGACACCAGCTTAATCGGGAGCGACGCGCACAATACGTCCCCCTTCCACCGGCCTGGAAAAGCTCCCGTGTGAATATGAAAAAAGAAACCGCCCGAGGGGAGGCGAGCCATCAAAGTCAGCCGATATTAGCTGTTTTTGCTCTGCGGCATACGGAGTTTAACGCGACACGAGCAGTTTGTGAGGTGTCACGCCTGGAGGGAGGCGACCCGACGGAAGGCCGCTGAAGTCTGTACTGTTTTTAGATAAACACGTTCACATGCAGCGGTGGTGGGAAGCAACCTGGTTTCCAAAGAGTCGGTCTAATGCGCCTCCAGTGGCACAATGACAAGCATTACTAAAGTAGAAGTACTTCTATTTGTGGGGGAAGAAATCCTAGTTCAACTTCTTTGCTGGAGAAGTAAAATAAATAAATAAATTACAGGCTGTGAAACACATTTTCAATCTCAGCCAATATTGATGCTCAATATTGTTTATTTCAAACTGAAAGCTCTGGCACTGAGCCATCATTGTTTCAATTCCATTTTTAGTCATTCTTTGCATTTCATGTTTGTTTGTGTGAAGAAATTACCAAAATGTGCTCGACAAATGAAGCTGTGTTGCCTTGAGTATGGATAACAGTTACTTTCAGGTGCTTTGATCATCTCGCTGCAACTCTGAATCCTCATCCAGAAGTTAAGGATGGGCAACTGATCATTGCAAAGGCCCCATAAAGTTTTGACGGTGGAGCTGCCAGCCTCGTTCTCACCACTGAGGGCCTCCTGGTAGAGCTGCACAAAGTGGGTGAAGATGTCTTTGGGGACGGTCTTCTCGTCGGGGAGACACTGGAGCAGGATGACGACCTCGGCCTGGCCCACGGCGTGCATGCCTTTAGTCGTCACATACCAGCATTTCCTGTTCACGTCTGCAGATGAAGAGAATGTGTCAGGGTAAACCTACTGGTTCACACTGCAGCCTGAAAATATTAGGAAAGGCATTTTTTATTTTTTTTTTTAAATAAACACGCTCACTAAATCAGAGCAACACCCAGACTCACAACAAAAACAATAGAAAAGAAAAGGCTGTTTGGCAGATCTTCAGTATCAAAGTCGGATTTCGATCCCAAAAATTGCCCCATTTAAAATCGAAATACCTTGTTACAACAAATATTCTCTCACTCACACATTTCTTCAACGTGTGAGCTTCTTATACGGAATAGACACAAATATGGAGCATTATAGATAATCTAGCAAATTCAAATAACTACATGCTCTGATTATATTCAAAATTTTAATTAAAAAATAACAAAAAATGTAGAAAAATAGCCGATTAGATTTGTTTTGAATGGCCAATATTCTTTCAACCTACAACTGAGAATTTATCCAAATCAAAAGATTGAGTTGGGGAATGGGGCAGCGCTCACTCAATCTAGTAGTTTAAGGGTTAACACAGACATGTTTATTTACCATTACCTTATGAATTCATTCATTTTGCCCCAATAGGGGGTACACGCCACTCACAGTTGACGAGCTTGACCATGGCGAGCAGGTTCGCGTTGAGCACGAAGACCAGCGGGTCGGGCCCGCCCTCCTCCAGCTGCTGCATGAGAACGATCTCCGAGGGCCGCTCCTCAACCGCGTAGTCTGGAGGTGACGGGGGAGCAGTTTGGAGCAGGGGAAGAAAGAGAGGGGGCGGGGGGGGGAGTCCGGGTCAAGTTAAATAAAGAGAGACGATGGGTCAGGTGAGAGTCAAAATCAAAGATGAAGATGGAGAAGGAAGTTTAAGTGAAGAAAAAAAAAAACAACAGTGACCAAACCAAGTGAAGCAGCACAACACCAGTCATGTGAAACAACATCCCATCATGTAGAAATCTGCTCGCTCTCAGCGGTGAGTGATCGAAACATGAGCCGTGTGTGGCGCACATGAGAAACACACTTGACGGGCACAGACACGGAAGCAATGAGGAGGCAGCACGATGGTGAGGATGAGGGCAAGCACCTGTGATGTGGCCTCCCGTACCTCCTTTGACTCCGGTGGAGATGAGGATGGGAGGGAGCCCGTCCTCCGGGATCAGGCTGAGCGAGCTGCCCACCGGGCTGCCCACCGGGGCGACTGGGGCCTGAGCCGCCTGAGGGTCGAGAGGAGAGGGGGGCGGGGGAGGTGGGGGTGGAGTTAGATGCGCTGCGAGTTATAAGACACAATCATGGCACTAATGGCAACTACAGGTGAAACAGGAAGAATAACTGTGGTTTCATTTTTATTTCTTTTTTTCCATTAAGAGGTCTTTGTAACCACAAACACTGGAATAATTAATGTAAAGTAGTTAAGAAAGCAGGTTTTTAACTGGAATCTCACAGTAACCACCTTCAACGACATCTGACTTGTGCCAAATCAAACATGCAGATCACATGATCCACCACAGCGAACTTGGAACCGAGCATCTGTGTGTGTGTGTGTGTGTGTGTGTGTGTGTGTGTGTGTGTGTGTGTGATTGTGTGTGTGTGTGTGTGTGTGTGTGTGTGTGTGTGTGTGTGTGTGAGATCAAGTGCTCTCTCTATGGCGTCGAAGCAACTTTCAGTTCCTCCAAGGAGTTAATGAAGACCAAAAGCAGCTGAAGTGAGTCCAAACTAGAGTTATAAACACAACTCTAAATGAAGACGAGGTTCCAAGTATAATGGCTGTGTGAAAGGCACCTGTTGCCAACTCTCATGTCTCTGGACTTTAAAATAACATTAAGCTTCTGACAGATGTCAGATTAATACTGGAAAACTAAGCCCCCCCCCCAAAAAAAAAAATCTATCAAGTTGTTGCTTCCTAAAAGTTTAGAAATGTCAAAGACTTAAGGTTACAAGGTGTAATATTTCACTTTAAAATATTTCAAAAAAGGTCTGAAAGATAGTCATTGTAGTTCCCTTCGCCTGTTAATATTGTGATGGCTAATTGCTGTATATGACAAATTACTCTTGGTTATCACATGTCGTCTACAAGTAAAGACAATTAGAGTTCATTAAAATACTTGGATCATTTATGAAATGTACACTGATCGATATCCATCTACTTTTATGAACATTGGCCTGGTTGAAATCTCTCACAAGTTTCTCCCTCGATATAGTCAAAGTCTGAAAGCCTGGTATTTGATAGACTGAATGTTCATGTAACACTGGTGACATAGTCTAAACATGGGCTGTCAAGCATGAGGGTCGTGCGCCAAAAAAACCCAAAACGGTTCAGAAACCATCGACTTTAACTGTTTGGCAGGATGCGTTTAGAGTTTTGACTCTAAATCATACACAGTGTACTTCAAGGGAAAACACTGAAGAGAACAATCATGTTGCAGTTAGTTTCTCGCTGTTGGTTGTTTCAGTTGCTGTGCTATTGGATTAGATTCGATAGAGTTCATTCACAGCAGCAGAAGACATCACACAAGTCTTCACACGCTGACTAAGTCCAACCACTGAGTGTGAAACTGCCCTTTTCACATTCTTCCTCGGCTGAACCGAATCCTCTTACTCTTAATCACTTTCACTTGATGCATTAGAAGGTGCTAAATTATGAAAACAGTTTGAAAAGCACAGCGGGAGCTCCCATAAATCAACAGCCGGCTGAGTCCCACTTGTGGGCTGAAGGACTCGTCATATATCGAGAAGTTGTCCACCCCCCCGCGTCAGGATAACTAAGATGTTGATTTTACACTCATGTACAGTCTGTGTAGCACAATCAGGCTATTCAGTATTCGGAACAATGCTTCTGTGTAAGTTGCCCGAATCATCCTGACAGCTGATGTTTAATGAGTATACATCACAACCGCAGATTGTTTTGTCTCTTGCTGTGAGCCAAGCGTCACTGTAATAATCACTTATATTGAAACTGCTTTTAGAATCTTAATCCCACTGGGATTTGTCATTCTTAATACAGTAGGAATGTTTCTTTTGAAGTCTATTCCCTGTCCGATTGTAACAGACGTGACGCCGCTAATAAACCACTAAAACTCCCAAAGAAAGAGTTCCTTGTGGCCTCAGAATGAGCTAACAAACCGGCCTAATAGCATTAGTGGAGCTGGATGCTTTTCATGCCAAACAGGCCTAACCTCGGAGGAGTCGGACGAGGCGGATTTGTTCGAATGCGTGGAGATTGCTAGTGACTGAGAAGAGGCTGGGTTGGAGCTCGAAGGTTTGGGCGACTCCGCAGTGTCTCCATTAGGCAGGACCCCATCAGCGAACCAAACCCTTCTCTGCTCTCGTGTCATTGAGCCTGAACATAAGAAACACACACAAAAACACAACACACTTATTTAGAGTTAAGTTTAAAAAAAAAGAAGAAAAAAAAAAAAGAAAGACAACTGCTGCTTCATTGCAGCTGGGGGCAAAAATGTCACAGCAAAACGTGAAAAATAAAGTTGCAGGAGTATTTTTATCCTCGGTAAAGGTCGTACCCTCATTGCCAGGCTGCTTCAGGACTCCCACGGGCACCATGACGGTGGGAGGGGGCGAGCTGAGCACCCCGGAGGCCTGGGCCTGCTGCAGAGGGGGGATGGTGGAGCAGTACTCGGCAGGGTTGTTGGGGTTTGGACTCTGATTGCTTGCAGGAGCCTGTGTCTCCCATGATTGAGCTGACAAGGGAAAATATCATTAGAAAGCATGTCCATATATATATAATTAACTAGCCAGTAACAGTATGCCTAAACATTCTGCTTAGGTTTACTTGATTTTGCTGAGCTGGCTGTTTGTGAGCCATGGTACCAAAGTGTTTGCTTATGACTCCTCGGCAACAGCATGTAACTTTCTTTAACTATGAAAAATGTGTTGTTGTCAAATGATCAAATTCATTCACCATTAATGACCAAACTGTGTCAAATCAGCCATGTACATTTCTAAGAGGATTAAAAAAAATTGTGTTTCTACTTGCGCTGCAGCTCACCACTTGTCAGAGCAGAATGGCAGGTGACACAGACACGCGCCTCCTTCCTGTCCATGTACATGAGTCGACACTTCAGACTGCAGCACGCCGCACAAAACACCTGACAAGAAAACGGGAGACGCCATTGTGAAGACAGTAAAAGGTAAAGAGCTGAGAAGACCGTTAATTGATAAGCAGCAAATGTACCATTTTATGTGTATTGATTTTCTGCACATGGCCAGAGCTTCAATGTAGCTGCAGCTGCGCTTTCAACAGATTAGCATCTCATTACACATCATTACCCAGTAACATGTATTTAGTAAATAAACAGACTGAGAGTGTATGATCCTTTTAATTTCCGAGCCACATGGCACCATCATAACCTTGTTTGTGGAGGCAGCACTCTGGCCGAGGACGGACTGAAGACCCCGCTGTGTCCATTGTTTGCGTCCCCTGTGCAGGTGTTAGTAATACTGCAGCACCAGCTCAAAGTGGCAGAGAGTGTGTGTGTGTGTGTGTGTTTGTTTACCACCATGGGAAATTAAGCAGCAGTCCGGCGGTTTTCCAGTGCAGTGTCAGCGACCACGTCTCCCGTTTAGAGCACTGTGTGGACACCCTGACATGTGTGTGGGAGGACAAACTGCTTGAAAGCTACCTGCACAGCCACTGAATCTATCTGCAAATATAATGCTGAGAAAGATTCTGTCCTTTAAAAGCGCCTGCACTTAACCCACCCTCTTTCTCCGACAAAGCTTGTTAAAATAGCTGATGGTAGGTATTTTTTTTAATTTCCTGAGGTATTTTGTCTCTATTAAGCAGCATCTTTGTTTATTAGTGTTTGTCTGAATCACTTTTCCCCCTGAATCTGACCGGTGTTTTATTGGAAGTATTGGCCATTTTCTTTATTTGTTGGTTTGTGGTCTCACAGAGAAAGCCAAAAAGTGCTTCAACACCACTCTGAAGGTTTGCTCCAGGATAATTGGAGTCCAGCAAACAGATTGATGATCCCTGTGGGGGAGGCAGGTCGTCCAAAAAGCTTGGGATATAGTTTCTCGATAGGACCGCGTCCTTTCCCCTGAATTTTAATGCCCTAAAAGCCGTCGTTTGTGAGCAGCAGCAATGAAGACAAATCCTATTCCAAGCTTCTTCCTGCCTTCATCCGTTCGGCTGCTGAAGTTTGGGAGTTGTGCAGGTGATAGATAATGTAGTCTGCTCCTCTGAATGCTTTATTGTGCATCTTTATTGTGCATCGATCAACTGCTGGGGACTGATGTAGTGTAAAAGGACTACTTTTCTTCAGTATTGGGTGAGTGCCTACAAAGTATCCTAAAGAGTAAAAGTGTAATAAAATTCAATGATTTAAATCACAGACATGTTTCAAATCACAAATTCGATCAACAGTAAAAGACATGGTCAAACTCTAGCTGAGCTACATGTGCAAAGTTAAGACCTTTTTTTTTTTTTTTTTATATAAAAGAAACTTTCAATTTGAAACGGACAAAAGAAACAATTCCAGCATTTGTAGAGTACTGGTTGACTGATTGGTGACTTTCCCAGACCATAAGCCTGTTCATTCAGTCTATTTCGAGTCTCAAAAATAGGTTGGAGGTTGATATCGACCACTAAATTATTGGACACAGAATTACTCTCAGTAATTAGAAGTTGTGCTCACAGATGTGTGACGTTACAAAAACAAAATTGTTCCTCTGCGTTTATATTTTTCCAAGAAATGGAGGTACATTTATGATATTAATTTCCATGGAGGTATACTATGTTTTTCGAAACAAGACCTGTTGTTTCTTCTATTGCTCGTTTGTGTTTTTGAAAAGCCACACTGGGCTATAAAATGTGTACCTACAATCTTACACAATGGGGTCTTTGTGGTTGTGAGAAGCTGATCACCAAGACAAATCTTCATTGAAACGAAAGATTTTGAGTTAACTAGTTGAGTACAGATAGTAGGTTTAGTATCAACTGTTTATCAACTCAAAATTGACTGAACATATGGTGTGCGATACTAAAATTGTCCATATAATGTGAGCTATTATCTCCAGCTCATTTACACAGTCGACATAAAAGCAGATCTAGCACATCACTGACCTTGCCACAGGCCCTGCAGTGGTGCCTCCTCTTGGTGAAGGTGAACTTGACATCACATTTCATACAGACGGGGGCCTGGGAATCAGGAACCCACACGGGGGCGACCTCTCCCAGGGAGCTGGCAGGTTTCTGGCACAGGGCGCCCTGCTGACCCGCCTGGAGGTCGTTGTCCGGGCTCTCTGGGGGCATCAGGGAAGGAGAGTGGACGACACCGTCTCCGTTGGCACTGACTATGCTTGGATCGGCGCCGCCGGGCAGCGGTTCAGCTGGCGTGCCTCTCCAGCATTGGTTCTCAAGGTTCTTGTTCTTGCTCATGGCGGACGGGACAAGCTGGTTTTGGACCTGGCTGGACAGCGGCTGTGGGATCTGCAGTTTGAGGCTGACCAGCTGCTTGGGTCGAGCCCCTCCGTAGGGAACACTGACCGGCTGCAGACGATTGTTAAGTTTTGGTTGGATGCTACCTGAACCCACTGCTCCACCATCGCTGCTCTCCAGCTTGCTCTCCTCCATCTCTTTTTCCTCCGTTACAGAATCCTCTTTGGAGGGGACAGGAGAGGGAGCGAAGCCCTCCTCCTCCTCATCCTTCTCTGCTGTCTCCTCAGGCTTGGAGCTGCTCCCACTGTCCTGCTCCAAGCCATTTGGAAGACTTGTTATTCTGAGGAGCTGGTCTATCTGTCCCTCCAGACCACATGTACTTTCCTTCTCCTCCGCTGCGTTCCTGTCAGAAGACACGCCATTCTCCTCCAACCCACAACACGCAGCCTCAACACCTCTCCCCATATTCAGAAGTTCTCCCTGCTCCTCCTTCGAGTCTGGAGTTTGCTTTTCTGGACCAAAGTTTTGTGGAACAACCGCACTGCTCTCCTCTTTAAGGCCGACTCCATTATGCGTTGTCAGCTCCACATTTGGAAGCGTTTTCTCAGACAGACTTTGTTCCTCTCCCAATCCTACCTCAAAGGTAAAGTGAGTGACAGCCGAGTCTCCTGCTCCAGCTGAGGCTGCCGTCTCTTCATGTTCACCCTCCTGCTTGGCAGTACCAGGCTGGATGTCTGCAGGAGGCCTTATCTCTTTGTGGAGCCCATCTGACTGCGGGCTGCCGGGGCAGCCGTTCTCCACAGCTTTACACGCCGTGACAGGGGGCGGCGAGAGGTCGTCAGTGCCCACCAGTTTGCCGATGTTGGGCTGGGGGAGAGGCGGGCTGTGAACGTCCGCCGGCCTCTCCTCTACCCAGGACGGAGTGTCCGGCCCGGGGTGTCTTTTAGGGTCCGCTCCCGGAGAGGCACTGGAGGATGAATCGGGGGCGGTTTTAAAGGGCAGGGGACTCTCCCGGGGGCTGAGGTCTGCGTGGGCCAGCGCGGGGTTCAGAGAAAGCATGTGTGCCGGTGGGGCCAAGATCTGGGTCCACTTGGCATCTGAGAGAATGGGAGTGTCAGTTTCATCTGTAGAAGAAGATTAAAATAAAATAAAATTTCAGTCAACAGACAAGTTCTTTTTTCTTAAACGCAGAAAATTCCTTGATCAAAATGAGTCAACTGCATCTAAATAAACCAGATTTATTGAACTTTGTATTGAGTTGCATGCCAAAGATTTCCCCCACATTTTCCGGAAACCTTCCACCTTTCTCGTCACACCGACGCCACTGAAAAAGAGATCATGAACCCAGTAGGGGCCGTATAAGAAGCTTCGCATCACGTACTATACAGAACTGAGACCAAGACACACATTCCCAGGTGATTGAAGGAGCTATAAATGGCAGAGACGAACCAAGGGACAGATTCAGAATTGAGGTTGGCATGGAGTGAGAAATTAGTGTGTGCATGAACTGGGAAATTCAGGGAAAGTGGGCCAAGTGGCTCCGCCACTGGGAGCCATCAGTCAAGCTGATGCATCTACACTTTGAGGCACGAGTAGAAATTCTTATATTTATCATGAAGGACTTTCTAACGCAGTCATGTTACCTACTGTACATCTCTCTCGCTCCCCCTCCACAGGAATTCATGCTAAGCTGTTTTTGTGCGAGGCGTACCAAGTCCAAGCGTACACACACACACACACACACACACACACACACACACACACACACACACACACACACACACACACACACACACACACACACACACACACACACACACACACACACACACACACACACACACACACACACACACACACACACACACACACACACACACACACACACACACACACACACACACACACACACACACACACACACACACACACACACACACACACACACACACACAGTTAATCTGCCAAGCTGGATCTCTGGCAGAGGACGCGGATAATCACTCACAGCCAAAACACACACTGAGCTAACAGTACCATTAAAATACAATCTGTACGTGTGTGAGAGAATCAGCAGGAACTGCAATTTTGCTGGGGTTATATGCCATAAATACAGAGCAAAGGAGCAGGGTTAACTCTGTAAACACACCGTTTGACAGGAGCGCCTGCAGGCCAAAGCCGAGTAGCACTTTACAATTAACACAAATAAACTTTGTGAAATCAAGAGTCTACAAATATGACTAATAAAACTTCTTTAGTTGTGATCACCAAGTGTGACGAAAAGAATCAGACAGGCCTCTTATCTCGCACTAATTACACATTTTAGGCCCAAGGGAAAGAAAAAGTTGTATTCCCTCTGTGCTCGTCCTCAATCACTGCCCGTAAATGTTACTCAGTCATCGGGTGTTCTCTGATTGTCTGAAATCTCCATGACTTACTCACAGTGGTTGTATAATCGCACTCGCGGTGCTACACTTTTGTCCATTTGTCTTTCGTCGGGTATAAAGGACTCAGGTATAGTATGTGATATTTTGCTATTCATTTTTTGAAATTAAGAACATATAAGGACAATGCAATCAGGATATGACTCTATTGATGTTTAAGGGTTCAGTTGTTAGGAGTATTTAAATTAAGAAGCGAACCAGCCGTGCTGTGACCCGTCTCGTCTGTCCAGCATCTAGTCCAGAGTTACCAAACATTAGGCCCGCGCGCCAAAACCAGCAAGAGAAGAGGCTCTGATCCAGCCCGCCAAACCAGCAAGCAAATTGTGGAAAAAACTATTAATTCAAGGAAAAAAGTTTTTTTTTGAAAAACAAATTCCTTAAGAGGAGCAGACACAACACAACAGAGACCCTGAAATCTTTGTGGGGAAACCAACATTAGCCTCAAAGCCGTGCTGTCAGGGTGAGTCTGTAACCACATGCATAACGCTAAAGCTCGTGACGTTTCACTGTGTTTTACACCAGAAGGTATCTGAAATTGGCTTTATGTTCAGATTGTAGTAATTTTCAGTGGTAATCGTTTGGTTTTGTGAAAACAAAGATATTTTCATCACGTATCAAGAAAAAAATAAATAAATCTGGATGAACAAAAAACAAAAAGCTGAACTGAAGTGATATTACTTCAATATGACATGCTGGAACTTTTCAAGCTCACCTTCGTTCTGCTCAAACTCGTCCAGCACCTTGTCCAGGTTGAAGGCCTCGGCCTGGAAGTAATTCTCCATGGGTCTAGAAGCTCCACCCTGCCGACGGCCGCGTGAACCTGGAGGCAGGACGAGCTTGAGCTCATTATTCATTAGAATGTATAAAGCGATTTTGTAGAAGATGCCTAATGGAAACATAAAAGTCAATTCAGTGTTTCTAAAAGGAGGAAAACTGCAGATCAGCATGTCTCCACCACCGCTTCACCAAAACAATTTGATTATGCCTTTTTATATAAACATTACACTGATGATCACAACGTTTGATGATTAATGTTATGGTGATTTTCTAATCGACGTAGATCTACACAACAAGTCCATCCAATAGATGATGCATGATTAATGAGCTCAAGTTTACCTGTATCATCAGTATTAACATTAGCTTTTACAGTCCACTCGGCACACGCTCTCGATTAGGCGGAGGTTGAAAACAAGCTTTCACGACCTGCTCTGTACTTCAGACGGCGGAGAGGTTACATTTAACCAACAATTGTGAGCAAGTGTTTTCTTTACCAACCTCGCTGGAACCTTTCAGAAACGTACCATTTATTTAACTATTCGTGTTCGAGGTATAAACTCAGTTTAAAAACAAATTGAGGGAAAAAAAAAAAGAGAAGCTGCTCACCTGCACAGAGGTCCTCCTCAGCAGTCCCAGGCGGTGTGTTTTTCCCCACTCAGCAGGTTTCCCGTTCCCTTCTCACTTCGTCCAGTCTGGCAAGCGCCCAGCGCCCACACCTGAAACAGAGAGACAGTTCACAGAGCTGCTTCGCCACTCGGGAGCAAATCGGGATAGTGTTTGATACGGTGAGTCTCACTACAACACACGAACAGATCTAAGCTCACGTCAGTGTTATACATCAGGAAACATCTGACGGAATAAAGTCTCACTTGCTCTCATCAGTACCTTTTTTTACGTTCTAAATTTGTTGTCAGTTTACATATATGTTGTAACACTGTTTTTACAACTCCTGTATCAAACTATTAGCTTTACTGCTTTGGCTGAAGCTACAGCTTCTAATTTTTTTTTTTTAAACAGACTTTATATTATTAGCCAAATAAATATCATCTTTCTGTAATGACTTTATTAACCAGCACAACAGTTTTACTCCATTATAAAATGTTTGCACAGCTTATATTTGACTAACTTGATCCTGTTTAGATTCTCTCAAAAAAAGTAGGTATATGCATGAAACTTTCATATAAAATGGTTTATTATTCTTATATTTATTTCTATCAAAGCACGGGCGATGACTTGCTGTTACATGCCAGGCCGGTAATATAGTTAAGCTTGGTGTGTGGTTGGGTTTATTTTCTCTCCCTCCTCCTCTGTCTGCTCGCAAATGTGATCAGCTTAATCGCCTGCACCTGTGGCTCCTGTTGTGTCTTCTGAACTGGCCAATCATGGCCAGAAACCCTCCTTAGAAAAGGGAGGCTCGTCTTTAGTTGATCCTTGTCTGCTGTGATCTGATCTCTCTGTCAATTTGTCCGAGAGTGGTTTGTAGTGGGAGGCGAGGACTTCTGGTAAGTTTGGGGAACCCTGTACATTTTTCATTCACGTAGGTATTCCCTTGTCAGATACACTAGGTTATTAGGTTGCTGCCACCATTGTTTTGATTTAGCCACTGTTTTTAGATGAGTCAATCAGGTTTTTGGTTAAAGTTTTGTTTGATATAGGTGAGGAATAGTAAGGCCTGGTTATATTGTACTTAGAATTTTGTTAGGCACAACCCCCAGTGCCAACCTCCTCCACAACTGTATTAGTTTGGAATATTTAATAAATCTTTGTTTTTTGTCACACCACTTTGACTCCTTTCACTTTTTGATTGTCGTGTTTACGTCTTCACTTTTCCACCGAAGGACGTAACACGTGCTTTGAATAAAAATAACAAGAAGTCAATTTTCCCGAAACTAAAGATTTGATTAGGTTTTTTTTTTTTTTTCTTCATTTATGATCGTCAACTGGCTATTTTGTCGTGCGGGATATTCACTCTCAACATTATTTTCCAAAGACTGATCCGGTTTCCATACAGATGCATCAGGCAGGTTGGTGTGCAGTGGATGAATCAAAAGCATCTCGGTTCATAAACAACACACTGCAGCATCCAGCTCGTCACGTGCGGACGACGTTATCATCCACCGTCAGCCGTTTACCCACCCGGGCTCGACGGGGCGGCCGGCGTCATGAATGGAAAGCAGCTGAAGGGTGAATCACTGCACACACAACCTGCACAGTGTGTCCTTGCTGATGAGAAGACGCCGAAATGGGGAAGTGATGGATGCGAGCGCGTGGCCACGAATGAATAACGGCGAGAATGAACTTCAGGGTCATTCTCATAAGGACAGGAGCGGCCGGAGATTACACCAGAGACCAAATATTCCGCAGAGCGAAGGCCTCCGTAGAAGAGCTAAGTCATCACATTTTCCGCTTCTTTTAAAATGTGAGCATCGGGCAGCATGTCAGCACAAAAGCGTGGAGACAATCATGCAAGAGGAGTCAAACGTTGCATGTGGACGTGGGGACGCACGATGAGACTAAAGGAGGTCACCGTTCTCAAACGCAAACAAAGGACAAAAAGCCCAACAAATCAGAGCAATCACCGAACTGGCAGAGCTCCGGTGCTTTATTTAGAGCGTGTTACAAACCTTTGGACAGGCGCAGTCCAGATGGAGTTTGATGACTCAGTCTGTGCAAACCACAGCTGACGTCACCCCAGTAAACACAAACCGTGACATTTCAAATCTATGATGACCATGTTTTTAATTTGTTCTGCATCAACCAGCAAATTCATCATCAGCACGCAGGTAGAAAAGACCGTGATCAACTGATATACGGACTTTTACTTCATGCGACTGAAGCACAACACAACTCCGAATGGATAATGAAGGGACGACCTGCTGGATATGTGTAGATACAAAAAAAATTTTTTTTTTTTTTATGATCCCACAGCAGCCAACAAGAGAGAGAGAGAGGTGTTTAAAGTTATGGGAGAGCAAGCAGTCCTCACATCGCAGCCACTCGCCTCTGAAGAGCAGCAACATCCAAACACCAGCATTTACCCTCGTCTGACCTCTGCAGAGTTTTCCTTTTCAAACTGAATGAAAGACTTTCTAAAATGGTCCGTAAGAGTTTTGACCAACACTCATTCACACACACACAGCTCTGTGGATGGGAGCCCATCCCCGATTAAGATTTAATTACCCTGCAGAGGCACTGAATAATGCATCTTCAGTCAAAGTACGAGAAACAGTTGTATTTTTAGACATGTAAACTTGGAGCGATGCTTTCAAAAAAAAGAAACGGCACAAGTTCCTGAGAGCGCGTGTCACTCAAGAGGGAAAACTGCTGCAGCATCACTTGTGAAACCAACACGCTGCAACTCACCAGCTGACGGACTAATCAGAAACTATCAGTGTGTCATGCAGCCCGAGGTGAAACGGGAATATCAGGATCATGCATTTCATAGCAGCCGAAGTCAGAGCAGCTCTGCTCGTGCAACCAGTTTCACGGTCATCAACCTAAACACAGGAACATGTTTAAGGTCATCACTACAACACAATCAACAGTAATTAAATACATGAGCAACAGTATTTTTTTTTTTTTTTCTATTCTGAGTTTTACAGAACAAATGATTCATAAGTACTTCACAGTAGTACGACAAGCCATTTTTACAAGCACTAAAAGCTTTTAATAGAATTGTATATTTGACTGACTTCCCTGGCCACGCTCTCAAATAAACAACTTTTTTGAGACTCGTCAACTACTCTAAAGTGGTTCCTCCTCAAGCTTTTACCTTCCACAAAGGCAAGTGGAAGCACATCTTGTCACGATGAGCAGAGTTCTCTAGTTGGGCAAGTAAATTCCATTTATCCAGAGTCCGGCTATCACTGTTAGCAGCAGCCATTGTTCCTACAGGTTGAGTATTTCTGGCACACCCTATATGCTACATTCTTTAATTTCCGAGTTGAAAGTACAGCCGAACCGCACAAACTCCATCTCTCCAACTTCAGCACGAGCCAGACATGCTAATAATGTAATGACCAAACAGACCACTAACCCAGCTCGACAGGACATCCTGGCATGTCTGCTGGATTAAATAAGACGAGGAGCATTCAGGGCGAGGACGCTTGGACATACCAGAAGAGTTCATTAGGTGTTGGCTGTCAAGACAAGACTTCATGTTTTTGTTTCCTGTTGAGGAATGCCAGGTCACATCTTCGCCCATTGGGTGGAAACCTTACAGAAGATGTGCATTTATCTATTATCTGTTCAGTTAAGACTGCTTTAATTCTGGTGTCTTATTTTGATCGGGTCTATTACATCCACAATAAAAATCTGATTCATCAAATGATAGAAATGTGATGCTCTATTAGATCATTTCAGTCGAAGTCCAATTATTATAATTGTGTGATTAATCCCAGTTCAAAATCATTGTGAAGACTAGACAATATTTTTAACTAGAATAAATCTATGTTTTCAGACTGAAGTCTCAGCCTCTGAATTATTGAGGAGATGCTGGCGAGGTGCGCCCTCCTGGTTAGGAGTCACCACCTGACAACTGCATAATAATAAAACCTGCTTGGAGAATATATGATGCATCTTCATCGTGTCTCTGACAGAGTGAATATACAGAGTCGTCACACCAGAGATTTCGAGCAAAACATGCAAAAATGACAAAACGGGAAAAATATACCTGACAAAAAAAAAAAAACGTTAAAAAAGCCTTTTGAGTTATGTATTATATAAACAAACCTCCTGATATGATTACATGAGCAGGATATGTGCTTTCCCCTGCACGTTTCATCACACTGAGGTGTGTGTGTGGTGCCAGTGATGAAGAGCTGTGCATTAAAGCATGATGAATGGGGTGATGCGGTCCTGACGCAGGACTTCACAGGCCTGCCATTGGCTGATTCAGTACAACAGGGTGGGTGTGCAGCACCTGACTGCACAGCTGCTGGGTGTCCCCGAGTCAGCACACGATAACTCACCAGGAAAAGTTGGAGTTTGTTTTGGACGCACCTCCGTCCAGGTCATTTCTATTAGAGGACGTGTTGGATTAAGCTTTGATCATTTCTTAAAAACTTTATCCTTATAGATTTCACCTGATGATATGAAATCTGTTATTTGAAGCTGAAGCCACGTGTGAATGAAAACACAATAAAACCAAATAGAACACCGGCAGCTTTGCTTGGTCTTATATTTGACTGTCACTTTGCAGGTTTTCTATTTATAGCAGCAATATTTACTTTGTTCTTTGAACTCTGGAATCAACCGATTAGAGAATGAATCCATAAAGTTCGAGGCCTTTTCCAGGCATCTCAAGTTTTATTTATTATATACAACCCCTGCTGCTTTTTTGTTACATGTGAAGAAGGTGATCCATAGAAGATGGATGAATTAATAAATACTACCGTCTGTGTGCTGTAATAATAGCCTTTAAAGATCTTACAGTCTGAACCCCCTCCCTCTTTTTCCTTGATACTTCCCAGGACTTGCAGGCTCACATCCTGGTAAACAACGCTCTCAGTTCCATATCCTTCGCCGCTGCGGTCCAGACACCGTCTGAGGGTGAGCTCAGGAAACCTCAAATTATCACTTCCGCGCTTTTAGAATGGACTGACATCACTTTCTAACAACACGATCGCATGACTGAGTGACACATTATTACGTAAGCTTCAACGCCCTGGCTGGGACTACACTGGGAGTGGTCCGACCTCCGCCTTCTTGAAGCATATTTTCCCCGTTGCAGTACAGCTGGAGATGTAATGAGTGAAACGCAGAACACGCTACAGGTTGGCATGATCCAAAAAGTCTTGCCCACTCCAGAAATGAGATAATTCCTTTGACAGCAGATGTTGAAAAGGTAAATCCACTGAGACTGGAAGAAAGTAAGGTAGGGATGATAGTGGTTGCTTGTCCTGCCCTAGAAAGAGCCGCGATGCTTCACAGCAAGTGTCACAAGCTATTAAGCGCTTCTTTTCTCCGTCGTGTTTTGATCTACATTTAACCATCACAAGACAGAAAGAAAAAAAAAAATAACACACATCGCGGGGAGACAGGCTGCCGGGCTGCCGTCAGTGAGAGACTCGTAATAATTTCTGAAGGCGTACAGTAACCTACATCCCCTGCACACATGAGAGAGTGTCTTTGCATGGCCACCTGCTAGATCACTCTGCTCAAACAGTCCCGGAGGAGTTCCCACCACCTGAGGAAGCTGCAGGGTATCGTCTTCTCTTGCTTCAGGGAAGAACAGTCAAACATTTTGCAAGTTTTCAACATCAAATCTAAATGAAAATATGGCATGTAACAATCAGACAGAGGAAGATTCTACTTGGCTGCTGTCACCAAGTAGATCTGCTTAGTTTCTCGTCACTCAATTGAACTGGACTCATACGACAGATATTTAATGTCCTGAAGTGCCTCGGCCATCTGATCAGGGTGGCCCGTGGTCGCCTCCCTGTTAAGCCAGCTACAAACTTTTTTAACAATTTGCACCATCCCTTCACAAAAAAAGAAACTGGCGAAACATGAAGGGAGCCCTCATTTATGTGTTTTCGGAAAGAAACCCCTCAAAAGATTTGTTTACATCCCGCGTACCTTTTTTTTGATGCGTAATACGTAGCCACAAAGCGCCTATTTAGGTTTACTCTCACTTTTCAGAGCGTCATTTCATACCGCATTTCTATCAGTAGGTTAGTTGGCGCAGGTCGCAGCAGCAGCCGAATTTCTTACACTGTCACAATATTAGCACAGGCCGTCTTTGGTCGCAAGATCATGACAACGGCAGAGCTGGAACCTGCTTGACAGTGCGACGTAGGACCACCGATTTAGAGCCAAGACTAAAGATATCACCAATATTCTCGCACGATTGTTATCTTTCGTCTGAGACGGCTGAAAATCGCACAGTAAATAGCGGCCTTTAGCGATTCAGCATGCATGGCAGACTGGGAGGAGGCCCCCCCGGGGTTGGTCCAGGACTCACTGGAGAGATTACATCACTACTTTGGTCTAGGAGCCGGAGGAAGTTGCAGGGGACAAGGATGTTTGGGCTTCCTTGCTCCCTATACTGCTGCCACGGCCACATGGGGAGGAAACGGTAAAGATGGATGGATGGATGAGTGGATGTCTTCTGAAGGGACAAACATGTTTACAGACATCAGACCTGTCCTGGGTGTTTCCTGCCTTTATCCACTGTAGATTGAAGAGAAATTGGATAAAGTGGTGTAATAGAAGATGGATGGATGGATGGACTATGTGTTGAGGCGTTCTCTGGAGATACAATGGCTGATGGCCATTCTGTTTGGACCCAGCAACTCTTGTCCTGAACCAATCCCTCCAGATCAACCTAGAGGATGAATTAAACATCTCTACAAACCAGAATGACCATGAGCAGTTACTATGAGTGGCAGTGTGGCTGCTGCCTGCAGGCCAAACAGCCTCCTCGGGTTGATCATTTCTCACTGGGAGATTTTTATTTTTTGGGGGTAAACACAAGGGGAACTAACTAACTAGCAGGTTCGAACAGTTGCGGGTTGTTTGCTCCACAACTTGAGCAGCAGCGTTAGCAGGCTGCTAGCTCCAAAGGGAAAAAGGCCACGACTAAGTTTCCCCAAACTGTTCCCACCGAGTTTCACGAGGATTAAGAAATGCAGATGACTGATAGAGCTGAAGGGCAGCGGGGAGGAACGGGGAGCTGAATTATCTGGGGTTAGTCCAGAAAGCTCCAGCGGGAAGTCGTGCTGCCGAGCGGCGGCGGCGACCAGCAGCTCCGGCAGGTCACTCGCACGGGCAGCGGCTCGGTGGGCAAACGGCGGCTCGTCGCAGGGGGGGGGCAGGCAGAGGACGTCAGAAAGCCTCCCTCCCGGGTTAAACTCAGCCTATTTCACACAGTCACTCGGAGCACTCCTCCCGCCCCGTCGCACTGCGAGCGTTTTCTTGGATACACGACTCAGCGCAGCGTTGTGTAATTGACGTTTGAGGCTCGTGTTACGGCGGAATCTCCGCGTCCCTCACCGGGAGCCAGCACGCTCGCCCCGGCTGCATCCACCGCCCGCCGCCGCCGCTGCAATGGCGGTCGGTAACGTTTATTATATCGCTTGCAACGGAGCGGCGAAACGTCCTGGGAACAAATCCACTTACTCACCGGAGGAATCCTCATCTCCAGGCTCGGTCCAGAGGAGACCCTCCGACCGCCGCATCCCGCCCGCCTAATCGCCTTTGGATTCTAATTCTGAGTCTCCCCGCGAAGACCCTCCACCAACGCCTCACTCCAGCAGCACAAGTCGGAAAGTACAGCCTGTAGTCTGCCGTAGTTGTGCGACAGCACTCAAGGATCCCTCCCCCAAGGTTTACCAGGGAGAAACACGGAGCCGCGTCAAAACCCTCAGCGTGGACGCTGAACTTCCGGATAATCCTGTCAAAATAAAACGTTTGTTCACAGCCGCGTCTAAAGAAAAAAAGGAGACTCGTTCAAAAGTTGTCTCCCTTATTTATTTCATAAAATACGAAGAGAAGTCACAATACTTAAAGTTAAACATACCTAAGGTTTATGGTTAAAAAAAAGAGTACAAATCTGATTTTATGAAGACTAACACAGAAAACAAACAAAAACAAAACATAAACCATTGGCGAGACTGTGGCTTGTTTGGTAGAGTTGCCGTCTCTTAGTTGGAAGGTTGCAGGTTTGATTCCCAATCTCCCTTTTGTCCCCATGTTGGAGTGTCTTCGAGCAAGACACTGAACCCCAAACTGTTCCCGATGCATGGATGGAGCACTTTGCACGATGGCAGCCACCTCCATCACCACCTGGTGTGTGAATGAGTGCATGAATGTGATCAACCGTGTAAAACACTTTTGGGACCACTCAAACTGTTTAAATAAAAGTGAAATCCATTTATAAACAGTAAAACAATTAAAATCTGATCAGTGTAATGGCAAATTAATTCACATTTTAGGGATTGCAATTGAAAATGCTAGTCTGTAACCCCTGAGCCTCGAGGAGCTGCTGATCAGCTCAACTGAGAGACCAAGCAGCAGTGTAGGGTTGAAGCAGCCCTGAAAGAAAGGTGGAGCAAGATTTTAAAATATATAAAAGAAGTTTAAATTTTGATAGTAATACTCACGGCTTTCAGTTTAAAAATCAAACAAAAAAAATGTTAAGATATCCAATCTTAGTGGAGCAGGAGTTGGCACTCTCACCAAACAGCAAGAAGGTCATTGGTTCAAATACCAGCTGGCCTGTTCTGTGGGAAGTTTGGATTTTCTTCCCATTGTGTGCATGGGTTTCCTACCACAGTCCAAAAACAACAAAACCTACTGAAAATTATTGCATGAAGTTTCTCAAAGTATTGTTTGGTCAGAAATTCTTTAATTCTCCCCATACTGTTCATTGACTTTGAGCCAATTGTGTTATTGTCTTAATGTGGTTGTTGAATTTCAGGTCTGAATCCATAATTGCACCCATATCTCTCGCTTGATTTCTTGTCTTGAGTGACATAACATTCTAAATAGCTGAATACTTGAATGAAATATAACTTTTAATGATTTTATGCAGATAAATATTCAATATCTCAGGCTTTTATTTTGACACCGTCGTATCAGAGTGTAACTTCCTGTTTTGATCCGGCTCCTTCAGTCGAACTCGACGCGGCTCCGTGCGGCTTCCAGCGGCTTCTAGCGGCTCTCAGCTTCGCCCAGCGGCTCGCTGTCGCCCGCAGCAGGGACGTTTTGGCTCAGCCCGGGCGAAGCGAGCCGTGGTTAGGCTCCGGGGCCCCGTCCCGCTCACACTCGCGACACCTGAGAACCAAAATGGCACGCGCTCGCATGTAACCTTGGAGACCCTCAGAGAGGAGGACAGTCATCCATGCAGCACAGGAGCACATCGCCGCCTCGCTGCTCGCTACAGAACCCCAGCGTCATTTAATCTGACTCAACTTTACAGACATTACTCAGATTACTGATAAAACAGTCATGGAAGCAAACCAATCAAACACACTGGCTGTAATTTAATCAAGCAGTATTTCCAGATACGTGTAACTTAAGGTTTCTTTTTACTCCTGCTGGAGCACAAGTCACATCATGTCATCATCATGTCATGTTCTTCCTATGTGTGAATACCCCCACCATCCAAGTCATCTACATTTCTGTAACCAAAGACTTTATTCCTCAAAGACCAACTGTTTGCATTATGTTTCCTTTGTGCAAGCTGCTTATGCTTTATGTAGCATTCGTAGTTGCATTCAATTGTTAGTGTTTACATGATAAGGTTTCTATTGTGTTATTGTTGCGGTTGTATGTTTAGATTGGATTTTCCCCCTACAAATTTAATAATTTTTGCACACATTTTACAAAATGTGCTGTAACGTAGATATTTTAACAGAAATCAAAGTCAATGCCTGCCAGACAATACTTCAGTTAGTTGGTACTTAAAATTTATAAGGTATGTATTTCCAAACAAGTAACTGATGTATTTGAGTAGAAGTTTTAATTTCCAAGTCTGAACGTTTGTGCAACGACGACAAAAAGACAAAATGCAAATTAGCCCAAAAAAGTTTTATTAAATTTATAATCACCACTATAATGTTCATTCACTTCAACTGTAATTCCATAAACAATCTCTTAAATACTAGCCATGTTTAATCACATGAGAAGCTTAGTTCTAATGTAGTTGAGTCCTTTGGATGCTGTGAGTCGCAGAGATCACGCGTCCACAGTATCACCCTCTACAGAAATCAAAACCTATCTGCATGTTTGTTACTCTGCTGCTGCAGCAGGCAAAACCAAAGAGGTTCTCGTCTCCGAAGACGATGCGGTGCACCTTTAACAACCCACGGGAAGGAGATGCCCACGGGAAGGAGATGCCCTCCGTGAGTCCACCAGGAGGTGAAAATATAAATGAGAAATGATTAACATTATGGGGGAGAAACTACAGGAAATTCATCAGTTTGCTTCGTTCTTTGACGCCTCGTCAAAGTTCTCCACGAGATCTGCAAAAAACACAAACAGCGGGAATCTGGATTTAGAAACACCGGTGCCTTTTCTGTGACCACAGATCACATTTGTGCATAAAGTAACGGATGAAACTGGTTTAAAATGAGATTTCAGTTAGCGATGAGCCCAACAGGTGTAATCAAATCTAATTTTGATATTTCTACCACATTTGTGCCGCCGTACCTGGAACATCGTCGTCCTCCTCTTCTGCATTCTCCTCCTTGACGGCTTTAAGGTCCATGGCTGCCGAGACAGAATCATGGGATTTAATCCACATATACATTATTTTGTCCTTACCTGGCAGCACAGAGTCAAGCAGCAGCATTTACACTAAAATTATATTGTAGAACTGCACAAAGTGACATTTCTTGACAACTGTAATGAGACTGTCTGGATCAGAGAGGAAAGTAAAAGGAAAAAATTCAAACGTCTGTTCTTTCTACTGTTTCTTCAAATATTCTTCTCTAGAAACACCCCTGCTCATGCTCTCAGTGACACATCTGCTCTTTCGTTGGTGTTCTTGTTCTAATTTCTCTTGTTGCTCCACCAGTTTCTCAAGGTCACGTTTGGATCTAATCCTATCTGGTTTCATCCAGATTGAAAACAAATAAAACACTTCTGTTTAAACCTGTTAAGAGAAATCTGTACAGAACGACACACACAGAAACAAATGTCGGGAGGCGTCACGTTCAAGTGTGATTCAAACGGCTTCAGCCGTGATGCCTCCTAACATCTGAATCATTTATGTCAACGGGGTGTCGTCGTTGCCAGCAGGAACACCTGAACTCTACTCCTGTGGCTGAAGGCCCGTCTCATCTCTCATATTCTGCTCCCAGTATCACAGAGAGAGTGTGTTTTCTGTGTGTGTGTGTGTGTGTGTGCGCGCTCACATTGCCGTGGGAACTGCTCGGCCAGCTTGCGCAGGTTGCTGAGGCTGTCGGCTCCCAGCTGGCTCAGGATGCCTGGCAGCATCTCTGTCAGCTGTTTGGTCTCAGCGTGGCCCGTAATGGCGAAGGTGTTGGCAGACAGAGACGCCTGGACTTTTGGGTTATTGAAGTGGATGACCGTCCCGTCGTCTTTGATCATATTCACCTGAGAGAAGAGAACAAAGACGGGATGACGGGGGTGGCGACACTTCTTGTTGTTTGTGCTCTGATGCCACTAAAAGCTCTCTAAAAATAAAGGGGGCTGATTGGAGAGTGATATACGGTAGGCACTCAAGTGTCTTCCACCATCCGTCACATGGCGGAGATAAAAGATTCAGGCGTGTTCAGACAAAAATAAAGAAAACCCTAAAACCCGTCCAGATGTGGAGGAGAGCAGTAACTTACCTCTTCTATCCCTGCGATGTTGTTCACCGCCAGTTTCTTCAGTGAACCCTGCAGCTTTTTGTCATCGGCTGTTGCCGTTTTGTGGACAACCTTTTTCTTCCTGCGAGCTGTTCCCTGAAAGAATAAGAGAGGCTCCATTAGCAAGTGGACCAAAAGTTTACACCTATTAAAAAAAACACCAGGTCATACTGCACACTCTATGTCTTGCATTAAATATGTACGAAGCACAGCTTCACTTTTGGGGTTTCTTTAAAATATTGGACGCTCTTAGCGATGCATCCTGAGCAGAAGGGATGAACCTGAACTTGAGGACCATCGGGTGAAACTCTGTCACCACCTCCATTGAAAATACTAATTTCAGATCTAAATCTCTAGTTAACAACCCGAGAACGAAACGCGTCTCACTCAATTGATCACTGTCATCGTCGCCATTATTTGATTAGTGATGTTATGAATTTGTCCTGATGTTCTGCTGCAGGTGATTGAATCACTGAAAACTAGAAACTGAGACTTTACCCAAAGAGTTTGAAACACTTTGAGAGGAAAATGTATGAAAAGAAAATTGCGGTTGCATGTCTCTTTATGGTCCTTATTTCTACAGAAACAAATAGTCTAGGATCACAAACTCCAATAGCGTTATAATTAATAAAGTGGTTTTGAGGATATGATAAGGAAACAGTAGAAGCTGTGTTCTCATGGAGCTGCTAAGTAATTAATGACCCACTGCAATCTGTTATTGGACTGTTACAGAGCTGCAATACAAATATTTTGATTCCTTTGTTGAATGGTGTGGTGACCTCAGAACCAGTTAAAAAAACAAAACACACCGAGCAGTGTCCCAAGGACTAGTAATTAGATAATAGGAGTTCAACAACGCACACTAATGGATCTGTACAACAGGCAAATAAACAGGAAGGCAAAAGCCGTCCATTCCGACATGCTGAGTTCCAGTTTTTTACTTCTGACTTGAACTTTGTAGGGCAACAGGTACAAGCACTCCTTCGTCCTAATGGATGTTACACTGTATTATCCCTACCTCTTGGATTTGTAAATGTTTGTGCATTCTTTACATTTTATACTTCGCTGCAACACCAATTGCCATCCAGGGACACTACAACTGAAGTATGTTTTTCATAATCCATGTTTGGCTCTCTCCAGAAAACGTGCCATCGAAACAACATACAAAACAACAGATTGTCATTATTGTTTGCTTGAAACTATATATGTTGTGGTGAATCTCAGGTAAAATTCTGAGATTTGACACAATCTGTCAATAATATTTGATTAAAAAAAACGAGATCAGAGCCTCTCTCAGATAATACATATAACGCCACCTAGTGTGTGTCTGAGGGCATTACACCCAAATGGAACCCAGCCTTGTTGCTGAGGCCACAGATGAAGGGGGCCAGTGCTTCATAAAGGGAATGCTGAGGTCAGGAGGAATTACCGAGCAGATAACCATCACACCCCCTTTCAAATAAGCAGCTGAACCTGAACTGAAAGCTTCCACAATGTAACTCTGGACATTTCTAAGAATTGCATTAATGACAGAAAAAATAAAATGTAAAAGAACTGGACGTACCTTCCCTCCTATCCGGACCTGAGCTTGAAGTTTGGCGAGCTTCTCCTGATTCATAGTGTTGTTCTGATAGTGAGATAGAGAAAACAGATTAATCAGAGAAAGCACAGAAACATGTTGGCACAGCTGACTGGAGACGCATGTGGTTTCCTCTTTCCTACACCAACAGCATGTATTAGGTAAGACCTCCAGTAATCCACAACTACTCCCGCTACCAAAAGGCGAATAAATACATCACTTTGGCCAGAGAAATCTGGTCGACACAAACTGAACACGTTGATGGAAATTATTTTCGATTAAATTATTAAAAATAGGCTAGTTGTTTACCGTAAATGTCGCTTATTGGGTTGCCACCTGATGCTAACGAAGCTACTGCTAACACTGCGGCTGAGGAAACAAGCTAAAATGCGGTTTTCTTTTAAGCTACAACGACAGTACGGCTCATATTGAATTAAAACGACACAATGGATTTGCTCAAATATTAGCCACTAATGTAACTCGTTGTTTTTACCTGTTGTTGAGAAATAACCACAGTCCGGTGATCAGTTTTCGCTGCTAATGAAGCAGCAGATCAAAACCGCGTTAAGAAACAGCAATCCAATGTATATCCGGCTTAGATTTTCATAATAACAATATTCACTTTTTACGCTACGAGACCATGTTGAATTTACGTTTGGAAAACAGGATAAAGGCGCGGAATAAATTTGGCTTAAATGTTTTCGAAGAGGTTTGAAGTCATAAATAGTCAAATAATTTTGTTGTTATGCATTTTGTAGTATTTTATTGTTTCATTTTTTAGCTCATATCCGGTTTTAGGCCGGATTGTCGTCATCTAGCTTGATTATCTGACACAGCACTGAGGAGCACGCGGTGGTGTGGATGTGACGTCATATGAAGGCGGCCCCTCTGTCGCTGTAATGGGTAATGAAACCTTGCTGACCAGTAGGAGGCCGCGGAGAGCGACACGTGACCACTCTGGCGGAGTCACACTAACAAAATAATTGAAATATTTTTTTAAAAACCTCTTGATCTTTTTGCTTCTTCTCTAACTTATCAGTTAAGCTTTAAAAAAATAAGTTAGAGTGAAAAAATGTTCAATCATCCCCCAATCCCGTATTCTGAGTTGCACTATTTAGAGTATTTCATTAAGCTTTTTTTCAGAGGATTGTTATTGTGAAGGGGATGGTTGGGCTTCCGGGTCGTGGCTATAAGAAACATAGTCAGTCTGTGGCTCGGTGCGCGGGTCAGTCTTTGAGCTTTCATCAGCCACCAGCTGCACTTTTTACAAACAGCCGTCACCATGCAGATGTCTCCGGTCAGGATCGCCGCTTTCTGGTTCCTACAGGCTTTGTTGTTGCTGTCGTGCTTCCAGGAGGTTGTAGAAGCGGCCAGCAGCAGAGGTGAGCTCTCATCCAGATGTTTCATCCTCTTTGTTTGTCCAAACATCCTGGTTCACCAAGTCAGAGGTGAGAGCTCTGATCCAGGTGTTTCATCCACAACAGTGTCCTTTCTCTTTGCGCAAACATCCTGGGTCACTAAGACAGAGGTGTGTGTGATTCCTGTCCTCCAGGTTTCCTAATCTCAGTTTATCCAGGTTCTCTGCTCCGACTTGTTTGTACTGCTAACACTCCTGCACATTCTAGTAAGAGTGAGGATTTCTACTGAGATCATACAAGGAAACTACAAATGAATGAGGAGAAGAACAAAACATGCTCATAGACTCCTGGTTTCAGAAAAGGGATTATAATCTTAGGGATTATTGAGTTTTTGAAATAGGAAAGTGGGAATAGATGTAAAATGTAGATGTGTTTTTGTATTGGGAGTTAAATTATGGAACGAGCAATGTGGAGAGCTCGAGAATGGTTATCATGTAAAATGATTCTAATTTAAAGCAGGTTTAGGTTTCCTTTTTGCATCAGTGATAATTACGTTATCCTGTTTGCATGGATTATACAGGAAGCAAAACAAATAAGCCTGGGTTTCACCCTACTTCTGTGTAACGTATTTATAATGACATGAATACTGTAGAGGAAAATGAGTTTGTTATAATTTGAAGCATAAAACAATTTGAGATGACTGGACAATAAATACATGTTTTGAAGGGACACATCTATTATTTAAATTGTTTTATTGTTCGAAGACTTCCTATTAAATCCTACCTTCTTAAATATGACTATTTCCAGTTGCATTAAAGGGACACTATGTGAAGTCATTCCATTGTTGTACATTGGGTAGCTGTCGTTCGTTCTTGATTTACTTGTACATTTGCCATTTTTCAGGAAATCATCATGGGAAATAAACGGCTTAGCTGCAGCAAAAGTTTACCATTCAAGCGGGTCCTAAACATGTTGGAGCAAGAAAGAAAACTGGCAGAATTTGGTAGACAAAACAAACCAACCCGCCCTTAGTGGGTGCAGGATTGATGTGAACGCGTTTATACCGGATGTGGCGCAGCCAACGAGTTCGACTGGCACAGTTGGTACAAGATCGATCAGTGAAAAGCAGAGGCGGTAAATGTTGACTCAACCTTGTCCGCATGGTTGACACACGATCACTACTAATTCCATTCCCTCCAGACTCCGACGTAAACCCAGTGACGGCCTGCGTTGGAGGTGTACGATGTTCAATAACATGACATTCAAGCCGTCTCACCAGCGTCCATCCTGTCGTTGAAATGACTCTTTTCAGGTTATTCTGATTAACTTTAAACTATTAGTCATTTGTGGGATGAACATGGCTGTATTGCCTTTTCACATTAATAATGAAGAATGTAATTTCTTCACAAAGTTGAGCTTTTGTTTTTACAGTGACGCAATGAGATGTTGGAAAATGTTACACTTATGATTAGAGTTTTTACTACTTTCTCAAATCTGGAGCCACAAGACATGTTTAACATATAAAATAAAGATAACCCAGCAAATAAAGTTGTATTCATAGTTCAGAGATAGACATACAGCTGCAGGTTGCATTTATGAATTTTCAAGTCTTCCACTTTAAGAGTTGTGCTTGTTTTTGTTGTTTTTTTCCTCTACCAGTTTTAAGTCCTTTTAAACAATATTGCAGGTTATAATCATTTCAACCGTGTTGGCTGAGGCTGTTATTCTTCTTGAGCTGTGTCAAGTTGGACCCGGTGACAACCTTGTTATTGAATTACTGCTCATCACTTGTTGCGCTCTCATGTGTCTTTGTGTGGATTGTAATATTTAGGGCAGACACACCCTGCTGTGGAAATGTGACACCCGTTACACAAAGCTGCTGTGCTCATTAATGTTTGTTTATCTCTTGTTGTGTTATTTTTATCCTGCAGGGTTTGGAGATAACATCCACTGGAGGACGCTGGATGACGGGAAGAAAGAAGCTGAGGCAAGGTGAGCTGAAGATGCACGAACACACAAACCTTTAGTGTGTGCGCGTGCGCGCATTTCTGACCGAACGTGTTTCGTGTGTTTTGAATTGACAGCGCACTGCCAATCATGGTCCTCGTCCATAAGAGCTGGTGTGGAGCCTGCAAAGGTACAATCAACACGAACACCCTTCAGAAGGGCCTGGTTATGTCCTCTGTAACAATAAAACGATCTCCCGCAACGTATGTGGCTCGACGAGCTGATTACTCACAGAAACATTTAAACAAACCAATTAAGTGCATGAGATTAGATAGTTCTTTAATCCATCCACAGCAGAGAAAGGAAGGAGTGTAACGTGCATAGACAAAAAAATTACCGTAATTTAAATCCATAATATCGGATCATGTGTAGACAATATAGGATATTGTATTTTAATGCAACATATAAGCTGTGTGTATACAATGTTGTAATAAGATGAGCCTTTATTTCTAATTTCTGCAATGAAAGCATTGCATAAAAGATAGAAAATAAGAATGTTGGTAAATATTTAAAAGAATGTAGATGGTAAGAAATTTGAAAAGAGCAGCAGCAGAAGTGATGCAGCTGTCCAGTTTGGCAGCGGCGGTGGCTGAATTCACGATCATGCCAGAGTTTCTGTCTCGACTTTGGGACTGAGGCACATTGAGTCTCTGATAAATAAGGTGGGTCAAAGGCCATGAGTGGCTTTAAAAAAACTGACCAGAACTTAAAATATTCTGAAAGGGATTGGGACCAAATAAAGCATGACTGAAGCATGGGGTAATGTGTTGGTTTAAAAACAAGCAGCAGCATTTTGTTGGAGATTTACAGTAATCTGACCTGGAGCTGATAAAAGCAGGGAAGGATCGTCTTTTCTAAATCATCCCAAGTCAGGAAGGGTTTTACTTTAGGTAGACAGTGGAGTTGGGAAAATAAGTCAGTCTGTTTCTTTATGCTTGTTATATATTGGGAGTAACGTCATTTAAAGAAACAAAGCTTTAACCCATGCACTAGAACACGACAGGAGACATTCAGTCTGTTTCCTTCATTGAAAGAAAACCTGTCCAGTAGCAGGAAGTCATTCTGCAGGCCGACTACTTGTAACATGGGGGATTAGCTTCATATATTAATAGAAAACGTCTCGATCAAGCGGAGAGTAAAAACAAATCCCGTTTAGTTGAATAATTGACAACCGTAATGTGGACGACCAGGACAAACGACACCAGCAGGAAAGCTGGAAGAGGCCTGAAGCTGGCAAACCCGGAGCGGCGATTCTGTGGGTGTTTTACACCTTCCTCTTCTGTCAACACCAGATAGTGGTGATCTGGAAATCTGCATTTATCAGATCAAAGAGGCTTGTTGTTTTTTTTTTTTTTTTTTTTAATATAATTTCCGAAGACATGCTTGGATGCCTTAATTATTAAAAATAAAAAAAAAAGAGCAAATCACTGTATATGGAGACATCTTTTGATAATAGAAGCTTCATCGGTGCAGATTCAAAAGGATATTTTTCTCAGTCTTTTTGATGGAAGAGCTTAATATTTATTCTGTTCCCACAAACAGCTCTGAAGCCCAAATTTGCTGAATCCAAGGAAATCTCTGAACTGGCTCACAACTTTGTGATGGTCAACCTGGAGGTGAGTACTCCTCGTTGCTTCTCAAGCAGTGCCGCGGTGGTTCACTTTTATTCCTGAGTGAGGATATTGCGCTGAACGCCTCAAGCAGGAGGAACTTTACATCCAGAGAACAGATCTACTGAAGTAAAACCATAGTTTGTATATGATACAAAGCGGAATGTGTCTTAAGTTCATGTACAAGAGAGAGGAAAAAAGGGTTACATTTTATTTAGAATTTTTTTCCAAATATTCCCATTAAAGAGTATTGTTTACCAAGAGATGTACTTCTTGAACTCTGGTATTCAGGATGAGATAAATAGACCAGTGAGATTCAGGAAGCATTTGAATCTAGTGAAATCGCATAATTTAGCTCACATGTCATGTCAGATTGTTGCCTACAAAGTAAATCATCAATAATAATAATTTTAAAAAATGTAGGCGGTGTATTGGGATGGGGCTAATCTGTTTATAATGTAGGTTTAAATGCTTGTGAGGAATATTTCAATGTAATAAAGTGAGGATGTTTCACAAATCAAAGTGAATTGATCGAGCCCTGATTATCGCTCATTAATTCTCATATTTAATAGGTTATACCCATCTCTTTTTATCTGTTTTAATCAGATTTGGAAGACTTAACCTTTTAATCTGCATTGTTTGGATGTAAATCAGGGAAGCAAATGACCAACTACAATGTAAATATTGATACTTTAACATTATAATTGATATCAAAAAGAACTTTTTTGATCTTGGTCTGTACTGGGGTAAAGAAGCAGTCAGGAGATATGAGACACACATTAAACCCCGTCTATTAGATTCTTTTTATATTTTCACAGTGGAAGCTGATCCACTCACTGCAGACTAACCTTGAACACTTGGTGTCTCTGCATGTCAGAATGACGCTGATAACAGGAAATCGTTACAACGTGAAGATGTTTCTCCCTTTTTTTTTTTCTTTTTTTCCCCCTCCTGAATAGGATGAAGAGGAGCCAAAGGATGACTCCTTCAGCCCAGATGGGGGATACATTCCTCGGATTCTTTTCCTCGGTATGAAGAGCAAGAGCAGGCGGATGGGGGTGGTGTGTGTGTGTGGGGGGGGGGGGGGGGGTGGGATACAAATCACTCATTCACGAAAACTTCTGTGTGTGTTTTGGTGTGACTGAACAGTCATTCTTCCTCGATAGCACCCACTCGCTGAAGTTTTAGCTGCAGAATGAATGGGACACCTCCACCGTTTAGCTTTGCTAAATATGTAAACACGGTGGTGGGAGGCGAAAGTTCAAACCTCTTCTCAGGAACGAGTTTAACCACTTCAAAACTGGACAAACTGGAAAAGTAACAAATGATACAGACTGGATCCTACGGGCGTGTGATACAAGAGGAATAATAGATCTTTACGATGTTAAAACTTTTTTGTTTCACAGTAATATTGTGATACTTTAAAATCTGTTGCTTTAGACAAGAGGAAAAAGCACTAAAATATACAAAGTTTGTCTGCCTCCACTGGGGGGTGCCAGAGAGCTCCAAGAGGCTGGAAACGGCAGGAAATATGAGAAGTTCATGGGGATGCCTTTTACTCAAGTGATTCATTGATCATCCTGGCACGTAATTCCTGACCTTCAGATCAATAGAAATACTTTTGACAGCTGTATATTTCCAAAGGGGTTAAGAAGGTATTGTTGATTACTTTTATACTCTTGTAGTTGTTTTTATGACATCAGTTTCCCTCCATATTAAGCCAATTATTCTATCTTTATTGCTGGCATCTTCTAAATCTGTTCATCCCTTTTAGTTCTTAAAATTTGAGAGCAATAATGGATTTTCTTGCATCTTTACATGGCTTCCCAGCATAAGATTTAAAGGTGGCAAGTCACTATTTGCACTTTTCTAAACTCTACCAAAGTACTCTTCTTTTTAAATATCTGTACAGATTCTGACATGTACAAAATGAGCTCAATTTGTACTTTTACACCAGTTGGAAGCATCCGTTTTTCTCCTCGACTCAAGAATGTGAGCTCTCAGGGGGAACACGTTAAGTTAAAACGTAATCTGGTCTGGACGGTCAGATGTCCGGAACGGGCTATAATTTAATAAAATTGTGATATTTAGTTGCCTAACGCGCACCAAAGCTCGCTCCCTTCCACTTCAATTTCAACTGAATTCTAAATACTCTGGGCTCTCGGGTAATCGGGAAGTGAATTCAGTCGACAAACAGATTTTAGAGCTCTTTAAAAACATTAGTTCTTCAGCTTTTTTTTCTCCTATTTTTGTTTTTAGCTTATTACTGTGGTAAAATGTATTAAGCTACATAATACAAACATTTGTGCCAATACAATACATGTCTCTCACACGCTGTTGTATTCATAAAGTTGAACCGTTATATGGATCAAGTCTCCAGTGGCTTTTTGGTGACACGTTCTCAGGAAAACGCTGGTTTTGTTTTATTCTTTCAACTTCATGTTTGAATCCTCTTTTGACTTTTCCTCTCCTCCACAGATCCCAGCGGAAAAGTCCACCCGGAGATCACCAACAAGAACGGAAACCCAAACTACAAGTACTTCTACAGCAGTGCAGAACAAGGTAAACGGTTTTAGAACCGGCGTTGGAGCGTGATCAGGTGTGCGATTTCTGCCAAATACTGACGCTTGTCGGCTTCTTCCTGCTCAGTGGTGTCCGGGATGAAGGAGGCGCAGGAGAAGCTGACGGGCGACTCCTTCAAGCAGGGCCACGTTGGAGACGAGCTGTGAGGAGGCGGAGTCGGGCTGCAGGCTGTAAGGGCTACACTTCCTCCTACTGGAGCCTGCACTTCCAAACTCGTACCGACCACCCCCTTCAACACTCGCACGTCACAGCTGACTGAAACATTAAAAGTCATTGGTGGTTTTTTTTTGTTTTTGTTTTTTTGTCTTGTACGGTTTGTCCATCCTCATCTGTGTTGTAAGACACTCCCGTTAACTAAATGCCATATATTGTACTTGCTGTCTGTAGAGGATTCAACCAAATCAGAAAGTTTGCACCGTCAATATGCCAAGTTTTTAAGCGATCGTCCTTTCAGAGCCATATAAAGAGCTAACAGACACAGAACTGTGCAAACGTTTTATTGTGGGAGGAAAAAAACGGGTAATCGGGTAAATGGATGAGAACCTAAAGCCAATGTCGTTATGGACTAAAAAAACAAAACCCTCAAGGACTTTTTTTTAATGATGCTGTAGCCTTTCCAGAGGTCAAATCACATTGAATCAGTCTGGGAAGAGATGGAAAGATCCACAAAATGTCTTTGGTTTGTTCAATGTGCGGCCTTTTCTTAATAGGCACAAATTCAAATGAGATCTCTAAAAGGCCAGTTTATTTTGTGGCCTGCGAGAAGGTTCCCAAAATGTTAGGATTCCTTTCAGAGCTGACGGTCGTGCCATTAGTTTCAAAGGGAATAATGGGATTTTCTTTTACATCTAGAAACTTTGCACAGTACTGTAAAATCTAAATCCACCTGAGATGACTTTTTTTTTATTCTTTCCACATGGCAACAAAAGTACTGTACTACATATTGAGATCAATACTCCAACACATCTGGTAATGTGCTTCCAAAGATCCTCTACAGTAGGTTTTAGTACGCCTGTGAAACTACGTCACCTTCTGCGCTGTATTTCTGAGTCACTGGTCAGAACGTGTGGCAAGATCGGCTAATTCAATGTGTTTTTGTGAACTTTAGGAAATCTCCGGTCTGTGTTCATTTACACTGAAGTCTCATTCGCTGCACTGAAGAAAAAAAAGCCACAATGTTTTTTTTGTTGTTTTTAGAAATATGTCTTTAGAAACCCGAGCTCAACTGTTTTGAAGATGTTTTACAGCGGAGATCAGAATCGTGATAGAATTATCAGTATTTCTCATTTTCTTAACATTTTTCAGATGAATGAACCTGATGCATGCTTTTAAAAACTTTTGTTCACCTCGCCGAGTCTTTAGTCGCTAATCCTTATGTAATCTATTAGTTTTTCAGTAAATCCTGCCAGTTTATGTACACTTAACTCGATATTAACGGATGTTGTATTTCTTCTCTTCTACTGCACGTGAAATGACACGACTCCATCTTTTTTCTACCTGGCCCTGTTAACTGAGGGATGCGGACATTGGTGGAGTGTCTTTATGTATTTTATACATGCAAAATAAACTTTGTGGTATTGAGGTTTGTCGTGTGATTGTGAGCCGGACGCAATTCAAGACGCTGCGTCGTTTAAAACAGCATATCAAATTTTATTGCCTAAGCAACAACAGTGATCCCTTATGGTTTGTCAGACGACACACAACCTCTGCAAAGAGATGAGATGAATCAAGTCGTTCTTAATCTCAGTCCAACAGTCAGTGCAGGTATTTAAGACATCGGATTGTTATTGATCTTGTTCATCCTTCAGAAAGGCTTTTAACCCTTCAAAATCATCTTACAGCATTTGGATTTAAAGATCCCATGTTATGCAATTTCACCGAGGTGTCAGAGGCCCAATAACATTGTATTCAAAGTGTATTTCCCCAAATCCAGCCTTGGTCCTGAATTTAAGCCAGTCTAAAACACCCTCTACTGAGTTCTATTGAGAACAGGCTGTTTTCTCCTGGTTTCCCTGTTAACTGGTGTCCTTTGTTGCTGCTGATAGCAGATGTTGAAAACCCAACAGGAATCCGCAGCTGTCCTGACGAATGTCGTTTAACAGTGTCGTACCTTTGAGTCTTTTTTTAAATTTAATACATGTCGTTACTAGCAGCAACGAGGGATACTAAAGGAAGTCTGTCACCATCTAACAGGGAAACCAGTTCATCTAAAATGCCGGTGCAATGTGCTAATGTTTACGGTGGATTTATCGCCATGACTTGTATATAAGTGTATATTAGTGAGACAGAGCGCCACAACCAGAGGGAGTAGTTATTCCCCGCATGACATAATGGAGGCGAAAAATCTCTGAATCGCCTGCATGAGCTCACATTTGATAAAAAAGTGGAGCAAGTGAGGGAGATGACCGGCGTTCTTCACTTCTGGAGCCTCATACGTAGGCTGGATGTGGATAGAGGGGATTATAAAGGCAATTTTGCATAATATGGGACCTTTAATGATAAAATAAATTGTAAGACAAAGAGACAAAGAAATATTCAGTGTGCATATCTAAATATGTTTCAACTTATGACAATTTACAACTAAAAGATGAGAGACATCAGGAATGTGTGTGGTAAAATAGATCTTTCTCTGTGCTGTTCAGTGTGATAGATGAACAAATGGCTCAAGCAGAGAGTTAAAAACAAAAACATCACTAGCAACAGTGAACTTGGCCACAGCTAGAACATCTTTTAAACCACTTAAAGGAAATAAAAATGTTGCTGTAGAAAGGAGATATTGCTACAGTCCCTACAATTGCTCAAATTACACAATGCTGCTGCAAAATCCGCAGCTTGCTCCACATTGAAAAAAACAAAAAAAAAGCTATAAAAAGCTGTGATACATCTGTATATTCACAATTACACAGCCAGAAAATGTGATCAAAACTTGAGTGTTTTTGTTTTAGATTAAAGGTTGTGCACGTACCATTTCTAATAAGTGTGACCGTCCCCGTGTTGGCTACAGTTTGCTGTGACGGACAGGCAGACGGCATCATTAAGGTTTCATGAGAGAGCAGCTTCATCTGGCCCGAGTCCACAGCAGGTATACACAACAACATCTGGAATGAATCACCAACTCTTCAGCACGCTGGAGGAGAGACAAAACCGGGCTCCGAGTCTCATAGTTATCTCTGAGCAGAAAGGGCTGAAGACGGACTCGGCAGCTGAGAGCAAAGCTACGCCAAGAACAAAGTGATGGGAGGAACGCTGCTTCTTCCACCCCCGTCAGTGCTGCTTGAAGTTTGTCCAGTTGGCTTCTGAGGACAGGAAGAGGTGAATTGGAAGAATGTGTGTGTGTGTGTGTGTGTGTGTGTGTGTGTGTGTGTGTGTGTGTGTGTGTGTGTGTGTGTGTGTGTGTGTGTGTGTGTGTGTGTGTGTGGGAGTGGGAGAGGACAGCGGCAGCAGCAGGAGCGCAACGCTTAAAATCTTCCCTGCTTGGCGTCCCCGATGGCCCCCCACACGTCGAAGACGAACTCGTCGGGGAAGGCGAAGTCCCCGAGGGTCTCGTCTAGCGCCATGGCGAACTCGTCCGGGTTCTTCTTGTCGCGGCCGACCTCCACCATGGTGGCGGCTGCAGAGGGGAGAGCGGACGGTGAGAAACTTCCAACACGAGATTTCCATAAACAAGCTTTCTCCGCTGTTTGACGTGTTCCCAGCTCCCAACACAAACACTTTGATATTGCTAAATCCAATATTTCCACAGACTGCAGCCAGAGAAGCACAACACATTAATATTTTGCTTTTCTCCA
Source organism: Lipophrys pholis (assembly GCF_963383615.2). NCBI lineage: Eukaryota > Metazoa > Chordata > Actinopteri > Blenniiformes > Blenniidae > Lipophrys > Lipophrys pholis. The sequence goes on along the minus strand of NC_137635.1, from coordinate 43,903,854 downwards.
GGAGGGATTGTGTTGGCAACATGATGTGAGTGAATCATGGAGTGCACGTAGAAAGAAGCACTGCCTGAACCTTTGATTTAACCTGGATATTGACCCAATCTCACCTTCTACTCCTCAGAAAACTAGAATCAAATTCATCTCTCTTACTGGAACACTAAAACTCTGCTTCTATGTGATGAAGCATCTCAATTTGTGCTGTTTATCAGTTATAGACCCAGTGGCAGCATGGAGGTTACATATCTGAGGTTGAAATTCCTCTGCTGATAGGTTCCCACTGTGGCTTCCTCACCCAGCTCCGTGTCTCTGATGCCCATGTAGCTCTCCAGAAGGTCGTCTACTTTCTTTACGGCTTTCTCCTCAAACTCTGTCGGCTGAAACAGACAAACGACATTCAACGTTAATCCTCGGTTGGAGTCCAGGTTTATTCCCGGCTCTAAATTGCCCGTCAGTGTGAACATGAGTGTGTGTGGTCTCCTGTCTCTCCGACCCGTACTCACCTCGTCCTCCACTGTAGCTGGACCTTTGGCGCGAAGCCTCAGCGTCCCCCTCCCCGTGCCCACCTTATTTTCACTGGCAGGTTTGGCGCCCTTGGACCTGGGCTCCAGCATTTCTGTCAACGAGATGATGGGAGTATTGGTGAAACGTTTATCCTGCACATAGAGCGTCACACAGTGTCATAGTGTCCCGCTGGTTTCATCAACCAGAAACTGTAACAAAGAGGTTTGGTTTCAAAAGGGAAACATTGGAATTCCATCCCACCAGACGACAGTAATTCAAGCATTTGTAAAGCAAAATGGGTATTTCTTCACAATACAAACAGTGACGGTAATGAACCTTTTTATTCCATCTTGTAAATCCCACATTATGGCGATAATTTAGCCTCTCAACAATCAGATTATACAATCAGGAATCTTGTTGAATTCAGCAGATTATCACTTGTATATATATATAAATCTTGAGAAATCTTTAAGATTGTTACAATTATGTAGACATCATAAAAACCCAACTTCAGTGAATAATGTGTTGATATGATAAACACTGACAACCCTGAAGACAATGAGTTTATTAGTTTAGACCAAGACCTCATTATTAAGAGACGGAATTATTACTTTACACAAATATTTAAGATGCACTTTATCTGGGCTTTTATCGAATTATCTTTTATCTAATATCGACCACAATTTTGTCATTTCACTGCTTTATTCTCCTTGATGGCCTTTTCATATCATTCATATATTTAATTTTACATTAGTGTTTTAACCAGTTTTATATGTCTTTTGCCTTTGTTACATTCTATTTAGGCATTTGTATTCTTAAAGATATTTCTAAATTCTGTTTTAATCTGATCATCCCCATTAGAAATCTCTAATGTATTGCTATTATTGTCTTTTTTCCTATTATGACTTTGTCAAACCACTGAGATATAGTGACGTACATGAAACATTTGATTTATTAATACACTAACTTATTAAACGTAACCTTTCTAAAGCACTGAAAGTATCTCGTGGATGTTTGGAGGCTGGATAGAGAAGCCAAGACATTGCAAAAAGGATATAAACTAAGCAGAAAAAGGATGGAACTTTCTGAGTTTTAACAAATCTTGGCAATCCATCTTATAGTGCTGGACAGCTTGAATTATTTCCTATTTAAATGGTTTTACGATGGCTCTACTGACACGTCCTTAGTTAATGACATGTCTCATATATTCTGATTTAAATCTTCCAAAAAAAAAAGCTAACAAAAAAAAAAAAGATCAAGCTAATGTTTCATGGGTTCAAACCACATATATTCAGCACTGTTGCTCATCCCACAAATGCATGTTCCTTATCAATGCAACAACATTTGAAAGAGGAAAAAGCAGCACAAGGAGAAAATGTCCTTAAGGTCTGTGCTGCTCGTTTTAGCCGACCTGCAGTAAAACATCTGATTGTTTACGAACAAGGCCAACAGCAGGCAGTGTGGACAGACACACAGAGCGGCTCCCTCAGTGTAAAGTTTGGCTAAGATTATATAAACACAGACAGACCGAACCTGTAGAAAAACTGAAAGATCTCCAAAACGTTGGAACGACCCACCTGTCAAGTAGTTAAAAAAGAAACTGAGAAGAGAACCGGTAGTGCTTCAAAACATCAGCGGTAGTCAAACCAAATATTGATTTCACAGTTTCCTTTTCTTCTTGCTGCTACTGTGATGAAGTTCACTGATGATTGCAAACGACTCATAGTATTGTTTACAAAACTCTTTCTTATACGCTGGCACTCATACATGCTGGTTATGTAACGTATCGATGTGTGCATCTTTGATTCGGTGAGCGCGTCGCCTACGCCCTTCTTACTCACCAAAAGCCTTCATGGGCTCCACCAGTTTGAGGGTGAAGTTCTTGTCTCTGGGCAGCTCCTTCAGCATGCGGGCCACCTCGTAGTGCCGCGTCCCCACGATGTTACGCCCGTTGATGCACTCTATGTGGTCGCCCACGCACACCACTTTCACGCCGTCCACGATGCTGCCCTCTTTGATACGCTGACGGAAAGAAGAGGTCAGGGTCAAATATTACAAGACAATACTGGGCCAGGATGTTTATTAAAAAAGGAAAACAATTTGTGCCTCAATCCCTGCTTGTGTCCACTTTTGCCGGCTGACCCTTCATATCTCATGTCCTCATGGGAAATCGAAATTGGCTGCTTGAGGGTAGAAGTTGTAAAATACAACTAGGATTGTTTCAATAGTTAATAGTGTGGATTTCTTTGAAGGTAAGTATTGGTCTATTTATCGTGGTGCCCTCACCACCGACTGGACGCCCATCTTGTTCCACGCTGTACAGCAGGAGAGCAATTTAGTGTGTTTGTATTCGCTGTAGCTGGTTTCACTCCAACACATGCAAACTGATGTCACTGTAGGTACAAAACTGGAAGTTTCTACAGGAGAAATCTTTAATCGTTTCGATGAAAACATTTTTATGGAAGTTTTAGGGGTCGGCAAGTAATTAATGAAATGAAAGCAAGTCAATAAAGGCATTTGTTCATGTTCTTTTGCTATTGTTATTACTATCCACTTGCAGCTACAGCAATGCAAATGTCCAGATTGTCGGACAAATAAAGAATTATCTTTACATCAATCTGCTTGATATTGGATTTTTGAGCGTCATGATAACGATATGATTGATGATTAATACAAACATGTATGTAGCTGATGTTAATGTGTCCTTTTTAATAGTGTTAGTTGTGATTTACATCAGTTGTGACTGGACCTTTTTCTATTTTTACTTCATTTATGTACGTCTGCAGTTCAAACCAGCAGCATTTCACAGGAGAGGAGCCGTTTGTTGACGTTTCTTTTTCCAATTATGACTGATTTCATGGAAGAGTGAATAAAAGTGATTATTTCTCAAAAGCTTAAGAAAAAAACAAAAGAAATAACATTTCAGATGGAAAAACATCCACTGCCGATGTCCTGTGTGGGACTGGGAGCTTTTGAACCATATTTCTCTCAGTTTTCACTCCACAGACACATTTCAAACCAATCCAGGTCATTTCAACATATTATCACAGTTTGAATGCTGCTACACCTTTCACACTTAGTGCACAGTGGTGTACAGTGGACTGTAAAATAAGCACCACGTGTGTCCACACATGAGTGGAAAGTTGTGTTTGGACTGTATGAGATAACTTTCCAAACATGAAAGGTTAAACCGAATGAATAAATTGAAGCTGATCCGTCTGACACATCTTTAAACAGTTCTCACATTACCGCTGCACCGCCACACTGTGAGGCTGCAGTGCTGCTGCACCATCACATGATGGCACATATGAGCAGCTTGAGCAACACTGGTGGGACCAGATAAGCCGATTAGGTCGGGATCCATCGACACCAGCAGCAAACTGAAGAGAATTCTGATTTTCACAGTGAGAAAGGTTTGTCAAGTTACGTTAAAGTCGGCAGGAGTGATCAGAAGCTGGGTGAGTGCAGTCAGGACGGATGAATGAATAAATGTCAAAGAACAATAAAAAGAGACATTATCGTCCCCCGACATGGACATTAACACTATAACATAGTCATTCAAATATATTTTCATTTTATTTATTTTTGCACCGCCAGCTTGAGCTGAAAATGTTTTTTAAACTCCTGAGGTGGGAACCGCCGTTGTTTACGTCATATATTGTTATTCTATTGTATATACAGACAATATATAACTTATAGTGTATTGTACATTTGTACAAATTGTTCTTTTTGATATTTCTGCTGATTTTGTTTCTTTCTCCAACGTCAGCAATAGTCACATTCATGTGATATAAAACTATACCGAGCCTCATCGTGTCCACAACCGATGTATTAATGTTTCACGTCTCGTTTCTTGACACCAGTGTGAATACTGACGAGTTGAGAAGGGACGGCCGTTCTCACCTTGATAAAAGCGTAGCCGGCTCCGTTGTCAGTGATGGTGAGACCCAGAGCGTCCTCGTTTTTATACACCTCGATCTCCTTCTTGAGCCCTTTGATGTGAGCGAAGATGAAGTCCTCCAGGCCGATCTGGCCCCCCAGCAGTTTGTCCATGTCGATCTTGTGGGTGTTGAGAGTGCAGAATAGGATCTGAATTACCAAAGGAAAAAAAAAAGAAAAAGACACACAAGGTGAAGTTCATCAGAAACATTTTACATCACAAAGTAATTCCGGAGGAAAACCCACTGGAACACACTTTGTATTTGCGATACACACTCAAAAAATAAACAATGATTCAATATTTAAAACTGAGTCAGATTCAGGAGTTAAAGTAGATATTGGTGTTCTGCGTCACTATGCTAAATGCAGGACTCGTTGTGGGGGGCTCTTGTCTTTATTGCAGCGGTTCAGTTATGCCCTCTTCAGCCCCACGGGGTCAGCAGCGGCTGGCCCTTCGTTTGAAATGAAGTGGCCTATCCTCCTGTGCCAGAAATGTGGCAATCACACCTTCATCTGGCTTCACACTGTGTCTTTCCAGGTTGGAGACATGGAAATGTGATCATCGGGAACACGATACATGAGTGACCTGTTTAATAGCTCTTCAAATGGAGACCGGAGTCCGGCAGGACAAGTCCAGGGTTCCTGAATCATGTTTTTGACTCTGGACTGACCGTGAAGCCAGTTCACATTCAGTCGCTGACTTCCAGCTTTCACAGGGAGGAATTGATTTGCTCTGGTTCATCAGAGAGATGACCTTTATGCACCAATCAGTGAGGCCTACCTTGTTTGGGCCTCTTTTTCTCCCCCCTGTGTACCGACGAGCGTTCGTCTCACACTAACACACAAGCTGACACGGCCTCGTTCGTTGCCTTGGGTTACCAGACTATAAAAGACCTGGATTAGAATGGAGGGAGGCCACTGGAGGAGAAGGCAGAGAGAGAAACTGTGCTAAAAGAACGGTGTGCTGTAACTGAATTGATGGTGCGCTCTCTCTCTCTCTTTTTCCATAACAGACGCCCCCTCCCTCTGCCTCCACCCATGCCAGTGCGTTACCCAAGAGCAGGTGGGAGGAACAGCAGCAGACGCCTACAAGTGGTTACCAAGGCTGCCGACAGTATTAAGCAGTTTCTTTTCGAGGCACGCAGCTCTGCTCCCGCTGAGCTGTGTGCGTGCACCGGGCCGCGGCAAGCGGCATCACAGCCAGCACAAGGCCGCGGCACCACCTCAACTCACAAGAACAGATACTACACCGCCCACGGCCTGTGTCACACTGACCAGAACCCTGATAATCACGTGGAGAAAAAAAGGGCAAGTCAGAAGAGAAACACTCCAATCTGCTCAGTGTCAACCCAAGCAGTGACTCAAGCACCGGAGCGAGAGAATCAAAAACACCAGAGAACAAAAAACACAATATAGCTGACTAATTTCAGTTTGACAACCAACAGATACACAAGTTTGTAGAAATGCAGAAATGCAGAAATTATTCAAGTCACGACTCTGGTTCGTAGGAAACCGAGTCAGGGTGTCACATGTTCTTTTGACAGTAATTAAGCACGGCTTGTAATTAATTTAAAAAAAAAAAACTTAAGTTTACATGAATACAAAATGCACAGTGTCGTCTGTAAAAAAGTAAGAATTTTAAAATCTCAGATTTTTATACACATAACGGTCAAGAACAAGGTCCTACAATTTAGAAGATTTGAGGCGAGTGGCCCATTTAGCCCTCACTCGTGACGTTTGCATGTTCTTCCTGTGCCTATGTGGTGTTAGATTTAAACTACAGTCCTATAATGGGTTACCTCAGGGGTATCAAACATAAGGTCCGTGGGCAAAAACCGGCCTGCAAGAGGCTCCAATCCAGCTCGCCACACCACCAAGCAAATTGTAGGAATTTCAAAGAAAACAATGATTTTTCAAAAACACGTTTCTTAAGAGTAGTGGACATAACTCAACACTGAGACTCAAGCTGAGATAGCAGTAATGCTGCCATGGAAGCGAGCCGCCTCGTTGCTATCAAACTAGCCTCAAAACCAGGTTGTCAGCAAAATGTAAAAGTTTAAATGTAAAGGCATTATGGCACTATCTAACTTTACACTCTTTAGCCTTGTGATTGAATATTATCCTGAGCTTGATAAAAGCATTATAATAGTCGTCTGACATGGTTTTCAGCTTACATTAACTGTATGTAAATTATGTAATTTAAAAGTAGGGACATGTGGGATATCAGACCTCCACCTCGTAACACTATATCCAGCTGCTTCACAATGAAATATCCAATTACAATATTTCTCATCATTTCACTGAAGCAACACATATCTTGTTCTGATGTTGTCATCGGTACAGAGAGTTCCTGTAACTCCCAAAATTGCCTACAACACAACAAAAAGATTCAAGAAGGGATCTGAAGAGGCATTTGATAAAGTTGTAATTTTGATAGTCATTGAATTTCTTTTTCCACCTCCAAATGTCTCCATACGACTCAGCAGCGAGACGAGAGATCATGACTCCTGCCTCTGCAGAAAGGTGAGCTGAGATAAATACAGCGTTTAATTAGACTGCCCTCTGACATACCCCATGCTGTCAAACTCTGAAAACCTGTTTCTTCCTATTTAAAGCCTCTTCAACTGGAACTTTAATGGCAGAAAAAAAGGTCAATACAGTTAAAGAGGCCGAAATGGGACATGCAGTATGCAACGGTTTAACAAGCTGCTGCGTTATGTTTCCTGGTTCTATTCTTGTCTGTATTATTTAACAGGGAGTGCTGATGTAAGCTGTGTGTCGTGGTAAAATCATACGCATCAGCAGTTGAACCTTTGCAATCATTCACCAAACTGCGGATCTGAGATTCCTCAAGGTGACAATGATGATTAGGGCTTTCATAAAAGTGACTCAGAAAGAGGAAGACTAGATATTTCCAACAAATTTCCAAGATATCGCACAAGATCGCATCAAGTCACTATTAAAAGGCATGGGAAAAGAAAAAAAATGTTAACGACCATACGGATGCACATAAAGGCTATGAAACAGGAAATACTCCAGGTAAATATGGAGTAAAAATATTTATTGTGCCAACTTCACTTTAATTATTGACTAAATGATCTGTGACAATTGATTCTGTGACAATTAAAACCAATATGAACAGTGAATATCATTTAAAAGCACAATATTTATGAAAACATCTACATAGATTGCGTTCATTTACCACAGAGTAGTTTACATTCATGAGAAATACAAAATGTTTCACATGAAATGACAACAGAAACCTTGGATAAGTTTTAACTCAGACATCTAATCATCAAGACTTCCTAAAACACAGCTGTGGTGATTTAAAGTAAACCAGGCTGAACCCGAGTTTTCTCATCCCGTAACATAGTATTGTTTCATCAAATGTCTGATAAAGATTCATCCTGCTTGAGAGCACTCGCATACTGAAAAATATCAAAAGACTGTATTTACATTCATCTTATTTGTTGAAGGAGGGGCTGGGATGAGGTTACGTGAACGCACACGTCACGTCTTAACAAATATTAGTTTTCGTCACACCGATGGTCTCGGGACACCGAACGAAAACTCCAGCTGCTCCCGAAAACCTTTGTGTGTTGACCGAGGCATTGCCATGGCAACCCCCCATCATGACTGGCACTCACACGCGCTTCTTTGCATTTTACTAACGCTTCGTTTGTGTCACGTGTTTTGGACATGCAGGGAGAGACGATGCTTATTTACATGCTCGAGCACGTTGGATGGTAACATGACACCGGATATTTTCAGAACACGTTATTAGACGGCAAAGTAATGCAGGACAATAACCAATTTAACTGGATAATATTGTGAAATAATAAATGAGTAGTTACTTACCGTATGAAGCGAGTTAATCAATAGACATGTGATCAATGGGTAAAGAGTTAAACAGAAATTAGTTGATTCTTTTTAACAATAGTGACTGATAGTAAAAAACCATTAAAGAATAAAAAGAAACTTAAATATTTGCCAATAAGTTTGCTCTTTTTGTAAATTGCCACATTTGTTCTGCATTAAACAAACTCCTGATATTATATATTTGTAACGTATCAAATAGTGAGAAGCTACAATATAATAAAATGCATTTCACTTCTGCACCAAACATTTATCTATTTATCTGACATGCGCACAGAGTTTATGGTATTGTCGTGCTTCTTGTTTTGGTTTTGGAATGATTTGTAGAATTGGTACAAATTAATGGTTCATTTTATTCCCTGTGTGAAAAAGCCCAGTACAAGAGCTCAACTAACTCCTGTAAGCTTTGTGAATGTCGAACAGGTGGCTGAGCTGTTGTCCTGCATACTGATTAAAATGGAGAGGCTAAGATCTGAAGTGCCCTAAAGAGGATCTGAATACAAAAGGTGTCTGGAAGCAGTCTCTTGTGATCATGTCATGAGAGACTGCATTTATTCTTGGCATAATGGCAATAAAACTGACAAATCCAGGTACAGATCAAGATAGGATTACGTCATTTGAACTATGAGACGCGTAGGACTGAGTAACATAATTCTGTATCTGCCTTGAACTTTTTTTATTTTTTAATTACCAACGTTTATGAAGTGAGTGCGGGAGCTTAGCGAGCACAAACACCAGACTCAAGCCTCGTCAAATAAGATTGTTTCACCTAATCCTCACCACCCGATTAGGCAATATCTGGCTGCGTATGTGGAGCCAAAGGCTACCTGGAACATGTTGGCTAGAAACCACAGGTGTGTGTTGCACGACCACAACATGGGACATTCAAAGTTGCAGGCAAATACGGGCAAAGTCACGGGGCCACACCTCGAGCTCGACAGCTGTGGGGCCAAGAGGCAGACTTTGACCTGGGCTGAAAGATCTCACACTTTATCGAGTCTGATATCACACGCAGATCCCGGTGGCTCAGATAACAGACTGGACAGAGTTTACATAATATGTGTGTCACTACACTGTGAGCTCTTTCAGTACTGCGGCTGGTCTTGAAATCGAGATTCAAGTTAAATGACATGTTCTTTGGTGCTTTCAAACAATTGAGAGAACAACTGAGAGGAAAGTACACCAGTTTTTAGTGTCGCGTGTCACTTTGTTCCGTGTTGTTTGGGCGTTTAGCTCAATGAGTTTAGTGGAGAACGAAGTGTTTATGCACTACAGACACCGAGACGCAGTTTAATCCTCCGCAAATGTGAATTCTTCATAAAGAACAGAACTGAGCAGGTATTTCTACGGGAGTCGCACCAGGATCAATTGCAGTGAATGGAAGGAACACAACATTATTTTTCAATCCAACCATTAGAAGGCAGTTTGGTTTCAGGTGCAAAGTATCATCCTGTATTTTCTCTATGCCTGTAACTAGTTGCAAGTTGTTGCAGCTCAGTGAGCTACATATTTCTCTCCTGTGCTTTCACAGCGGCTCTGGAGAAGAGGATAACAGCTCCCTGGGGCACAACCTTAAAAACACTCTAAATTCACGAATGAAATGTCAAAACAAAATGGAGCAAAATCTGAGCAGAAATCCAGCAGAACACAAAAATGGTCACATCCAGGAGAAAATATCTAGTTTTTCTGGCAATATGTTGAATTTAGTTATCATTATTGTAGTAATATATGCACAAAAGTAGTAAACTCCACTAATTGTCTAATACTGATAAACCTTATATTTGAGATCTAAACTATATTTCACTATCATCTGTTTTTTTTTTTTTTTTATAATTCATGCAGGGCTGTCTGCTCTTATTTAAAGCTCAGACTCTTTATGACAGCTAAAAACAGATGGTACATTCATCTGATGCTCAGCGGGAAATTATCCTTTTCACAGAATTCAGAATACCAACTGCATTTGACAGTTAAGTATTAATAAATACATCAAAGCACTCAATTCTTCATAAAATACATTTGAATATCTTAAATGGGTGAGCAGGAAAAGTCTGCTGAACTATAAAGGAAGGGAGATGAGTCGGATGTGAAATCTTTGATTACATTTTCAAGGGAAAATGCAACATTTCCGTTGTGTTTTGGTGGCCATTTACATGCCAATGGCGCTCGGAGCCACTGAAAACAGCACCCGAGTTGTAACTTTTTGAAAACTCTCCGACTCCGTGTAAACAAGAGTTTACCTCGGTCAGTCAGCCTCATCAAATTGTTTGCTGAATGCATCGCTTGGAGGAGTAAATCCGACTTTTAGAATTTTGGTGAAATTTCAATTAACACAAGTTGGAAGCTGACTTTGACTGTACTGTTGGTGTCCTTTTCCTGTAGGGCTTTTCCTCTTTATTGATCAGCAGACGCTCTCTCATCTCTGTGTTTGGTCATTTCAATGCCATTTTTCCACAGTTTTTAAAATAGTCTGCACACTCCTTAGGCGTGGCATTGTTTCTATTGATATCAGGTACACGGGCAGTATAATTATGTTTTGAACGTGATAGAAGCAGGTCAGAATTTACTACATCAACATGCCTGGTTGAACTCCTACTGGACAAACAAGGGTGTTACCACTTCAGTGTCCTGCTGTTAATGCTGCTAACCATTAATGCAGCTTTTAATATTCTGTGATTGTAGTGAGACCTGTTAAGGTGTGTGGTTAGGAGAGAGTGGCGCTGTATAAAAGGCCGAAGGCTGAGCTGGAGAGGGCAGAGATGAAGAACCGAGAAGGCTTTCATGATCAGAGAGAGAGAGAACGAAAGTTGAGCAAATCAGAGGTTGGTGGTTTTGACATGTGCGGAGCTGAGATAGTGGACAGGCTGGAAAAAGAAAGAGTAGATGCAGTGAAGGAGGACAAGGAGATGGTCGGTGTAACTGTCGAGGAGGCAGATGATCTGCCGAACCAAAGCACAAAGAGGTTTTTATAAAAAAGGAAAAAAAAGTTGTTTTTGCAAAATAAGACCAAGAAGAACAAATACTAGAATTTAAAGATGATTTAATAAAACATTTACACTGGTCAAATGTTTGTCTTTTATGTATCTGATTATCACTCAAAAACCCAATTTTTTTTGCTCAGTGTCAATGCCAGGCTGTTATCTGTATACATTTCTTATTATCTAAATAATGCCAAAACATTAAGTCTTTCAGCGCAGTAGATTTCATATGAACCACTGCTGTTCTGACTGACGGACTAACTAACATTGGTATAAATTGCAATAACTTACACACGATATATAAAAGTTATCTTTACCGGTTTCACCAAGTTGAGCATCCTGCATTTAGATTGAAAACATTTTTTTTTTTAAATTATAAATATAGCTCTTTAAAGCCAAACTGGGCTGAAAAATCTGACAATCCAGTGATACTGAAATGGTTATATACTGTTCAGCTAATAATAAAAACTATACTAATCCTGGAATGAGCCAACACATTCATTATCAGTCAGGGTTTATCTATATAGTGGACACATTGAAGAAGAAAAATAATAATTTGTGCATATAGAGCAAAAGGAAGTAACGTATCACAGTCATAATGAAATGTTAAAAATAGCCAGACGTTAAAAGTTTGAAAATAGTTCCTCACGCACACGTGAAAAGCAGCACCTGTGCTTGGAACCTGCTCAGAAACCAACAGTGCTGCTATCTTTTGTCCGGCGGGGAGGAGGCCCGGGGCAGAGCTGCTGCCGCCCCCCCCCTCCCCCAGTGTCCTCGGGGACGTCTCTGGCTTTGGTTTGGACAAGTTATCTGGTTGGATTTGAGGCTGTGCCCACTGAACCGGACGTGAGGGACTTCCTGAGGTAGAAACTGTGGATTCCGACAGCTAACACTGGCACATCACTCACAGGGTCTTTGTCTTCGATTATCTGTGCCACAGCTCTGAATGAGCTACTGTACTGCGTATGCACACACTGCCAATGAGACTGGAGCTGAAACAACTAGCTGATTGATCACTAAGTCCTTTCGCGAGTAAATATGCCAAGAATGCACTCATTCTAGTTTCTCACACATGATTAGCAGCTTGTTTTCTGTCTGACTTATTCTGTTTTACGACAACAAAACAATCAGTAATTAGAATATCTGCTAGTTACAGCATAATCACTTAACAGGACAGTTTTAAATGTTGACATTTTGGCTCCTCTGCATGGCTTCCAAACATAAACAGGAAAAAAATCTTTTTCTCTCAGTGTCACCACAACAAACACTGGTGATATTCTTTATTGATCTTTATCCTTGAGATTTTCTTCTTCCTGTTGGGAGTGGAAATCACAAAACAAGCCGCAGGACAGGACAATAAAACAACAAAAAACATCCTAAATCCAATCCTTCCCCAACTGCTGCTGCACTGCCGCTGCCATTAAAAGAAACATGCTTGAAAGATAAATACCCACATTAGAGTCTCATCAATGGTATTTCCTGTCATCAAGCAGCTCACTCTGATCATACGTCTACGATTAAACAACAAGTCGCTGTAAATCAAAGCACCTCAGTCTTTCTTTACAATTATTCCTCCTGTCGAACTTTCTCTCCGAGCTTCAAAAGGAGGGAGTGGGGCAGTTGGGGGAGGTGGGGGGCTGGATAACTTGCATGCTTACTCTGACAAAAGCCAAACATGCCACTCACTCTTTCCTTTGAAAGGAAGAGCTCAAACAGTTTCGTTTAAGAGGACCTGCTTTTGTTTTCAGGCCCTTCACATGCAGCTTTTGTGCTTGCTTCCGCAGAGAAGTCAGTCAGACATGATGAACTGTATCTGAGAATAGACGCACATTAATTTGGCCCTGACTGCATTAGAGAGATAAGGCGCAGATCTTTCTTGGTCTTACACAGCTTAAGATAGTTTGACTGACTTAACCTTTTAATGGCCACAACCAGACTGTCCCCCCAGTGAAACCACTTATAAGACCGTTTAATCTTCACCTTTACTGGAACCAGCATTACAGCCAGAGTGTGCTTCAGCTGTTCCTGTCTGCACGATTGAGTGATTTGCATGTTTGATTTGGCACAAGTTTTACGCCGGATGTCCTCCCTCACAAAAGGTGCTCAGGATTTTGCAAAAAAAAAAAAAAAAACACGGCGGTGACCTGGAGGCAGCTGGGTTGAAAGCAGCAAATGTCTGGTTAACATCACATTTGAAAACGTGCAATTCTAAGTAAATATACCTTAATTAACTACTCACTCTGAATGAAATCGTTATAATCATTTTATACACAAAAATTTAACTTACTGTGACAAATATTTGAATCCTTTTTTATTCATTTCAGTTATTGCCAAATTCTGTTCCTATTCATTTGAAAACCTTTGCTATTTTAGTGTTATTCACAGAGTTCACAAAACATAAGTAATTCTCACTAAATCACTAATCAGCGTTGGAAATATTAGTCATTTAAACCAGTTACTGCTTTGTTCGCGCATAAGGCTGCCTAACTGTTATGCAGCCTCCGGCCACTAGTCGGTGCTACAGAGTCCACATGAAAAAGACCCTCTCCCCGCAGAGGTGCAGAAAAGTACAGTTTTAAAATAACGCAGTGGAAAGATGAAGAGCGTGGAGGGTCGTACGTTGGGCATCTCAAGCGTTTGGATATTAACCTGAACAAAGCCACAGCTTCCACTGCTCGTAGCGTCAGTCACACTCATGCCAATTGGCCATTGTTTACACTATGATTAATCTAGTGTGAAAAGAAAATGCAGCTCTTCTCAGATCTGCTCCCACTTAACGATATTGAAGATAAAAGGCTTCAGGAAGTTAATGGATTTCATTCAGCATGAATGCCCCACGCTAATTTTGAAGTGTATATTTAAAGTCTTGGAAGTAAATCAAGCAGTTTTTATTTGCTTTTGTTATTATTTCTATTGTTGAATGAGGAGCTGAGAAAATGAATATCCCGTATTCATTACGTATGTATTTATTCATCTTTCTTATTATGATTTAAAGACTATGGAGAGCCACTAAATATTTTGGTTTTCATTTATTTGTTCTATCTCTTCACAGACAGGTAAAAGATGGAATTGAGTGTTTGTTTTCACCTCAATGTTTAGACCTCAGCTTCTGAAAACGAATATATCCGTTTAAAGTTTAAAAGGCTAAATATTTGTATGTAATTTGTGTTTATGTAAATGATCAATATGTACATTTACAGCAGCCAAGAAAGGATTACGGAACAGACCCATCAGGCACATGCAAGGTCCCCCAAGTGTCACAAAATGTGAAAAGAAAGTGATTGCAAGAGAAGGAAACAACCATAAAAATATAGAAATAGGGACATTACGGAAAACATGATTCCTTCAAATGAAATGACCTTAAGTCAGTACACACACTACAATAGGGGCGGAGGCACAGGGATACACCATATGGGCAAAAACTTTGAAAAACTTACACAAGGAGACCAGAAAGTTGCATACAATACCAAGTAAAAAAATTAATGACTTAAAACCTTGCCAAATTCAATGAAAGAACACAAAAATACAAGTAGATGACCCAAAAGGTGAACATAACCCAGGATTGCAAAATCGCATAAACCATCTAGCCAGAGGTGCACAATAGTTTCAAGACGTATCGTGACAACAAAAGAGTTAAAGAATTAAGATCTTAATGTTCAGTTTCACATAAAACCAGAGGAAAAACCCTTACATGAGTTTGTTAAAGTTTACTTCACGGACTCTCTGTAAAAAGCAGCGTTAACGCACGAAAGCGACCCGAACTATTTGTTTGTTTATGTCTACTTCCGCTCCAATCAACAGGTGCGCTCTTACCTCCGGGGCGCTGATGTTGAATGCCTCCGCTATCTTCCCGTACAGCTCCTTGACGTTGGTGAAGCCCTCGATCCTCCCGGTGGGGCTGCCGTGCGCCAGCTGCGTGTGGAACACCAGCTTGGGCCGCAGGTTGGCAGGTGGAGGCGGGAGCCCGGCGGCTCCATTCGCGGAGGATTTACCGAAGCTCCCGGCACCTGCGTGTCCGCCGCTCACCTCCTCATTATCCACCAAATGCTCCTTCGTCGCCTTGTTTTTCTTCCTCCACGGTCCCAGCGGCATTCTGTCTTCTTGTTGTTATTGTTCTTCGACGTGTGTGTGGAGGGGGAAGGTCCGAGCCGCCGCTAGAACATTGAAGTAGCTAACCTGTTGGAGCCCGGCGGTCGGTCGGTGCAGGAGTCCGTATTTACTTCCTCCTTCTCTCTGTCCTCCTCCTCTTCCTCCTCCCTTCTCGGTCCCCGTGGCTCCCCCGCTCACCTGTGCTCGGCCGAACTTTGTTCCTCGGCCCTCTCCCGGCCGATAAACGCTGTAAATATTCAACAGGTGAAGAGGGAGGACTGAGTGGATAAACCCCGGGACAACCTGCGTGCCGCCCCGGTGCTCGGCTGGCTAACAATAGCTGCTCTGTTTGTCTGTCAGCGTGTCGGGGGACGCAGGCGCAGTGGGGCGGCCCGGAGCCCGGCGGAGGCCCCGCCGAGGGCCCGGTGCACCTGTGCTCCTCAACCGGGGGACCGACACTTTAAAACAATTACTCAGGCTCTTGCGCTTCCAAACACTCGCAGCAGCTAAATGGAGGGATAATGAAGACTTTGTTCAATCCCACAAGTGATAATAAGACTATGACCTCTAATGTACTTTGTATTGGATATGATTAATCTGTCATGTTTGTTATTGTGCTCCCTCCTTATTTCATGCATTGATCTGTAAGAGATTCAAATGTTTAACAGAAAATTAATTGAATCATAAATTAAATGCATTATTATTATTATTATTATTATTATTGTCTATCCTTCTGTCATCCTTCCATCATCCATCCGTCCCTCCATCCATCCATCATCCATCTGTCCCTTAGTTCGTTCATCCATCTGTACCACCATCCGTCCATCTGTTCATCATCCATTCATCCATCATCCATCCATCCATCCATTTCCACTTTCACCTCATACCAAGAAGATCCTCAGTTCACCATGTGTGTTTACTCCTACAATCCAAAAACCTGCATTTGAAGCAAACTAAAATGAACCTTAGCTGTGACTGACTTTGTGTGATTGTCCGTTTCTCTTTGTTTGACCGGTGATCGGTCCAGGGTGTAGACTGTCTTCCCTCAGTCAGCTGAGATCTATTGGTATAGAAGCTGGACGGATGGATCAATATGAAACATCTGCACAGACGTACAAATGCCTCTTTGTCTTACTTGTTGTTTTGATGCGATTTGTGTTTATTTTGCCTGTTTTTGTTCAACGTGTTCATTTTACGATTGTTTTACCATCTTTTTTTTTCTCATGTTTTATTTCTCTGGTTTTATTTTGTGGTCCTTTTCAGGAATCCTAACCTGGACGAGACACTGGCTTTCTCTGAAAATCAGTAGCTTGTTCAGTGTGAACTATGTCTAGATATAATGATAGAGAACTAAAGTTAAAGACATTGACTTCAGTGTCATGCTCAGGCAATGCTGCATTAACAGTTATTGATTCAGTATCGGCATATTTATTAGATATTGAGTTGAAATCATGCATTATATTATGATATATTAAGGTAAAAGTAAACAACAATCAAGGATAAGTATCCATCCAGTAAGACCTGACAAGAGTTTTTTTTAATGTTTGTCTATAAAACTAGGTAAAATGCTTCTTAGATGTTCTGTAATAAGTTAATAAAGTCTCATGATTTACCAATACTTAAGTAGCATCACCCTTTTGAAATTGACATTGTTTTTATAAACCAAGATTGCATTCACTGAATTTAGATGCACATATACTGATTAATATTAAACATAATACTGGGAATAAAAGCTAAATAAAAGGTAAAGCTCCATAAGCTTTAACTGAGCTCTTTTGCCTGTGGTAATAATTTTACCAGCAGGCACTGACAGAACCTGCAGCAGATAAGTTTTTTGTAACAAAGCCCAAATGTTTCTAATTTTTCAACCAGTTTTACAATGGTTTAATCCAGACGGGATTGTTTGGTGGTAAGCTCCCACACTGAGCAGGAGCAGGTGTGTTTACTCTCCTCCCTCCCTGGATGATGGTGATTCATCATTTGAACAAATCTCTAACACATGCTCACGAGCACGCGAGTGACGCAGGAACAGATGAGCTATTTGGTACAAATTTTTGTCTGTACAATACATAGATACTGTGCCCAGAAAGATACGCTACTCGGGCTTTTATTACGTGCTTCAATAAAGCCCAGCTGCAGCCAAGAGGCCCTCCCTCTGTCTGACATCTCCTTGCCCCTGGGTCATGCTGAGTGATGTGGCGTCCCCTGCTGGGAAAATGTAAAGGCCTCTGTTGGCAGCTGAAAGTGAGCAGCTGAGGGCACACAGCTATATTTACACACTCATACTTTTGCCATTAGTAACTTTAAGCGTTAAACCCAGCCAAGTTATTTTTAATTTTTGATCTTTGCACATCAGAAATGTAACCGTATATCTTTTACAACAACAAAATATTCACATTTGACTATCAAAATATAGGTTTTCTTTCATTTCTCAGGTGCTGCAGAGAGCTTCCTCCGCGTAATAATACCACGCGGGCTATAAATAATCCGAAGCAGCACGACCAGTTCTAAATCAGTCATTGTCATTACACTGTCTTGTATCATGGAGCAAGTTTCCATGTCCAAAAGAGCTGAAAAAACAAACAGCTCATGTGGAAATATTTATTTTAAAATTCAAGTTTCAAGATCCTCACATGTAAATTTCTAAAAAGCACACATTGCACCAGTTGACTTCATTCAGCCAAATTTTCTCTTGAATAACTTGCACGCAATAAATAAGACTCAAAGCCTATACCAGTTCATGGTAAAAGAAACACCTCAACAGTTTACAAAGGGTCAGGAATTCATCTCAATGACAGCAAAATAAATGTACGGTTTGTCAATGATGTTATCCCAGGCTATTTTGGCACCTATAGACTCATTCACAGCCGATTAATTTCAACGCACAAAGAAAGTGATTGCAGCAAACGGCCAGATAAATCAAACGTGTACTTTCAGACATCAACCATTCAAACCAGCGGTTTTCAAAGTGCAAGGGTGTGCGTTCACAGCAGGACTTGGAGCTGGGGCGGGTATATATATATATGGTATATTCAGGGGGTGATTCGTGAAGCTAAATCAAGGGGAGTCCTGTTCCCACCATACCTTATTGGGATTTATTAAAAGAAATTATGATGAAAAACGTGAGTAAACAGAGTTTAACTAAAACAAGTATTTGCGAACAAGTGCTTAGGTTTCATGACTATGAATACACTCACCAGCAAGTAAGAACCGGCAAATAGCGTGTGCCTGATTTGGCTTTTTGTCCACACATCTCACTTATGTAAATTATATCTTTTTAGAACAGAGTCATTTAAAGTCTCAACAAAAAAAAATGGCAGCTTGACGAAAGACAAGACATAAAAACAGCAATAAAGCTGAGTGTTTACTTGTGTAGATATAAACATTGATGTATGAGTTAGTTGTACCCTGCTTTCCTTTTTAAAATATATAAATTATCAAGCTTTTAGTCAGGTATACTGAGGAATTAGCCTTGATCAGGATAATGATTTTCATCCCCACCTATTTCAGCATAAAGGACACATGGACTGATATCCCTACGACCCCCCCCCCCCCCCCCCCAGCAAATTGCACTCTGGGTAAATCTAGATTTTCATGTTCATGTTGTCTGAGGGGAAGGTTCATCCTGCTACACTTAGAAAACCCTTGATCCAGACAGTCTTTCACTTACACTTGGCAGCATGCATGGCATTTAAAAAAAAAAAACATCCAAAAGCTCAAAAATAGAAATTGCACATTCTTCAGCTGGGGTCCATCTGTGAGCTGTGGGGACTGTCCTTCGGAGTGTCACTGTATTCAAAGGGGAGAGAGAGCCGTCATGCCACTCTCGTTCAGTTTGCATCCCTTTCTTCTAAGCGGGCAAATGTCGCTTCAGGACGTCCCTGGCGTTGGTGGGCAACGACTCTGGAAAATTCACGTCAAACTCCACCACCAGATCTCCTCTCTGCTCTGGGTTTTTGGGGAGGGGCAGCCCCTGTCCCGCCACAGTTTTTCTCATGCCGGGCTTGACGACGTCTGTGATCTTCATGTTGCACGTGTTGCCGTCTATCGTCGACACGGTAACCGAGCATCCACACAACGACTGCAAAGTCGAGAATAAGAGGTGTAAGAGAGGATCAGCAGGAGAGCAGCAGCCCACACATGAGCCACTGCAGGCAAAAATAACCTTCAAATCTGCTCAGAGGCTGACAGACAGGCTAAAATAATAAAGATATCAACCAATACTATTAATATTCACTGCATGATGGTCCAGATTGGAAAATACACAATAACCAGACTTAGATTACACTCTTTAGCTGAGTAGTCATGCCTGTAAAAGACAAACTAATCAACTCGGAGTATTTAAATCCCAGTAATGAACTGTTAAAAACAGATATGACTCTGTTGGGTTGTGCTGGATTTCCAAGTCTGTTAGGATATATGTGGGAATTCGTTCACAGGAATGTAATTTACATGATGTCATAAACATGAAATAGTTTTTGAAGCGATCGAACATACGTTACGGAATATGTGAATGCATTCTACAAAAAAACTGCAACTGATGTTTACAATAGTTAATAATGTGCAGGATCTTTCAGTTCCTGCAAAACTGTTTTAACAATTAACGCACAAGAACTGGCATTTGGAATTTCGGCAGCTATTTAGCTGTAGAAGTCTCATCAACTACACAGCAGGTATTAACAATATTTCAAAAACCACTGCCACTTAACTATTTGCACAAAACAAACTTTACTTAAATGTGGCAAAAAGCTTTCCCGGGACTCTCACACACAAGAACCCTTTAAAAACAGTGGTTTTTAATAATGAACAAGTCTGCTCAGATCGAATGACCCAGCAGTTTGATCCGATTTGTCTTTTTAAATTCTCTCCACAGGCTGATGAGAAAGATTAGGTGTGATAAAAACATAGCAAACTGTCATGCTCATATATATTCAACCCTATGTGAGTAATCAGATGCATTATGATTGAAGAGTCTTGTTTGCATAGAGAGAGCTGATCAGACATTCAGAGATGATTCGCTGAGATGTATTACTGCGCGCTGGGGAGAGTGGGAGGAACCATATAAGTACATCTTGCACCGTGTGCACGTGGGAGGCCGTCGCTTCTCCCTGGGATGTGGCTCCAATTTCTCAATGTTGATGATTCAGGTTGCGTAAGTGCACAGCCCAGGTGTGTGTAGCTTTGTACTATGCTCATTCACTATCCCCGTGCCGTCTAAGGAAACAACTTTTATTTGAGGGTACCAACAATTTATTTTTTTGTGATAGGGCTTCTGTGAGTCGAGCTGCAGGCTTTCAAGCGGCACTCTCAGCTAAGTGTGAAACCTGTGTGACTAATCCCTCCATCAGACTCTTATTAATACTACGCTCAGTCAAAGTGGGCGTCGAATAACGGAGAGCGTCTCACCTGTCGTAGGCTCACACGAACAGGATACACGATGTTGGAGCCCTCTCGCCTAAAATGCGGGTGTGGTTTGTCCTTGATGACGAAAACAATGTCGGCAGGAATGGTGTTGGACGACTCATCTCCCTCCCGCGGGAACGTGATCTTGGTTCCCTCTTTCCAGCCCCGCTTGATCTCGATAGTGAGAATTTTGTCCTCATTGCGCATGGTCCTGCCGTCTGGGTTTAGCCTCTTGCGAGAGATTTTCATCCTCTTGGTGCAGCCGTGGAAGACCTCCTCCAGGGTGACCCTCAGTTCGTGGATGATGGCCGGGTCCTGCTTCCGGCGCTGCTGCCCTCCGAGGCCGACGTGGCCGTCCCGGGGGAAGCCGTTCAGGTTGAAGCTGGTGAAGGAGCCGAAGGGGTCGTTTCCGTCCACCTCCATGTCGTCGTCATCTCTCCCGTTGGCTTTGCGTCCAAAGAACATCTCGAAGGGGTTGGCGCCCCCAAAGAAAGTGGCGAAGGTGGCGTGAGGGTCCCCGTGGAAGGTGTAGGTGAAGTTGTTGCCTTGTCCATCATTAGTGGGCCCGCTTCCTCCCTTAAGACCTAAATGAAGCATCAAGAGCCATTCAGCAGAGAGGAATCATGACTGACACTCAACAGCAACTGGCATGAAGGAATCAATCTACACCAAGAATGCAGTTTAAGGCCGAAAGGTCTGTTCCACCATTACACAAGATTCTTCACCAAAATGTACTTTTGGCCCAAACTATCCGCAGCAAGATGGCTGCTTGAGGGAAAATATTTTAAAATGACTGTTTATGAGTGTCAAACTAGTGAATTGTGATGGTCATAGTTGCTTTCTTGTGTGTTAGAGTCAAAACAAAAAGCAAATTGCAGTTAACTGCAGCTCTATAATTACTTTTTACATACTGGTATGAAACTTAGCAGTGATATAGTGGTTAATACTCTTCACTCACAATGACAATATCCTTAATTTGATTCCCAGTGCAGAAGCCTTGGAATTGTGTGCGTGTGTGTTTGTGTCAGACGGGCGACCTGTGCAAAATGTTCCCTTTCTTTTGTCATTTGTTCACTGGGATCCTAAGTTATATAAAGTGGGATGCTATAACTGTTTTAAATTGTTCAGTTCAGTCATAACAGTCCAGTTCTGACAGTTTTAGGAACAAGTGATAAAAACAACACAATGGCTAGCTGCATTTTAATGTAAGCCAGCATTCGGGGATTAAACCAAATTATGAGCGAATGTCTGCGCAATTAGTGCTAGAAAATGGAAATCAGTGTTTACATTTTCACAGTATTACCCATTATTGCATGTAATGGTCCATTCAGTCCCTCAATCAGCCTTTAAAGGGGCCTCATCAAACATATTCACACGCGTTTCGATGGCTTATAATACATTCTTTTTTCTTTTTTTTTTTTAACATACATTGACTTATACATCATGTCTCACACCCAGAGCCACTTCATGAGGGTGTAAAAGAGTAAATATGATCACTTTTTCTCTCCTGTTCTTCGGTCGAATGTGCTGTCTCAGTGGAGGCATGTCTTCTGGTTAAACCGACTGGAAAATTTATGCAGTGAAGTAATCCTCACAGAATAAAAAGCTGCTGAACAGCTGTTTTCAGGGCATTTTTTTCCCTTTTTTTTTTTCTGGTAACAGCGTGTGCTTTGAATTCAAGCCAATTGTGTTTTCCACCCAGTCATCCAGCTCCACAGCAGGGTTAAAGCACAAATCAGCAGGATTAATAATACGACACCTTACCTTCTTCCCCATACTGATCATAAATCTCCCTTTTCTTAGGATCACTGAGGACTTCATAAGCCTCTGCGATTTCCTTGAATTTCTCCTCGGCGGCTGCAGACTTGTTTTTATCCGGATGCCATTTCAGCGCCTGTTTTCTGTAGGCTTTCTTTATATCCTCCTCGGTCGCACCTTTAGAGATACCCAACGTTTTGTAGTAATCTTTCCCCATTTTCTTTCCCCCCTCAACCTGTGCACTGAGCTGTGAATCAGAGAGATGTGAGGCTGGAGACGCGCTGGCAGGCTGGCCTGGCACTGCTCGACGGATGGTTGTCACAGCAGACTGACAAACAATAAGCGGCCGCAGACACACACACAGTGCGGGATGAGGACCATTTAGAGGGGGTTAGTCAACGCCGTGGACCCTCTGTTATTTATCCGTGACTGGATGACCCTCTTTAAATAGACACAGCTCCCTCCTCCCTTGCATCTATCCACACAGCGCCAAAGTCAAGCTGCGTAAATGCGCACGGACTCTCACTGCTTCCGGTTTTAATGGCTCAATCTGCCTCAGAAATACAACGGGATAAACTACATCTTTTTTTTTTTTTTTCCCTATGGAATTTAAATGCCCTGTTCTCACCCTGAAATCTGATATACTCAAATAACCCCCGCAGTTTAAAAATACAGTATATCCACCCATCAGTACCACTTTATCCAACTGAGGATCACTGAGCTCTGGATGTGAACCCTGACAATAAGCAAAGGCAAAGGACACATAGAAAAGACAATCGTGCTCATCATCTTAAATGATTCTGAGTGAGGTACCTAAAGTACCAAGACAAAACTCCATGCAAGCACAGTGAGAACATGCAAACTACCCACTGAAGGGTTAGGGAAGTGGAGTCAAACATAAGGCCCGTGGGCCAAAATCAGCCCATAAGAGGCTCAACACCAGCCCGCCAAACCACCCAGCCAACTGTCAAAAAATCAACACGTTGATTTTTTTTTTTTTAAGTAGCAAACGCAACACAGCACCGAAACCCGAGCTGAAATATCAGTGACGCTGCCATGAGAGATAGCGACCTCATTGCAAGAAAACTAGCCTCAAATCCAGGCCAGTTTCCAAAAATTTGCATAATGGTGCATAAATTCAACATGTATACTCAGCGCCACAAAAAAACAACAACTTTAAAGTCCAAATTTAAAGGTTATTTTGGCAGTATTTTGCCAGTCTGCCCCTTGCAAGACGAAATTGGGCTGTATGTGGCCCCCTGAACTATAAAAAAGAACTGTTTGATAAAATAACAAAATTAACGTAGAAAGTACTCTGCCCAAATTGTGACTTACCTTTAATGACATTGCCAATAGGAGGCACTTATTTGTTAAAGAAATATAGAGAAATATTTTGGTTAAAAGGATATTTCTCAAAAAAAACCTTAAACCTTTGGAAAGTTGTGGCAAGTATATGTTTCTATCATCAATTATAAAAACAGGTTGATAGTCTCTTTTTTTTTTTTGGTGTTTTTGTGCTAAAAATGCCATGCCCCTAAAAATCATTCCAATAATATTTTTTCCAAACCAAGACAGTGATTTTATTCTGAAACTTGAGCTTTTTGCAATGATCTCCTCTAACTTGACGTGCTGTGGACTGAAAGCCAGCAGCTCTTTCTAGAAAGTCAGTGCTGAGGTTCGTCATTCACTATAAACAGCGACCATCCAGGTGAAGGGAGGGGAAAGGTCACTTTAAAAAGTCCTCTCTTGTTTTGTCTGAGTTGAACGTCATCATAGCAAAACCGACACCACCAGAAAACACCAATATCTAATTTAATAATGAACTACCATTTTACACTTACAATTGCCATTTAACCTATTATACAAGATAAATTGGTTATTTCAGATGACACTGAATGTGATTGAACGAGAATTGTCCCAAAGCTTGCCAGTGTGTCTCTTTCCAATTTGATATGTCATCTGAAATCTCACTTCAGATTGATCGGGTTCCAATTTCTCAGTCTTGCATCTATTTTTGGTCATTTGAGCCTCCATGTGGTGGTTTTATGCTTCTGTAGTGTATGTGTGGTGTACTTGAAGACACTTACTTTACCTTTTAAATGAATACATTTCAATTATCTATTTTACTTACAACAGAATCTGGTGCTTATTACATAAAACCAGCATATTTGACACTCAGTTGTTAAGAAAGCAACTGGTAGGAGTCTTTTATTGCCTCCTTTGTTAGTTTTCTCGCTTGTTGTTCCTTGATCCTTTAATTTTAATGGGAATGATTTCATACAAGCCAATTGGAATTCTTTCCGCTCTTGCACAGTGTTATTTCTTGTAAATCTGTACTATATGTATTCCAAAATTTTGTGCAACTAAAGGCCAAGAAAAGGTAAAAAAAAAATTGGGTGCAAATGTTGCAATTAAATATGGTAATTTAAACAAAAGATACGTGAGCGTAACATTAAAAAAGAATACTGAAACGTGCTAATTTGCATTTTTATGTCCCCCAAATTATCTGCCTCAATATAATATCACACAGCAAACCAGAAGATTTTCTTAATGCGTTCATGCCCAATTTGTTCTTTTATATTTGAAAGTCATTGGAAATTATTGTCATAATTACATCTCCCTTACAGTCCACAGTGTTTACTCAGTATTATTAACAGACCTCGTTAAAGTAGTCTGATGGCAGTTCCTCTGCAGCCGCAGCGCCCCCTGCTGCACCAATCAAGAACGACATCTCCCCTTCAAAGCTGCTGGGATCCGTTTCTCTCTGCATTGTCAATGAGTCAGCGTCGGTGCAGAGCTGCAGCGCAATCATCTCTTATGATCACCACTCTATTGACTTTATCTTTAAATACTATTGATGCGGATAACTATTCTTGAAGCCGCTACCGCTCATTGTGGATTTTAATATTCCCTGCATGGACCATGGACCAGTTCCGTGGCTTGTTTGTGAAACTGGACCAGAACAAGGATGGGTTTGTGTCGGTGGCAGAGCTGCATGACGAAATGAGGAAGCATGGGATCCTCTCAGCAGAGGCAAAAGTCCAGGTGATTCACATATTTCTTCTCATCTACAGCTGTCATTGATTTAATTCATTCACAATGTCTTTCCTTTCCTCTAGAATATCATTGATTCCTATGACACAGACAAAGATGGCCTGTTGGATTACAAGGAGTTCCTCAGTTATATGATGGACAGAGAGAAAAAATGGAAAATACACTTTGATGACCTTGACAAGAACAAGTGTGGTGAGTTAAGAGAGTCCCAGCCCTCGATGAGATATGTTTCTCTCATGAACATCAACCAAAGCGCCATAGATTTCCTTCTGCAAACACAAATGCAATGATTTCATAATACATTTTTAGAATTATTCCTTTTATTTAAGCTTTATATTAACAAAATACTTTTACTACATATGCAGTAACTTGCGTTACTCCACCTGGCCCTTTTTCTTTACAATATTAAAGTTAATTGTGTTGAGCTGAATGTGTTTTCAAGGTCGAATAGAAAAGGCTGGCAGGCACATATGAGATTTGTTTATGGTACACAGTAGGGCTCTTCAGTGACCCTTGCACTCATAACGAAACCTTAAGCACAGCCAACGCTTCATATGTCTGCAGGTGATAAGAAGACTCCTGCTGAACTACTGTCTGTTTGTAATTTTGTGCATTTCTTCTTTGATCAGGGGTGATTGACCAGGAGGACATCATATGTTTGTTTAAGGAAATAGGAGTGGTCATTTCAAAGCCGAATGCAAAAACAATTATACAAATGTAAGATTTCTTTGCCCACTAATTCTTGACTCTGTTGTTGATTTCAGTAATACTTAACTGTGTGTGCGATAACAAAACAAGTGTAACTGTGATGGCATCACTGCACAATGAGATCACGGGACACAACTCCTTAATTTATGATTATTATTGAAACATCATGCTGAGTGATGGTTTCTGGGTTCAAGAATGTTAGTCCAAACTTAACCTGGAAGTACTCAATCTACATTATCAAGTACATACAGCATGCAATGCAAACCAAGCATAATCATCTGTTAATACATTTTGCATGCAAGTTGGTTTAAACAGTGTGATTATCCCTGTCATACTACTGAGTCACTTAGAAAAGAAATGCAAGTTTAATATTTCAATGTCTCACAAGGATGCTTAGGTTTGCAGCATCTGTCTGGTGATGAATGAATGAATACTCTCTACCATCACAAATTAATCAAAACAGTGTGTGATTCTTTGGGGAAAATACCACTAGAATGTGTTTTAACAACATGTGCAGCCGGACAGAAACGTGTTTCTCCTGATTAAAGAAATGGACTATTCCCTGTTCACAGGATGGATAAAGACAGTTCAATGACGGTGGACTGGAGTGAATTCCTGCATCACATCATCCTCAACCCCGTGGACGACATCGGGGAGCTGGTGTCATCCTGGAAACACAGCCTGGTGAGATCTTTACTGCCAACAACTGGACTGGATGCTGGACTTTTCATCAACACAACGATGCAGGAGTTTACCAGACGGGATGTTTGTCCTCCTGCAGGTTTTCGATGTTGGAGAGAGCCGCGCGATGCCCATTGAGATGCCCGAAGAGGCGTCTGGTTTTAGTGCCTGGAGGACTTTTGTCATGGCAGCGGGACTGGCCGACGCTGTATCCCGGACGGTGACAGCACCCATAGATCGCCTTAAAACCCAACTTCAGGTCAGCCGCATATCATTTTGTCTGTTCGGTGCAATGTATGGGAAATTGCTTAGTTGCTGTTGTAGCTACAAAAAAGATAAGTCTAATGACCAATTCACTCAATCTAATAAACTACACACACGTCAACAAATGTACTAACTGGTGACAATGAGGAGAAGTGAATACTTATTTATAATTTGAACGTCTCTCATTTTGCTGCCATGAGCACTGAGTTAGTTTGAGATTAATGGGCTGCTGCTACTCTAATAAACAGGTATTACAGTAAAAACAAAGAGCATGACAGAGAGTAACAGATGCTCGGCAGCTCTCTCGGTGTTTTCATTTACAACAAAAGTGACTAGTTATATCACAGAAACTCCAGGAAGTCTAACAGCATTACACGTTTTTAAAATGGTAATCAGTTACTAGTGCACTGGATAAAATGCCTGCAGACACCTTAAATAGTGAATTTATTGGATAAAAAAATATTGCTTAAAGTGATACTTCACACACACCTCAACACACTGGATGAAAACATAGTTTTACACAATGCAATGAAGTTCCTAATTGACCAGTTTCTCCATATAAAAAAACAATAACACATGCACTTGTTTAAACCTGATTTATTTCTAAGTACAGTAAAAGCCAATTTTCTATCTGTGTGTTATCGGAAAGTTTAAAATTTTACCAAATACAAAGAACATTTACAATAACACGTCCTTTTCATTGATTATTGACTATGTTTTTGGCTGTTATGAAAGGCATTGAGCTGAAATGATCTCTGGGAAAGAATAGTTGAATAAGTTATGAATTCAGTGCATGTCCATGAGAGATTTTCATTAGAAAAATAGGATCTGATTTTTTTATTTCTAACACCAAAGATCAGGAAGGAAACGGTATCTAACCATACTGGAGATCACATGGACACATGGATGTAAATCATACTCACAAAATCTGGTTAAGATTGATTAAGATATTGGGATAAAATATAGTGGCTTTAAAAAAACAAAACAGATATAGTTCACCCAAAACCTTTAAGAAACTTCATTTGGGAGAAAGAGGAGGAAAATCTAGTCAAAATATGACTAATGGCAAGTAAAAAAAGAATTGTGAAATAATGGTGTGAAGTTGAACCACTGTCCAAGAAGCAGTGGATATATGTAATGGACACGCTTAAACACAGACTGAGATTATAAGACACACAATTCAATGAAAAGTGAGGACAATTATGTGACGATGTTACTAATCAATAAATGAAAACCTCACTTATAAAAAAAAAATAAAAGGAATGATCTCTGGTCTGCTCCTCAGGTGCACGGATCCAAAGCTTTCTCTCAAGGCTTCCAGGAGCTGAGGGCGGGCGGTGTGCGGTCCATGTGGCAGGGGAACGCCGTCAACGTGCTCAAAGGAACGCCTCAGTCGACACTGCAGTGTCTCATCTACGCTCAGGTGAGACGCAGCAGCCGCTCGGGGGTGTCCGGCTTTAAATATTCAGGAGCAGTTTCCTCTTTCTAACTAACGAGAGCTGCTGTCCTCTGTGCAGATGAAAGTTTACACCCAGAGCAGGACGCAGGAGACTCTGACGGTGCAGCAGCGCTTCGGCTTGGGCTGCGTCTCCGGCGCTGTGGCCCACGCCGCCTTCTACCCCTTAGAGGTATCAGAGATCAGTGGCAGGTTGGAGTGCTTTAACGTTTCTGTCCTGTCCTGTTTTGGTCCGTACAGTTGAATGTTATTAATGTATGGGTTATTACTCACTTTTCACTCTTGTCCTAAATAGTCAGAGCAAAAACTCTGAGGATAGTGGTTGTAACGTAGTTTTGGTCCACGTAGAGTACTTCATAAGTGGAAGTGTAATGGTTGCATGCTTCTACTTTATTTTGACGTGCTTTTATCTACTCAGAACCAATTTTTGAGGCTTATACGTGCTTTTATCAAGACGGACTAAATCCCATTTGTGACAGAACTTTGTGTGCCGCAAAGCAGATCAATTGGCAAAAAGAAACATCCGTCACTGTGTTTTGAATCGCATTATCCCTTTGTGAAGAAAATTATAGGCAAATTATAGG
The DNA here is from genome assembly GCF_963383615.2 of Lipophrys pholis. NCBI lineage: Eukaryota > Metazoa > Chordata > Actinopteri > Blenniiformes > Blenniidae > Lipophrys > Lipophrys pholis. The sequence continues at coordinate 43,874,569 of NC_137635.1, read as the reverse complement.
TTGTTTGAAAGCACAAAGACTTGTTATTTAAAGCTGTGAATAATTTTAGAAGACCAATGACATAGCATGAATAATTTAGGTATGCACACATATTTATTTTTCCTCACTGTGTGACATCAAACTCAGTTTCATCACTTTTAGTACTTTAAAGCAAACATCCATCCATCATCTATGTTTTGCACTGCTTTATCCAGCTCAAGGTCTCAGAGAGCACATGGCTTCTAACCATGATTAAACCCCAGACTAGACCAGGGGTGTCAAACATAAGGCCCGTGGGCCAAAACCGGGAGGCGAGAGGCTCCAATCCGGCCACCAAACCACCAACCAAATGGTAAAAATTTCAAAGAAAAAACATTGAGTTTTTGACACATTTCTTAAGAGTAGCGGAGTCATGAGCTAAGATGGGTTTTTTGAAAATAGAGACATTTTCATCATGTATCTTCTGCACCGATCACAGCAAAGAAAAACTTTCAAGTTTAAATGTAAAGGTTATTGTGGGACTATTTTACCACTCTGGCCCACTCAAGATAGGCTGTAATTGGCACCTGAACTAATATGTGTTTGACACCCCTAGGCTAGACAGTTTTTTTTTTTTTAAATCCTTATTATTACTATTTCTATTATTATTACTAGCTTACAAAGGCCTGAGACCCCATATAATTTTATGGTTGAACTGCTGTGTCTACCTCGTGAGACTATTGGGTAGATAGCTTCTGTTTTTCCATGACATGCTTTAAAATGAAAGCTGACTGAGCTCTTGCTGTTCAAATGGGTCAAATCACCATCTTCGCCTGACTCACTTAAAACTACATGTGCTAGGAAAAAAAGTAATTTTATCCTTTAACCTGAACGTTAATGCTTCCCTCGATGTTGTCTTTCTGCTGTGGTGCGACGCTGTGCTTCGTTCATCACCATATTTTTTAAAATACAATGTCTGTCTTCAAATCAGTGATTGTTCCCCGTATATTTTGTAAATTGATTGAAATGTTATTATTTGCTTGATAAGTTATCACTGTCTCAAGTTTGGCCTGAAAAATCTATATTTGGTAATAAATATTTCCTTCAACCACATGAATCTGTATTGAAATGTACCAGTAAAGGCTTTGTTTGGTGATTGCCCTTTCATCTCCCCGACAGGTGTTGAAAGTGAGGCTGAACCTGCAGCAAGTAGGGACTTATAATGGCGTTGTAGCCTGCGCCCGATCCATTTACAGGAACGAGTCTATGTCCTCCTTTTATCGAGGATTCAAGCCAAGCATCCTCTGTATGATCCCTTACGCGGGTGTGGAGTGTGCAGTTCATCAGGTGAGGCAAACACTAGTACAGTCGGGTGCTTTTAATCTTGACATATTCTAAATGGCTTTCTCTTTCAGTCGATCATATCCTGGGCAAAGAATGATGCAGCCTACAACAGTGACTCCCAGCTGTTTTTCTTCAGTTTTGTGGCCTTTGCATCTGGACAAATGACCAGTTACCCTCTGGCAGTTATCCGGACGCAGCAGCAAGCGCAGGGTAACATCCGTTATTTCTTTGAGTACTTTGAATTTTAACAAGTCATCTTCAGAAAATGCTGACTCATCATTTCTCTGCCTGTTTTCCAGCTTTCAGCTCAGATTCGCAGCCAGCCTCGGGTGTATTACGGGGACTCATTGGGATATATGAAAGATATGGATTTAGAGGATACTATAATGGCATGGGAGCCAGTTTTGTCAGAGCTATACCATGTGCCTTGATGAACTACACTCTGACAAGGAAATTTGAAGATGTGTTTTCATCTATGGAGTCTTGAAGTACACACAAGCACAAACACACATACAAAATACTTAGACTGTGAGTTTTTTTTTTTTTATAATATATTTGTTTATGTTTACTGAAATAAAGACTAATCCATGAAGTAATGTACAACGCCTAACATACTGTTTTATTATTCTAGGACTATGAAACCAACACAATGGGTCGGCTGAATGCTGTAAAGGGCTCATGTTCGATGTGAATCATTGTGCAAACTGGCCCTTATGATGATCATTGTGAATAAGATTGTGATGTAACTGTATAATAAAGTGCTATTTCATAATGCTTCAGGCATTGTTCGTGTATCATTGACAGAGTGGATTTGTTTCTTTGATAAGACATTTGACAAATCTGATCATATCTAATTGCTTCAAATAAATGTTGTTTTGGAATCTGAACCACAATAATTAAAGAAAAACGAATTCTGAGAACAGATGTAAAAGATTCTGTGTTGAGCTAAAGGTCAATACATCTTCTCTTCTGCTTAATCCTGTGCAGGGTTGTGGGGCGCTGGAGCCAATCCCAGGTTGATGGTAGGGTACATTCTGGACAGGCCGCCTGTCCATCACAGGACAAACAGACAGACCAGACACACTCACATTCACACATAGGAGCAATTTAGGGTGATCAATTAACTTCACAACCGTTTTAGGACCATGCAATTCTGAGGTATTGGACCTTGCAATTTTTCACTTTTCGGACTATTAAAGGTTTATCTTTTACATTTGCTGCTTGGAAGTAGACACGCATCACAAAATACAAGAACAAATTATGTGCTTTTTACAAAGAGAAATCCATTGAATCTACAAGAGCAAGCATAAGCAACAGCGGAAAGGAAAAACTCCCTCTTTAATCGTCCGAAAAACTGAATTATCGCGAGATTTAGGACATTAGCTCGCGAGTTTTCCGCTCCGCCCCCCGCGAAGAATCCCGCCATCTTGTAGCGAGCGGCCGAGGAGCAACGGATATGGCAGACTACAGCAGCGTGGCTCCCCCGTCCTCTAACAGCGGAGGCGGAATGAACGACGCTTTTAAAGACGCTCTGCAACGAGCCCGACAGGTAAAAACACCTTCAGATAGTTTAGTGAGAAGAACATTCTTTGGAATGCGTTTGCCCGTTATAGTCCGCCGTGTGAGCTCGTGGCTAGCTCCGCTAAGCTAACTAGTGACGAGCAACGTTGCACCGCAGGGTAGATAGAAAAATCTGAGAATACAGCCATCGTAGCTGAGCCCTCGGACAAATCATAAAATAGTCCAGATTTATCCGAGCTTTGATCTGTGCTGATACAGTTAAGCGAGCCCCCTGCAGTGAAATCTGATACTCTTCTTTGTTGGCGCTGACTTCCGGAGAGAAGTAAAGGCCGCAGGCTGTGTGACTCCTCAAACTCTGGACTACGAAGAGCGAAAAAATAAAATCACCTCAATCGTTTCCTTCTTCCTCTTGTTGCTCAGATCGCAGCGAAGATCGGTGGCGATGGCGTTGCGGGACCCCCGTCGAACGAGTTCGGCTACGGAGGCCAGAAAAGGCCCCTGGAGGACGCTGGTGGGTATTTTCCCATGCCTAACCTGAATATCGGTCAGTGGCTCAAATCGATTTCAATGCAAGTCTTTATAGTTAATGCTTGCCTGCGTGTTTTAGTAGCAACTAAACTGTATTTGCCTCTATAGAAATGTTCCTAACTGAATATATACTGTTTAAATGACTGTGCATATTTATCAGTAACTCTAACATTCTGTTCATTATTACTAATCACATAAGCAGCTCATTGCCCTGATGTAGTAGATAATGCTTTTTAATTGTGGGCATGTGCATAGAGTTGAATGATGTTTTCACTGTTTCATTTTCCGCAGCTGTTTGAAAACTGATCCTAACCATGTGTTAGTGTTTAGACAGTGTAGGAATTAATTGCCAAACAGGTGGACAATGGACAATAGTATTGGATTATAAACCTTAATATTTAAGTGTAAAAGCTCGGATGTAAAAACCAGCTTGTCACCACTGATACCTAGCATTATTTCAGCAGTGGAAATAAAAAAAATGTGGCTCTTTATTATTGATGAAATAGCACAGATGTAGTATAGTTGAATCTCAATGCCAAAAAATGCTGCAAGAGTATGAGTCTGACCAGTAAAGCTATTCTTGTGCTACTACTAGCTTGATTAAAGACAACTTAAAGTGATTCAACTCATTGTGTGTACACACAATTTAGAAATTTTGCTCCTTGAGCTCCATTTGCTGCACTTTTGCTGGCTGTATACAGCAGGCAACGACAAACCTTGAGTCACAAGGTGTTGTCCATCTGAAATAAGATAACCTGTTTATTTTTCTTGCTCGGTATAACTTGATATAGGCACCTCCTCTGCTTTCCTTTTCACACTCATCAAAACTTTAATGTTTACAGCTAATGGTTGATAGTTTCAGAAAATCCTGACCTCTTTAATCCCACTCATCTGTTATAAAGATTGAATTAAGCAGACTGTGTTAATTGATTTTCCAGTATTGGTTTAAGCAAATAAAAGCTCTTTTGAATCTCCCATAAACTAAGCTATTCTCCAAAAATAATTTAACTTTTTAACTATTAATTTCACAATAAGGTGTTTATAGTGAAGAAATGAAAGGAGTGTCCTTCAATTGTTAGTTTTTTTTCTGGAATTTCAAGTTATGCTGATGACTCAGTTTGATATGTGTAAATTGTGATTGTTTGACATTGAAGAGCATTGATAAGTGTGGGTATAATGAGTCGTACTTATGCTGGCGATTGTATCGTGTCACAGACCAGCCAGAGTCGAAGAAAGTGGCCACAAATGATGGTGAGTGACTTTTTGTCATCTTTATATCTGTAATATTCAACTGAAATAGATAGAGAATTGTGGGTGGGACCATTTTCATTTTCTACATTTCCCTTTAGCCTTTTCTGCCATTGGAGGAATGGGTGGCCCTCCAAGGTAGGCATTCATTTCAATACTTACTTCCTCCAGTTTGCCTTGGACTATTGAATTAAATCATTTGTTGTGTCATTCTCAGGTCAACATCGGAAGAATTCAAGGTTCCCGATGGGATGGTTGGATTTAGTAAGTTTCTATTCGAACAGTAAACCATGAAAACACAATGTTCATGATGTTGGGATTAAGACATTTCGTCTTTTAGTTATCGGCAGAGGAGGGGAGCAAATATCACGTCTTCAGCAGGAGTCTGGATGTAAAATACAGATCGCACCTGGTAAGCTTGCTTTGTGGCTCGTACTGGATCAACTCAACGGTTCTGAAGGGTTTCATATTTACATCTTCCTCTGTGTGTCTTACAGACAGTGGAGGAATGCCAGACAGGTCGGTCACACTAACGGGGCCGCCAGAATCAATCCAGTAAGTGCTCCTGTCTTTGCAATTGATTAATATTCTCTTAGATGAATAGGCAATCGGAAGGACCCCCCCCCCAAATAAAGAAGGAAAAAACAGTGCTAAAATCCTAAAAAAGAAAAGAAAGAACCCAGACCTTTTAAACTCTGAGCTTAAATTCTTGACTTCCACTTTAAATTCTGTAGACATGACCAGTATTTTCCAAATGATGTATCTCAGTTTCTTCAAAAATAAGGCTTGATACTTCAGTCCAGTGGTAAACTCTTGTAGACCAAACTATAAATGGTCTTCTAAAACTGGCCAACACTATTTCAAACAGAAATCAGAAATTAGTTATTTAATGTAGACACACATTCGTCTATTATTTTATGGTATATATTCTAAAACCAGACTCTCCGCCGTTCAAAACACCCTGATTCATTAATCTACATCTCAATTTAGATTTATTAAAAAAAACAAATAAAAACCTGCACCCTTTGTACTAGACCTGACTACACCAGAATAACGTAGACTTCTTCCCACTAGACCTGGCTTTTTTGAACCAAGTAGTCAAGGATTAAAGTTGTACTCTGTAACGTCATTTTAAAATGATTATGTCCATTTCAAATGGTTAATGTTTGTTTTTCCCAATCAGGACTGCAAAGAGACTACTAACGGAGATCGTTGAGAAAGGCCGACCTGCCCCGGCCTTCCACCACAACGACGGTCCGGGAATGACTGTTCAGGAGATTATGGTCCCTGCCACCAAAGCTGGACTCGTCATTGGGAAGGGAGGAGAAACTATAAAGAGCCTTCAGGTGAGTGCTCAGTTAAAGGGATACACGGAGGGCTAACGTTTTAAATTTTCACCCGCCAAAACACCAAACAACCTCTCAACCTGCAGGAACGAGCTGGAGTGAAGATGGTCATGATCCAGGACGGACCCCAAAACACAGGCGCAGACAAGCCACTGCGCATTTCAGGAGAGCCTTTCAAAGTTCAGGTGAGCATTGATCCATGTGACACGTTTACCATTAAAGCCAGGATATGCGCATATATTTTAAAATCTTAACTATTTAAAATGGCTTCTAGTCATGTTTCATGTGTTATTTTTTTTCCCCCACAGCAAGCCAAAGAGATGGTTATGGAGCTAATCAGAGATCAGGGCTTCAGGGAGCAGAGGGGAGAGTATGGTTCTCGCGTCGGTGGAGACAGCTTAGACGTAAGTATCTGAGTCATGTTGTGCCGTTTGACTGGTTTTGGAGGCAACATCTTAAGAATGTGGTCCTGTTTGTCTGTGCAGGTTCCCGTCCCACGGTTTGCAGTTGGAATAGTTATTGGAAGAAACGGAGAAATGATTAAGAAGATTCAGAACGATACCGGCGTCAGGATCCAGTTCAAACCCGGTCAGTGGTCAGAAAACAGAAGAATTGTCTGAATTTATGTTGAAATCGTGTACGGTCAATGATGAAAACTCATGCACCACGCTGACAGCCTGATGTATAACCCCTAACCATGAACTGAGACCTGGACACTGATTATTACAGGGACACGCTAGTGGAATAGTTATTTTTATAAATGCAGTGATGTACATTTCTTGAGTTTTGATCTCGGTGATAGAAGCTAATTGTCACAATTTCCTCACTTCCAGATGACGGCAGCACGCCAGAAAGGATAGCACAGATCATGGGTCCCCCCGACCAGGCCCAGCATGCAGCAGAGATCATATCTGACCTGCTGAGAAGCGTCCAGACTGGAGGCCCCCCAGGGCATGGCGGGGGCAGGGGGCGTGGCCGCGGGCAGGGCAACTGGAACATGGGCCCCCCGGGTGGTTTACAGGAGTTTACGTTCACCGTCCCAACCATGAAGACTGGCCTAATCATTGGAAAAGGTGGGCGGAGGGACTGAGTTTATAATGAAAGCAAATCAATTTTATTAGGTGGAACTTGCAGTTTACTTCCTGTTCCTTTCATTCATGCACACATGTGATCTTTTTGCAGGCGGTGAGACAATCAAAGGCATCAGCCAACAGTCTGGAGCTAGAATTGAGCTCCAGAGGAACCCTCCGCCCAACGCTGACCCCAACATCAAGATGTTCACCGTCAGAGGCTCGCCCCAACAGATCGACTATGCCCGGCAGCTGGTGGAGGAGAAGATCGGGGTGAGCTGCTGAGAATGTGATTGTGAAAGGTAATCCGCGGAAATCTTTGGAAAATCTTTACTAATTGTTATTGTTTCCCCGCACAGGGTCCAGTCACCCCCATGGGTGGTCCACACGGGCCCCCTGGTCCACATGGAGGACCAGGCCCACATGGTCCTCCAGGACCTCCTGGACCGCCTGGTGCTCCCATGGGGCCATACAATCCTGGACCGTACAACCAGGGCCCACCAGGACCACAGTAAGTCATCTGACGATCTTAGAATTCACAAGAATATTGACACTGGTTCCCTGATCATGAGTCAATCAGAATCAAAGAATTGTTTTGGTATGCGTGAGATTTGGTTTAATCATTTTTCTGTGGTGAGCCTCAGTCTTGGTCATAGCAAAGAGCTCGAGCATAAAGGGGAAGCTCAAAGTTCAGCCGCCACTCAAATTTAGTGAAGCAGAACCGGTTGACCTGGTGTCACCGCCTGAGTTGGGTGTGTTGATGCAGATGCTTTGAAATGCAGTGAGCTGCAACTTGAACAGAAGCTTTAGATTCAAGATGGCAGCGTTCACACATTTCTGCAAGAATTATTATAAGCAAATGTTTACTGGTTTTATCTGATATATGGAGAGTTAATGAGTGTTTGTTCTCTCATCAGTGGTCCTCCTGCTCCCTATCAGCCTCAAGGATGGGGCAATGGTTACCCACACTGGCAGCAGGGACAACCAGATCCAAGTGAGTGTTTGATTTATCCTCTGTCTCAGCATAGTTCAACAATGTTTAGTTGTATCTCAAAAATGCCTAAAATATCCCCGAAAAGTCAGTTTTTTAATTAATACTAAAAGCAAATATCTTTGTGAAAAGTTTGATTGTGTTCTATATGGCTGCTCCTTAAAAAAATAAAACCAATATGAAAGTTGGTAATATTTTAGATGCAGTCATTATGATTTTCATGATTTAATAAAAACTACAAAGGCTTTAAGTATTTCAGTTGTTGTAATGAATTTGATATGTGTGATTGTATTGGCTGTGCATAGCTCCTCTCATCCTTATTTAAAGCGTGCTGCAAATTGAGCAAATGAGTTTTTTTTCCCCTTTTTTTTTCTTTTTTTTTTTTTTTTTCCCTGGACCAGGTCCGGAGCGATGCTGGCCATATTAAAAATAAATAAATAAAATAAAAAGTACATATTTCAGGACTTGTATTGATCCTGTCTTTTTGTGCTGGTCCAGGACTACACAGGACAGATTCATAGCTCAGTGACCAATAGGAGCAATGCTCAAAGTCTGGTTGCGGCTTACTTTAAAGTAGCGTCTTTTGTGGTTCTCAGATAAAGCCGCAGCCGACGCCAACGCAGCAGCGTGGGCAGCATACTACGCTCAGTACAGCCAGCAGCCGCAGGCCCCCATGACCCCGACCAGCGGCGCTCCCGGCACGACTCAGACCAACGGTCAAGGTAACCGGTGCTCTTAGCGTCACTCGGAGCCGGGGTGTGCGCTTCATGTAGAGGAGGCAGAGCTAGTCCAGAGTAGCATAGTCGATCATTGGTGTCGTGTGGTCACCTCTAACTGGTGTCGCAAACTGAAGCTGTTTGACCTTAAAATGGTTTTGCTTTCGCAGAGCAGCGTCTTTTTTTTTATTTTATTTTATTTTTTTTAAAACATCTTATGTTACCCCAGGGCAGAGTAGATTTCCTCCTCAGCCCAGCCCAGGCAGGTGCAGGACAAACTGCTGAGAGTGATTCACTAATTACAAGTACCGTTCTTTTTAACAGGTGACCCACAGGCTGCAGGTCAGAGTGGACAGGCAGATTACACCAAGGCCTGGGAGGAATATTACAAGAAAATGGGTATACGAACGTAGTTTCAGTGTACACCTATTAACACAAGGCAGTCTAAACAGCCACCGGATCTCGAAGAAGCTTCTTTTCCAGGTCAGGGCGTTTGTCGCCGTGGCTTTTCTGCCGTGGAGCGTTCCCATTGTGCCTCCACTTGGGTTAACGTTTGAGGCCTGTGCTGTTTAGACTGCAACACTTTCATGATCTGCAGGACTGAGCCGTCGACACAGAACCACCTTTTTTTTTTTTTCTCAGCTTAGAGTAGCGTATTTTCTAGAATATGCCAGGGCTTCATCCACACTGACGACAGAGGCGCCATGAATGTCGTTACTGTTGTTGAATGTGTGTGTAAAGTTAAGTGATGACCATGTGCGACTTGTGGGTTATTGTTGGCAATGAATGTAGGAGTTATGTTTGTGTTTTGTAGCTTTGGCCGAGCAGATGCGTTGACACGAGCCTTCCTTTGTTTACAGGTCAACAGAATCAGCAACCTCAGGACTACACAAAAGCCTGGGAGGAGTATTATAAGAAACAAGGTGAGTCTTCCACGTTTGACATCAAGAATGAATTTAATGAGCCCTTTGCCGACACAGTCCATCCATCCACCTTCTGAAGGAGAGGTGGAGCTCCTCCTTAATGTGGCATTTAGGTGTACAAAACAAGTAAAAAAGCAAGAAAATACTGACTAGGAATCATGTCGAAGTATAGGGACATTTTGGCACTGCTTTTAGAACCGTGGCTGTAAACAGGTCGCACATGTGATTCAAATTTTTTTCCAAATCTCAAATATAATTGGCTTTGATTACTTTTTGTTTTGTTTACATGGAAACGAAAGGCACATTGAAATGTTACGGTTTTCCCTCTGTTTGGTTGTCCTGTAAACGTGGCCTAAGTCTTGAAGGAAGGTTGGACTGTTTTATCTAAAAGAGCTCTTTGCTGCATCTGCTCATGATGAGAATTCCTGTCACTCGTGGAGTCATTTTAACAAAAAAAGTGAAACAGTTCAAATGGAGGAAAAAACGGTAAACTAACTGACATTAAATTGCACCACTTGATATTTTAGAAAAAAATGCAATAAAAACTAGACTTTTGTATAAATTGTGAACACATTAATAGATGAGCTGTTGACCTTGTTTTGAAAGCTTACTGCATTTGGACTTGATAAAAAGTGACGTAGAGAACATTCACATTGTGTCTCCGCTCTGCTGTATTAACGAATCAGTCTTTGTGAGATGGAGGGAATCGGTGAGGTTTTTCGCCAGGCTTCATGTCGTCTCTGAGTGATGAGTGTTAGGGTGGCTGTCTCTCTCAGCAGCCCTCTGTGGAGTAGAGGTGCTGCTCACACAGCCGCCCGACATAAAGGCAGAAGGTTTCTGACCTGCCACCTGAAGACATTGGTGGTGGGTTCGTTCCCCTTCTTACATACGGAACCTAATCTGAATGAGTTCTACACGAGACTCGCTCATCCCTGATTGTGACTGGAAAAATGTGCAGAATTCTCTTTCCTTTGTTGCGACATTCTACCAACACGGTCTTTGCGTCTGCGTCCAGGTCAAGCAGCGCCTCAGGCCACAGCCGCTGCGGCCGCCTCTCAGCCGGGGGGCCAGCCGGACTATAGCGCTGCCTGGGCGGAGTACTACCGGCAACAGGCCGCGTACTACGGCACGGCCAATCCCCAGACGATGGGCGCCGCGCCACAAGCCCCTCAGGTACACGCCCGCTGAGAATCTGCTCTCCACATTCACATACTCAGTCCATTTTTACCGTAACCACTTCCCCCCACAGGCTCCCACAGGGCTCCAGTGACCTGCAGCCGCCTCACTAACTAAAAAAAAACCTTCCTCCCGACACAGGTGTTTTTATTTTAAATTTGGGAAGCTGCGTCCAGTTTCTGCTGTTAACATGCAATGTATCTTCTATGTATTTCCTCTGCACAGGGCCAGTAATGTGAAGTGGACATAAAGTAAATGCTACATTGTCGAAACAAAATCCTTTGTTAAATGTTTGGATGCAGACGCCTTGATGAAGATCTTAAATTTCCTTGGTTTGAAAGTGTTTCACACAGATGGCAGATTACCCGGCGAACACGTCCTCCGATTATTATTTTTTTTCTTTCTTTCTTTTTCTCTTTGTTTTTCTTGTAAATGCTTTGTTTTTAGTGAGGTAACTATACATATGGTCATTCCAGCCCTGTATCTACATTCAATGTGATTAGAACTCATGTTTATTAAACTGTAGACATTTCCATGTAAATCATCTCAGTTTTAAAATGCTATTGCCTGTTGTGTTTTTGCAATAAAACAAACTGAAACCTCCTGTGTTGGTAAGTTACGGTGGTCCTAAACCTGAATGAATCCCTGTACGGTTGTGTTGATATGGCGGGTGGGCAGAGGGAGTTAAATTGCGGGTGTTACAGATTGATTGTCCAAAAAGAAAAGGAAAAAAATCGGCTAACTCCAAGTTGTGCTGTCCTGTCTCTCTCCAACTGTCTCTAAAGGCTCGTAGATACTTTAATGCACACGCAGTGATCCAGCAGCCGTCCGTTGTTGATAGACTTGCACTTGTTTTCACACTTATGTTTTTTTTTAGCTGTAGAGAAAATGTTTGTCATCAGGAAGTGTGTGTGTGTGTGTATACGGTGTCTCATGCATTAACTGCGTTGCTGGTTGCTTTGCTGACATTGTCGAGGTAGTATGCACTGTGTTTTGCCCTGATAGCCATTTCCTCCTCCTCCACAGGCGAGTTTAGACAAAAAACAAAACAAAAAAACAGCGGTAAGCAAGCATTCTTCTTCACATGTTCCTCATAAAACACAAGAAATGTTGCATATATTTTTTAGTGTTATTCCATCGATTTCCATGCTGTTCTTTTTCCCAGGACAGTCGGGTAAAAAAAAAAAAAAAGCAAACTAAAAAATTATTGCCACTGAATGGAAATACATGCATTGAAACGTTTTGTCATGCCCAATTGTGAACTAACTCACATGTATAAAATATTTTTTAAATGTTTTTTTAATATAAAAACATTGCTAAAAAGAAGTCACGTTGTTTGCTGTGCCCGTTTTTGTTAGTGTTTATCCAGTATAAGAAGGTAGATGTTGTAGGGTCGGGGGTGGCTAAGCAGTCTTCATCCATCAGTTGAGCCCTCCTATAATGTAAGTACTGACCTCTGAGAAATCCTCTGCTCCTTTTTGTGATGCTTCATGAATTGCAAATATAGTTCTTTTTCTCAAATATTGCCATTTTCCCCCCATCCCATGTTTGTGGGTAAGTATGAATTGTTCTGAGGACAGGCATAGCACTTGAGATTGTGATGATTCTTGCGCCACATGTTTCTGAGATTTATCCTTTGTGACTGCATAACATCCAGAGTTGATATTTTCTTCATAAATTGTGTGTGTGTGTAGGTAGCATTTCCAAACTGAGGGTTTTGAATGTCAGCGGCTGGTAGGAACTGTTTAGGATGTGGGATATTTCTCTGCGTTGTGATTTCTCTGACCTGCTAAGTGCCATTGTGTAGTCAATGTTTTTTTTTTTTCCCTAAATATATAAAAATGCCATTTAATTGCAGCATATAAAATTCTTCCAGCGTAGCATGCTTTAGGTTTCTGCTGATCATTTCTAATGTCCTATATGAGCATGATGTTGAATGCGATTAGTGGAAGTGCAAGCTCAGTATTCATGATTCTTCTGTTCTGAATGAGCACTGTTTGTGAATAAGGCTGTTGATGTTGAGGTAGAAAAAAAAAAAACGCAAATTATAATTTCTTTGCATTTTTCACTGATGGCAAACAGTGCGATTATATCTGATCTTTGCAGTGTCGTCCCTGACCTTGCACCTTAGGTTCTGCTGCAATAACACAGGTAAGCACAACCTAAGGAAACCAGTGTATTTCTTCTTTTTTTATTGTCCAGTGACATGACCAGTACACATGCAAATAAATGCTTACCTGTGTTGTTAGAAATGTCCAAGATATTCATGAATGAACAGCCATTTTTCCCCCCCGCCCTAATAAGATCTGCTTTCATGAATGAACTGCATGACACGAGCTGTATTTCCAAACTTAGATTTATTTTAACAAAGGAGGAAATGTTGTCATTGTGGTATGTGCATTATATTTTATAATTGGCTTTGATCTTTGCACTCTGGTAAGTTGTGTTTTTTTTTGACAGCGACTGTATTGATGCTGTAGATTGGATTAAAAATAAAACTGCATGCCATGTTGCCATCTGCTAGGGTTAAACGTTTAATTTTTTCTTTAAATGAGTGATCTCTGTCGTGGTGTGAATCTGCCCTCACGTGCAGTTTAAAGTCTCTTATTGAAACGCTGCTGCCTTCACTTCTTGCTCACAGTGTTGGAGGATGCTGCAGGCTTAGGTCGTAGAATCAGGCCGTGTCGTAGTTTGTCCCCAAAAGGAGGAATCCTTTGAGTCAATCCACTGCTGAACGTAGACCGTTCAAGAGCTCCAGTGATAAGGTAATTAAAAAAAGAAATGATAATCAAAAGAAAAAGCAACGCTATAAAATTCTGTGATCTGAATTGTTGGTCAGATACATGTCTTTTCCAAACCATGGTGCACTATGGAGTTGTCTGATGGTTGTTCTCTCTCTCTCGCTTGAATGCCTTCATCAATAACCTTTTAGTAAACAGGAAATGTGCTTTAGAAAGTTGGACGAGGACAGGAACTGTTGTGTACTTTGAATTCTTTGGGGGTTGTCAGTTTTCCCAAAAGGTCACATTACTGTGTGTTTGAGGCTGCTGGGTGTTTCAACACAGTTCGAGGGGTGTAGAAGACTAAGCAAGGAGCATGCCTTAGAGGTAAACAAGGTTTCATGTGCTGTGTATTATAAATCTATTGGTTTGTTTTCTGAATTGTTCTGACTTTTGATATGTTGCCATGTTCATTAATAAAGTTGTAACAAACCACATTGTGTTGGTTATTGTATGAAGCCACTGTTGTGGTTTAGATTTCATTTTCAGACATCACTTTTTTTTTTTGTCACATCCTGGATGAATTGGGTGTCAAGTGCATACAGAGAGAAACCACACAGCCATATTAGTTTTTGGATGGTGGGACTAAACTTGGTCTTTCTCCATTGAAGAGGAGACAGGTTCCTAAATATACTGTATTATGAGGCTCCACATGTCAGTGTTAATTTAATGGACAAATGTATAAGAAGAAAATCACAACACAAATCCAACCATTTAACACATTTTATTGGTTGATTAAACACGTAGTTCCGTTCGCTGTGCAGACAACACACTCGCCAGTCCATCACTTTCATGTATGTTCAAGACATTTTTGGTCATGTGCTTCTCCCCTTCATATCCATTCCATATTCAAGAAATTGTTATGTCCAATAAAACTTCGATTATGGGCTTTGTTCCCATCTCCTGCACCTTTTTAAATCCCTCAAGCCTTCCAAATTCATCACACCTACCTGAAACAGCTTGTTCTGAGCCATCGGTTTATCTCAAACAACCTAAAGACAATCTTTCATAAATCAAAAACTGACATTTAGGTTTCAACCTTCAGATTCTCATTTAAAACTGGCACATCATTTTTTTTAAATGTCTAAAGCTGAAAAAAAATAAATTAATCATGGCCTTAAAGGTGGAATCTTCCAGGTTTATATTTCTGCTTTTAATCTGAACATCTTTGCCTTCTGAACAATCGATAATCTTGCAGCTTCGAGAGCACATTTCTCCACTTGCAGCGTAAGTAAGACCTTCAGGATTTAAAGTTGTCAAATCTATTAAATGACCAAGATGAGTTGATCTTTATCTGTGCATTCTAGCAAATGCCGGTTCGTTCAGTGGTGTTCGTTGTGTTTGTCAGACATTCAATCACGGCGGAGGCGTTCAGACCTCGGGAGTTACGAAGACGGGTGGTCACGCACAGGCTGACGTAGAGAGACAAAGACAAGGCTTGAAGACGTTACAGTAAGGCTTTATGCGTTTTTGTCCGACGTGCTGTCATGACGTGTCAGTTTTCATACTTTAAGGACGACTCCTTCTCTCGCTCTTAAAAGACATTTGCTTTGTGATGGCAGTGTTTATTTCATCTTGCGTTGCTTGCTCTGCAGGATATTTAAACAATAAATCTAACAAAGCTTTTGTCCACACTCACTCAGGCAGGACTACACCTACAAAAGAACTGCATTGTTTGGCTGTATAATAAAATAAATATTCTAAAATACCTTCAATTGTCACACAGCAGCAATAAATATTCCCTTAAATTTACACTGCTCACTATCAGCATGAGAATCGACGCCGGTCTCACAGCAAGTTTCAATGACGAGTATTATTGCTGACATCTGAAAGTAGCGCACGCTGCCATGGCACTTCAGAAAAGAAGAGGAAGGGGTCTTTAGTGGAGGCGGGTCACCTGTGCACACGTACAAAGCGATGGCGGGGAGTTCGGCTCCCCGTGTGGACGCTTCAGTCACTGCACCCGAGCCTCCTGCAGGCCACTGGGCACCAGCTGCAGCGGCGGGGGGACGCAGGCGTTGGGGTGGCGCAGGGAGTCGGCTCCCAGGTAGGCCAACAGCAGCGCGGAGCGGCGGTGCAGCAGGTGGAGCATGTCCTCCGCCAGGCTCTCCACCGTCACGTAACGCACTTTGTCCAAGTCGAAAATGTCCTTCAGGAAGAACAGCACCTGGTCCTGGAGGGAGAGACTGTGTTAGTATGGGATGGGAAACCCGTGACGTGTCCAACACTGGTTAAAAAGAAAAAACCCAGCACGTCTCATGCTTTAACAAAGAAATATGAGGATAATGCCATCAACTGGCTTTTAAAGGGTTAAAATCATAATTACAGTATTTGATACTGTTGATCATGATAATCAAAATATTTAACCAAAAAACTCAAAGGAACGTTCATTTGTACCATTTTTATAAGTGAATATTTCTGTCCTTAATGTCTAAAGGACAGTAAAATTTAAATCCGATACAAAAAAATGACTAAAAATCTTGTCAATTCTCAACTCATCATAAAACACTTAAGATCCTCCAGCCTCCCATCATGTTAAAAGAAAAACTTTATAAATTAATGGATTTTAATCATTATCAATGACACATCAAGTAGTCAAATGGCATTTAAAAGGTTAAAATCCAGAGAAAAGCTGAATGTTTAGTTCTGTAGAGGATGGATGAGGTTCAATAAATATAGGTCATAAAAACATACAAGTGTTGATTTATGAAGTTTCTATTGAAGTCAAAGGGATTTTACATTCTTGACTTAAAATGATTGTAAGTGTTTTGGTTCTAGAGTTATATTGATCCATTACATTTTTCACCATCAGCCGAAATGAATTTCGAAGGTTTAGGATCAAAGCTTCGTTTTTACAATAAATATTTGGCAGTGACTGCCTCGTCAGCTGACGTGTGCGTTGATGAAAGAGGTTTGTGACCTTGAAGAAGCAGCAGAAGTCGTGCAGCGAGCTCCTTGGTCCCAAAAAGCCCCAGGCCAGAATGGGGCTGATCTGGTCACACACGGCGTAGAAATGGGCGATGAAGCCGTCGGGCATCTGAGAAGCACGGCAGAGGTCGTGAGAGGCGGGCAACTAATAAACGGTGATCCGTCGAGCCAAAGAAGCGAGTTGTACCTTCATGTGTTGCCTCTTCTGCTTCAGCACGGACCAACAGCTTGATGCCACCGCCTGTGGAATAAACACACCCCATGAGCTCACGTTAGCCGTTTGGTTGGTTGTTTCCACCCTGTAGTCTCGCCCACCGTCTCCTTGAAGGAGCTGTTGAGCCAGCGGTTGTTGATGACGTTCTGGATGGAGATGGGTGGATTCTCCAGGTCCTCGAAGGAGTCCATCAGGATGAAGTCCAGCACGATGTCGTAGAAGTTCAGATGCCTCACCTGGTGAGGAGGAGCAGCCGGTGTATTACTGATCTGTACCAGCTACTTTCTGGAAGTGACGCATCGGAAGGAAAGAAATTTCATATTCACGGCTGATCAGAGTCCGACTCAGGAGCACTTACTCCTCGAGTGGCCAGCTCCACCTCCGTGTTTTCCCAATGCTCCGTGTGCTCCAGGAAAGAAATCATCTCCTCAAACATTTCCTCAAATCTCTTTGGGCTCTGGAAACAAAACCATAATGGTGAGGTGACAAAATGTCTTGTGGACCAGCTCATTCTCTCACCTCCAGTCTTACCTTCTGTGCTTTAACTATAATAGAAGACAGGATCTTCTTTCCCGTGTCGGCCAGAAACAGCCGGGTGGTCCTCTCACACAGAATGAGCTAAAGACCAAAAAGACAAAACAAAAACACTGTAAAGTTCTGTCACTTAATCCTAAAACTGGCATCAAATGGCCTCGACCTGCAGGTATTAAAGAGTGCTTGAACTATGTTGAAGTGTACCTGACACGCCTGACGCACACAGTGCAACTTCGCCAGAAAGTCCAAGTCCCCGAGACACTCCAGCATCTCGGTTCTGAAAGTAAAACATCCAGGTAAAACGTCTTATGAAACAAAAGTCAATAATAGGTCTTGCTCATAGTCCGAGCTCTCTGAAACACAAACGTTGTGTTAATGGGATCCAAGTGTGATTACCGTAACACCCTGCAGGAGATCTTGCCATCCTCGGCCATCTGCAGGGCCTCGTCGTAGAAAGGGTGGTGACCCAGCGTGTAGACGCTCCTCAGCTCTCTGTGCTCCGACAGCTAAAACACAGACCGCAGAAACAGCCGATTATGGACTACAGGGCGACTCATTCTTTATCAATCCTCATGTCTGTGATTTTTTTTGCTTGTACAGTTGTTTTTTGGGACAAATATTAGGCTCGTTCATGTATTTTCATCGATGAGGCTGGATGAATCCATGTGCTCTCAAAAGCTGCACCAGAGCTTCACTGCATGTACTTAAAGCTGTATAAATTATTAAAGCACACTAACAGCAGGTGAAAGTGCTGGTGGAGCAGCTGCAGAGTGACAGCCTGGTGTTGTATCCTCGCCGAGGAATGCCTCAGCTCTATTTATAGTGACTCAGCATGAATGACCTAGTTTGACTGCAGATCTGCACCTTAAACGTCGGTCAATGGTAAACCACCCCACAGGTCTAATTTAGTTCATCATAAAGGAGTCTGTAGGCGTTTCATCGTTTAACGATCATATAAAATAATGGGGAATCCTTGTCAAGCACCTTGGGGAACTAAAGATTTTAATAACTATAAGTTTGAGGATCATGGCCATGGCAGCTCTGGAAGCTCAGCTCGACCCGATTCTGATAGAAAGCTCTGAGATGCTGTTACAAAGGGAACGGTCTTATACTAGGTCATAATTTTATGGCTGATTGACATTTCTGCCAGTTTCAAGTCTGATTACAGCCAAGAAATTGGAATTAGTGGGTTTAAAACCATAACCAAGCTTTCAGACATCCCAATGAATACCTTCATAAATTCGAGTTGTAAAATGATGTCACTGTTTTAGTATTCAGTCATTACTCAACCTACTATTTGTCGTTATAATTTCAATTATTTTTGTTGTGGAAAACACAATGACTGACAGAATCCAGCAAATCCTGGAGTGTAAATGGGGGATGTGGAGAATTTCCAGCTGAGCTCAGAGCTTCTGTTACCTCTGCAGCAGACACAAAGGAGTCATTGGAGGCGATGCTGATGCTGTCTCTCAGACAGGCATCGTCGAGGTCGTCTCTGCCCAAAACATCAGCCATTTTATCTGAAATTTTTTTTTAAAAAATTGAATAACCACATTCATAGAACTCCACAATACGTATCTGACTGCTTCACAGTGAATACATACAAAACTACTGCTTTGTAGTGCCGTATGTATTCCTCTATGTCGGTTGGTGCGAGGTTTATGTAACGCTGTAGCAGTGACTCACCCTGACTGTTGCTGTGGGACGAGGGCTCAGACGTGCACAACACGCCCTCAAACTCCTCTTGGAGGTGGTACGCTCTCTGGAGCAGGGACTTCAGCCTGTGGATGAACTCGGCGCTGATCACGTCCTAAAACACACAATCAATCGACACGGATCATATGGATGTGAAATGAGTGCAAACAGCAATAGATGGTGATGTTTTCTGGATATTTTTACCAATAGGCTGACAGAATCGACCAAATCTGCAATCACACCCGATCTGACGCATTTTATTAACTCAAGCACGTCGCACAATGAGAAATAATTCTTGTATTTTTTTTTGCCGAGGCCTGACCTCAACATTGTTATTAGACTGAATGCACTTGATTGAAACTCGAGAGACGATTCGTAACCCTGAGATATTTGAACCTTTTCTCTTCTTTACTCGATATTATTTCCAGTCCCACGACCTAATTTTCCAACGAGCTTTCTAAACTAAGACGAAGCTCGTCTGTTTGGGTGCCCGGGCTTAACCATTTCACCTGCACTAATCCAAAACCCAAAGCCACTGAATAAGCTCTTATACAATTTATCCTCTGAGACGCTGGTGGATTGTCCACTAGCCAGGTTGTTTATATTTCTTCTTGTGGGCTGTTGCGACCCAGAAAACACAGAAAATGTTGGCAGGACTAAAATCAAGAACTCAACTCAAACTTCAATATAACACAATGTATTCTATGTAAAAAACAAAAACAAATCTATTGTGCAAAGATCAATATGCATGTTACAGTAAAGTGGGGACCTCGTACATGGTAAAAGGTTGTGCTGATATACCCTATTGATCTGAACATAAAGCAACCTTTTTCTCTCTCCGAGCATACGCCTGGAAAACAAAGAGGAGGCCACAGCGGGGCATGAGGGCAGTAAAACCTAAAGCCAAACCAGCGAGGCAGGCAATATGTCCGACGAATACACTGAGGACACAGCATACACACCACAAGTAAGGAAACACCAGAGATTTTCAGCTTCGATCTGAACAAGAACTTCTCAGGTAAGTATGAAAAGAACCAAAGCATGCCATCACTGAGGCGGACAATCCAAATTTCCCTTTATTTCTACAGAAGCTACAGATATTATGTGAACTGCAGAGATCCCTGAGCAATATCCTGGTTTGTTCACACATATATGGGACATCTTCCTTGAAATTGAACGTAACACATAGAACTGTAGTCGATCTTATGCGTTTTTGTTTGGTAAAGAAGTCCACTCAGTCTGCCTCTAAGAACGGCTGCAGAGCCTCCGCTACACATCTCTGATTTGACAAAACATCAGAGTGAACAAACTCACTCTCACCAAAGCAATGAACAGATGCTTTGGTGAAAACAAGCAATCAGGAGAAATCGGGGTAAAGAAACAAAACCAACAAAGGATCAATGGCTAAAGATTGTGGAAGAAATCTTCTCAATGGAAAACGTAACACAAATACTCAGACTCCAAGAAGCACAAGTGGAAAAAAAAATTGAGGAAATGGACTGAAATCAAATACTGGATTATAATTAATAAGCAATGTATAAATCTGTCATTAATACTACTGTAGTAGAAAATGAAGGCATATCCCAAGTGACATTGGTTCTTTGGTTTGTATATGAAAAATGACTTTGCTAATAAAAAGAACTACCATCATTATTGCAGCAGTACTTGCAGCCCTTGCTGGTGCAGCAGTGTAAATAATGTGGAGTTGGCACTTCCGCATGAATCACAGCCACTTAAAATTTCTGATCAATCACACAATAGGAAAAAAAGAAAAGCCTTTGAGGGAGAGAACACATTCCTCTGGTCTTGAACAATATGTACAGACCTTTAGTCTCAACTAATCACGATCAGAAGAATGCTGAATTTCCAACCGTCTTCATGGCCACAGGTTATCTTCTTGCAATATAATGCACCAGACACCATCTTGAACTGGAGCTACAGAGTGCGCAACAATATCTAAAGTACTTCAATACAAACTGTGTAACATGTTGGACCGTTTTCTGAGCATTTGACATTATTAGATGGAAAGTAACGAAAATTTTAGGGAAATTAGTCGCCGAGTCAACATGGATGAAGATATCAGCGGATTCTTTGACAGCGAATCGAGCCCCAGTTCTTAACTAACCTCCATGCTCTGCTCAGCGATGGCGTCTCCTGCTCCTGTTTTAACCGACGCACAGCTCACGTCGTCCTCAGCCTGTCTGCTCCTGAAGGTCAGCGCCTCCTCCCAGCGCCGCAGGGCCTCCTCAAACAGATCCATACCTGAAACAACGTACACACACTTTAGTCACAGAGAAACCAGCCACTGCAGTAGTTTACATGTTGCTGCAATCGAGCAGCATTGGCCAACAGCTTCACACGCGGAACGCTTTCCACTGTTCCCTCACAGTGTTCCAGGCTAAATCAGGGTGCTGGTTTTTACCCATTAGGTAGAGGTTCTCAGGAGTGGTGACTGGTAAATTCACCACGCTGCAGACGTCGTTGTCCCCCGCCCTGTCCCAGCAGGACAAATCGTTTGCACAAGTGCTGCTGCTGGACGAGTTCATGCTTTTCACCTGGAAAGGAAAACACAGAGAACCTTGTAGCTGCAGCGTGTGTCCCCCCCCCCCCCCACCAATGAACAAAGTAATAAATAGCATTAACAGTGGCTGTTTCTTACCGAGGCCAGACTGAGCAGAGACCCAGAGAGTTTCTTGTAGTCTCCTGTACTGACCACCAATCCGGAGGAGTAGCCATTCTTGGAGTTAAGAGACAGTGTGATGTTTTGGCTGGTGTTATCTAGACAAGGTAAAACAAGATGGCAGTTTCGGGACAAAAATGAAAATCCTACAGGACTGTTGGACTACGATCACACTTATTGCTCAATTTGTAGGGTGGTTGTTCACATTATGATATCGATGGGCTTGCCCTCAGACTCCAGTGTAAACCATCAATGAGAACAACATAGCAAAAGACTGACTTAAATGCAAAAAAAATAAAATAAATATGTTTCCATGCACTGTGCATGTATTTAACCAATCAGATGGCAACTTACAGCTTGAAATCGGGTTGAACACTGATTGTTTTTCACTTTTCCAACATTACATCAGAATGGGTGGCAACAAGCCAAAAACGGCTGAAGATGACTTCCAAAGTGCAACCACACTTCCAGTTCAGAGCAACACGGGAGTTGACGTCTGAAGCCACAAACGAGGCTAAGAGACCAGATTAAGACCACGTATGAGTGTCGGGAAGTCGTACCGTTCTCGGCCGAGGAGTAAAACTCGAAGCCAGCCTGCTCCCACTGAGGTGAGAGGGCCTTCTTCTTGCCCTTCCTCCTCTGGAAGCGGCGAGCGAGGAAGAGGAGTGAGATGGCACCGAGGGCGGTAGCAGCCAAGAGTTTCTTGGTGCCTGTGCTGACACTCACCTACAGAGAGATTTTTTTATTATTTTTAAAATGACAGCAAATCGATGAATGTTTGAAGGAGTTACAGCTTGTAAGTCATTTATATCAACGTTCTTTCAGGCTACAATACAGATTTACCAGACAACAAACCTCCGTGTGGAAAGCAGCCAAGAACATTAACAAGCTAAAAGATGTGACGCTCCAAACGGATGAGAATCTGTCGTTTGGCCCAGTGGATGGAAAGTTTTACTTTAGAAACACTAAATTGTTGACAATGATATAAATATCTCTATATTCTACCAACCTTTTTTTGGTTAGATAAATCCCCACAAACCTCAAATATTTTCTGCTCCATGTCATCAGTTTGTAGTTTATTAGGGGAGATAGTGAAGGTGAGGTAGAACCTACAAATCATGTCATCTCACCTACAGACTAGAAAAAGAATAACTAGCTTGAGTAGAACTATTTCCACCTCTTGTGCAGGAAAAAAAAAAAAAAAAAAAAAAAAAAAGGAATTGGAGGAGTCACATTACAACAGACAGCATCAGTCTGTCGAGGAGGAGTTCAACTGAGGAAACAACTTTAAACACAGCGGAGCTCATAACATCCAGCAGTGAGCGCCAGCGGCCCATCTGTCAAGTGGATTCAAAAGGGTCCATTTCAGATCGTGTGTGCAGGCAGCCCCCTCAGTCTATACATAGAAACAGTGAATAAGGATCTGATTATCCACAGACATCACGGCTGCCCCTTTTCAACCACTCTATGTTACATAAACAGTCTGATGGAAGGCACGACAACAACTTTAACATTGGAAATATAGAGAGGGGGGGTGTGCCGAATGTGCCGGGATGATTAATGGTGCTGCAGGTCTGCGGCGCTTCTGAGCTGTAATGTGCTGCTGCCGCATCCCAGGCATGCTCCTCACACAGAGTCCTAATCGTATCAGACCTTCTACGTGAACTGAGACACTCGGGCCGTTGACATACACACTGCGCATTTATCAGTCTGAAAGGTACAAAGGCCGGCAGTATATGACTGCTGCATGTCTTTCCATCCCAGCACATCTGAGTTAGTAAAATGCACAAAGAACCGACGCTTCCACACAGCTGATTGGATAAGCCAGTGACAGCGCCTGTTTATGGAGTCGTGCCAAATTCAATCATATCTTACAGACCTCAAAGGCACTGTGCTTCTCATGGACTCGGTGTTGTGAAAGTGGATAAATGCTACAACTTCAGGCATGATGGACTATTGTTTGTGTGTTTTGAAACAAGCTGACACTCCAAAACGGTCTGGATGAATCACAGTAAGTGTGCCATCAGTAACTATTACAAATACAAGATATTGTTTGGGGCATAATGCTCAAATAAAAGTTTGACTGACAGTAAAAACAAATCAAAAACGGGTAGCTACACGCTCACCTGTGCCAGGGAGCTGCAGACGGAAAGCGGGAGGTCAA
This sequence comes from Lipophrys pholis, assembly GCF_963383615.2. NCBI lineage: Eukaryota > Metazoa > Chordata > Actinopteri > Blenniiformes > Blenniidae > Lipophrys > Lipophrys pholis. Next base: position 43,850,753 of record NC_137635.1, on the reverse strand, counting down.
CCATGCGCAGGGCAGCCGCCTTGACGGACAGCTGGGAGTTGGAGAAGGTTTCATGCGTCATTGTTGCGCTCTATCCATGTCTTGGCACCGCCTTCATCCTCAGCGCCATGCTGCTGGAACTAGAACGGATGGCAGGAGTGAGAAACATGTGAGGGTTTAACCTTGTGATACAATGACCGTATTAAATAAAGCCTTAGAGCAGGGGCGTCCAACCTCGATCCTCCAGGGCCCCTGGTCCTGCATGTTTTAGCTCTCTCCCAGATGCAACACACCTGATAGCAACGAGGGGCTCGTTATTGGGCTTCTTCACAACCTTGGTGATGACATCATCATTAGATTCAGGCATGCTGAAGCAGGGAGAGGACTAAAACATGTAGGACAGGGGTCCTCGAGGACCGGGGTTGGGCACCCCTGCCTTAGAGGGACAGAAGCTGAAGAGAGCGCAAACAATCAATAAGATAAATAAAGTGAAAATACAGAAAGTTAGGCTGCAGAAAAACTAGGATGGAAGACAAAAAGAACCATCAGCCCACTCAAACCCAAAAATATATTATAGGGAGGCTATAAAATGGTTCGTTGTTTTTTGTTTGTCATATTCATGGCAAAGCACCTCACCACACTAACATATCTTCTAAGCTGCAGTATATCACTCTGAATCAGATCCAGCAAGCTCTCATGACAGTTTGCACAGGAGAGTCCTCGCTGATTCACACCGGCTTCTGCAAGACTGTGCTGGTGTGGATGCCTGCAAATACTCTGGCAATCATTTCACATGCATCTTATAGTATATATATATATATATATATATATATATATATATAAGAATAAATATGTTAATTGATGTGCAAGTCCTGTTGAAACAGAGATTTTGCTTGTAAAGCAGCAGTATCCAGTAAAATAATCTTAATCAGAAGTCAGCATAATGCTTTGTTGAACGCACCATATTAGGAATTTGACGTCTTCAATTAGCTGCGATATATACCTTCATACTGGTATTAGCAACTTCGCAAATACGTAGAAAAATACCAACATGGTCCATCCCACAATTAAAGGATCTCTTTTCTACATTTATTGGTCGCCTCTCTTTGGTTTCTGTGCTGGCTGCTAATTTGGCCTTTATTGTTAACCGATGATTTTGTTGACCTGTGCAATTACCCTAATCTCCTGTTTACCAGCTGTCCTGCTCTACACAACATCTCACTTTAACATTGGCCTGCTTTCACAGTGTATCTTAAGTATTTCTAGCTTCAGATAAAAGACAGCTAAAATCCAACAAATAAACATCTCATTTGCAAAGAGGACTTGGAAAAGTTTGGCAGCCAGAACAAAACTATATCGACAAGACAAAGTACAACCTGTAAAACATGTAGTACTGTGTAAAACTGTTTCCATGCAGGACATCAACTGAACTATAAGCATAGTCCACCAATACCACTGAAATCCACCTTGACATTTTAATGCAAATGAATTGACATTAGGCTGCTGAGGTTGGAAATGTGTTCAAACCTCCTGGATCAGGGGTGGAAACTGATTTTCTGAAGGAGGACACATGGGAAACTATGAGTCTAGTCTAAAAATTCAACTCAAGCCTGTGAAGATGGGCAATGTTTCATCCACAAGCATTCATAACATACAGCTGTCACCTCGAAAACAAAAGCCAAGCACAGTATTTTTTTAGCATCAGATTCATAAATCCACATTGATCACAACAGATTCCCTCCTTCAGAGTGTTTCTCTGAAGCCAGTGATGTTTAACAACAACTAAGTCATTCAAAGTTGTATAACATCATAAACATGCTCCCGTATAAAATACATTTCTGTCCGGGTGTACTGAAAATGCTCAGATCAGGCTCATATCGGTCGATAATAACTAGGTGTGTGTGAAACATGCGGTGAAGATAATCACATTATGTTTGAGGGGACGAGCTCTCAGCTCGGCCTGGCTCTCGGGCTAAAGGCTAACTCCGCGAACCAGGCTAATAACGGGCGTCAGCCTTCTAGAAATGACTGAGACTGTGGCTCGAATTCAACACAAGGTCGTGACTATCTCCTCGCTGACTACAGTCAAGTTAAAATAAAGCGAGAACTCACCGGTTCATGCTGAGGTTCCCTCCTCCGGCTGCGGCTGAACCTGCGGGCTGCGGTGGCTCGTTGAAGGACTCCAGCTCGCGCACGCCACTTAAAGTCGGCGGCTCTACGTGGTCTGTGCGCCCTCTGCTGGCCGCCTCGAGTATAGCATGTCAATTGTTTTTTGTATATATATATATATATATATATATATATATATATATATATATATATATATATATATATATATATATATATATATATATATATATATATATATATATTTTTTTTTATTTAAATGCGCTTTCTTGACCTTTTCACCTTCCAGTGAATCCCAACCTTTTCATTGAGGCACCCGGATTTTAGCAGGACCCTCTTAACACACTATATGTGGAATACAGTTACTATGTCATATTTTGTAACAATGACTTGCTTTTTCTGAGGATAAACCTGAGCCTGCAACCTGTATGACATAAAACAGCTGTTTTGATGTGCTTTTTGTGTCCATACTCCCAATGATGTTGGACTAGTTACTCGCAGAAAAAATAAAAAATAAAAAACAATAATAATAATTTAAAAAATGGGCACCTAAGAAAGTAGTCTTTGGGCCTTGCCAAGAAGGCAGGCACAGCAGGGCCGTAGCCAGGATTCTTTTTTCTTCTGGGGTGGGGGGGCTCAACTCAACGTGTGATGTGTATTTCGTGTCGTGAGCGTTACGCCAAGTTCGCTGCACATTATACACAGCTTTCATTATTGAAAGTACACACTATTTTTCATAACTTATACACGTGACATTTTTTCAGTCCAATTAACTGGTATAGTAGATGAATACCTAACAACTATTTTTCATTTCAACCCGTGTTTAATACAATAATGTGATATTTTTTGATTTATCACTGTATATAATTTGCTACATTATTATACAATGCTTTTAAAACTGCATTTTTCCATTTCTGGAGGTCATTTAACACTTCAGAAAAAAGAAACAATTTAAAAGATCAAGAAAAATGTATCAGAGTCGAGACTGTTATAGAATAATGTTACACTGCAGCAGGAGACTCCTTGACAACGATGTAGTTCGTATGCTGGGCCACGAGAGGTGCTGTTGCTTGTTTTTGTAATGAAACCACACAGACAAGTGGAAAAATAATTGCAGTTACACATGGCAAGATGCCCTCCATCAAGTTATGTCCAGTAATTTACCCACCATATTTTTTTTTTATTAATGAAGTTATTTAAAAAAAAAGTTGAACAATGCATAAAATGAGGTCAATTGTCATATGTTTAACATTTACAATGATACGTAAATAAAAGATAAGGTTAATAATGTTACTTCTTTCATTGGCCCACTTTCAATGCATTTTAGAAGTATTGTGGTGGATGATGTGTACTCAAGTGATGTTAAATACTGATCAATTAATCCATCTTGAGAACCTTGATTCATTTTCCATAATGGGTAGGAAATGTATTTCGTCATTACTGAAAGATCAGTCAAACAAATTTGTAATATTTTATAAATAGGCTACAATGATATTGGACTTCTCCTTGGCCAGGCCCAGACAGATGATCTGGTCTACTTCAAATCTTTGGATGGGGGCCTTATGCAAGTAAATAAAGTATCAGTAATGATGTTATGTTGTATTTCATGTCTGTTCTGTGTCTAAGACATATTTTTAAAACAATCAGGTAATTAAGGAAAAAAATAAGCTGCACTCGCTCTCATGTAATACAAATGATATAGATTGTTTATGAATGTGTAAAAATGTTGTTGAATGAATTATATAGATTGGAGATTTCTATAGCATAAATATCTAAACTTAGTAAAATTCTTGTGACAAGCATAAATGCAGAGGGGAGCTGGTTTTTATGACACACTCAAACCGGAAGAGGGCGGAGTCAGCCGCTGTAACGTTAGCAACCACGCCGTGCGACGGGACCGGGGTCGTTAATGTGAAGGATTGTCCCGGGACTGCACTCGGAATCCATGTCTTAGACAGCGGCTATTCTCGAAACGAACGGCGACGCAGCTTATCGTGCTATCTGACAGGTAAGGACCGGGGATGACATGATTTATTTCAGCTCCTGTCGCCGCTTCCCGTGCGGCCGCAGTTGGAACGCTAGCAGGCTAACGCCAGCTAACTCGTCACCAGCAAGACGGCAGCCACAATCAAACCGTCGCAACCAAAGCCTTATCGCACGTGTCTGATTACGTTAGTCGTGTCCCTTAAGCATCGATATGAGCGTTATTTCTGGCCTTTAGAGCGAAACCGCTAATTGGATGTTCGGTGATTGCCAGCAGGCTAATGCTAACAGCGGAAGATTGCCAGTCAGCCCGTGACGCTGCTGTCAGCGCCTCGCCTGCTTTTGACAGCTCGGTTTAAAGAACCGAGGAACAGGCCGAAGCGGCGCACATCTGTCACGTGTGTCTTCATCTTCGCCTCAAACTGGCCGCAGACGGCTTAAATCGTCCATACGGAGCTAACGTTGACCAACCAGGTAACGGTAGCTAGCATGATGCTACTCTTTGTGCACAGCCGGCTAAACTGAGCCATCGAGCTACATTTTGTTTACTAACGACACATCTTAGCAGTGTTTGGCGGCTGCTTGTAATCGGATCCCCCACTGAGAATAACACAAATCTTGACAGTCAGCATCTGGTTGCTTTGCAATGGTTGGTCGGGGTCAACGCCCCACCCTGACTGTACCACCCCTTTGTGCAGGTTTTCATATCCTGCAGCTCTGATATAGAGTCTGTGAGGACGGTGGAGGCAGTCCGAGGCTGGGTAGTGATGGCGCAACAATCAGATATAGTCTTTTCTATCACCAGCTTTGCGTAATCGCTGGAGGCTTGACAAGGAAACCACCGGCTAATCAGATTTCCTGGTGTGTACCACCAGCTGGAGCAGCCACTGTTTACTGTTTCACCTCAGCGTGTTTCTGTGCAGATGCCTCCAAAGTCTACGGGCATGCACGATGAACAGACCTACTATTGCTCTCATGTCTTGTCAGATTGTTTTGCTTGATAAAATTAAGAAACGCAGCATAACTAATTAATAAGCAGACAGAGCTAAGATATTGACGACGAGGGAATGTGCGTGACTGAACTGCACGTTTCCTTGCTGGCAAGACTCGGATTGTTTCTTACTGGCAAACGATCAGCTCCTGTTAGGTTTCTTATATTCTAACAGACGAGTCAGAGCACTGACTCCAAACAAGTGTTTGTGGTGTTTAAAATGTCCCATTACATCCACCATGCCTCAAACAAATGTGATCTTATGTCAAATATGAGAGTGTCAGACATGCTCAGGATGAGCACGTGCTGCAAAGTTACTATCAAAGTCATCACGATTGGACCTTTTGTTTTTAAATAGCAGATGTTGTTCCTTTAGGAAGAATAAAGGTTATTTTTTTTTTACATTTCCAAATTTCTTATCATTATGGAAGACAATCAAGTTCCTGCCTTGATCTTTAAAAAAACAAACAAAAAAACCCCCAACTTTTTTCCCCGATTTTTTCAAAGAACAATTTTTACAAACAGCTAAATAAATTACAAACATTAACAATTGTATAACAGTATTGAGAACAGAAACGATTGAGAGGATAGGGGCGCAGTACTTCAAGACTATAAGATAATATTGTTTTTATAAATCAGAAACAAAGCAGCTTATCGCCTCATGGTTGTGAGGTACGTGTCCCATTTCTTCCCAGAGAGCATTGTACTTATCCTTCTGGAGTCTTAAACTGAAAGTCATGCGTCCCATATTGGAGATGTTTGTGATTATTGCTTCCCATTGGCTGATTGTGGAAGGTTTCCCCACAGAGCCATTGCTTTGTTGCAGCCTTTTTACTCACTGCCATAAATATTTTCATGAGATACCAGTCACCTTTTAGCGAAGTTTAGGTCCATATCCCACAAATAACATGACATGAAAGTGAATTCAGTATCCTAACCCAGGACTTTGTCCGACGGCTCCAGGGAGACTTTTCCAGAAGGGTTTAGTAATACAGCCCGCTTCGATCTTCTTGGCTGTCCTTCCTCAGTAAAGTTTCCCCTCGTCATATATATCCATGCAGTTTTCCCCCTGAAAGGATGCACCTCGGAGCTGTTGAGCAAACTGTTGGTGTGATTTGTGATTCAAGACGGTCAATCGTCCCGTGCACAGCTGCAATAATTCCTCCAACACTGATTTCTTGATAGACAAACCGTCAGGAAGCTACATCCTCTGTCTTTTTATCAACAAGTCTCCCTCTCCCGTAAAGGGCTCTCCGAGTTGTTGCATGAGCTTTGTTCTACTTTGGGTAGGCGACGAGGCTGCAGCCTTGTCAACAGACATAATAGATAATAGAAACTTCCACGGCTTCCTTCCCATCCCAACATACACTGTTTGTGTTTTGTCAGGAAACTGTCAAGACGTTCCTCTTTTTAAAGATTTAAATCAAGAAGCATAAATATCTCAGATCATTATTGTTTGTACTGATTCTGTCAAAATGAAAAAAAAAAAATGTTTTTTTTTTTTTTTTACTGGTTTGCAATTTGATGCAAAACTTTGAAAGTGGATTTACGGTCCAGTCGTTTGTTGTGTTGCCACACATTTTGAACATGCTTATCTGGAGAATTCATGTGATCATCGTGGTTTGCATTCACTCCTGAGATGAGAAAAACAGGCTTAGATAAAAGTAAAAACGCGAGCAGGCCATTGTTAAAGCTGAAAAGATGAAACTTGAGAGGAGAGGCTGAGACGGCTTGGACGTGTGCTGAAGAAAGCTCACGGAAATATTGGACAAAGGATGTTGCAGACTGGAGCTGCCAGGCAGGAGGAGAAAAGAAAGTGAAGGAGGACGTGGTGATGGTTGGAGGCAGAGGCTCTGCTTTGGTGAAGGAAGCAGCCCAAAGATAAAAAATAAAAAAAGACGCCTGCAGTAGTACATTTTGTGTTGTTGAATACAGTAGATTAAAAAAAATCTTTCATTTCCAGCCGCTTAGGTTCATTTAGCCCTCTGCTGGATCGACTTCTTTATTAGACCAATGCTTATGGAAATGCAGAATGATGGTAAAAATATTGATCTGCATCTGTCGATTTCTGACTTTTTACTTGTCGTGTGTGCTCTGGAGCAAATCTCCTACAAATATGTCCGATTTACACTTCTTACGCATCGTCTTGAGCAGTGCAACATCGAAGGCAAAGGTGGTCTGCGCAACATAGAAGTAGTTTATTGACTTTCTCCTTTCTTGTTCACGTCCTCAGAGCCGTGGGTGGAGCGATGCTGCCGGCATCCAGCTGCGACTGCCCTCACTTGGACTGCGTGGGGGAAATCACCAAGGAGGAACTGATTCAGAAATCCCATGTGAGTGACATTCCCTCTACGCGATGTCCGCCACAACTTACCACTCCTTTATTTTAGTTTTAATAACTCCTTCTATATAAAACGGCCGAGTCTGAACACTAAACTATTAGTTCGCGTTCCGCACTAATTTACTGCTTCACTCATGACCAATTTCATATTTGTTTTAGGGTCAGTGCCAAGACTGTAAAGTTGGAGGACCAAACTTGTGGGCGTGTTTGGAGGTAAGTCCTTTGTCTGACTGAGAATTACTACCTCCACACACTTTGTTTCTGTTCTTTAACACCATGGTTGTCTGTTTTTTTTTTTGTGCAGAATGGCTGTGCCTATGTGGGCTGTGGAGAGTCTCACACTGACCACAGCACTGTCCACTCACAGGTGAGAGATCTGACAGCCTCTGTATTGCCTTTCAGCACAAACCTTGATGTGACTGACAGAGAAGCGGCGATGTTGATAGGAAGCAGAAAAGGCCGAGATGGCAGTTCTGGACAGAAATACCACTTTGGGGGTTCCCAGGAGCTCTGTCTCAGAATAAAACTCCCTCCAACTTGCCTTTTTATTTTTAACATTTTTGTGATCAAAGAGACTGCACGTGCATCTTTTAAGCTTTTGAAGTGCTTGTGTTGTTTAAACCCCACCAAGCCAGCGCGGAGCGCCTTCATATCCAAATTCACTTCAGTTTCAGCGGCGGATCATCCATTATTAATTGCCATTCCTCTGGGAAGTGGGGGAGATTCACTGGCACTGTTGGTTCCATGGTTACAGTTTCTTTCCCTTCGAGCTGCAGCTCATTCAGCCTCTGGTCTTCTCATTTGTGACTAAGGCTTTTTTTTCTTCAGCACGCTGTGACCAAACAGGGTTAGACTGAGTGATGGACGTAAAGGCGAACATGTAATTTGCTCTGCCTGTTGAAACAGTTCCTTCACTCTTTGTCCAGAAAGGGATTGTTTTGAAGGGCAAATCTATTGAGGCATACATCTAGATGTTAGATGGTTGTTGGATACAGAATGTGCTGGTACAGAAATGTAATATTTACCAATTTCATATATCACTGAAGAATTTGATATGCGCTCCCTGTCTGGGATGTTTGTCTGTGATGTTCGCTGGCTGCCCTTTATGCTTTTTCAAAGCAGGCTTTCTTCAAGTATAGCCACGGTGCTTTATTGGTGTCATGGAAGCAACGAGCGGAGTATAATCTCTCATCCCTGCGAGGGTCCAGGCTTCTGTTGCTTTTTATCGGATGCAGTAATACTCACTAGTCAAACTACCCAGAGAATATTTGATCAATTTCTCGCAACAAATAGCCATAAAATCAGCTTTTGCTCATAAATGTAATTTAGGGATCAATCAGCAGCATGAAAGCCCTCTGAGACAAATCTGGAATTCCTTTTACGTGTTCCAGAATTAGAGCTTCCCCAGGAGCACCCAGGACTCATAAAATGGAGATTTTCTGTCTACCAAACCCATCGATGGGACCACCTTGAAAAGAGCAGTTGCTCCTATGGCTTCTTATTTCATATTGATTTAAAGCAGAGTGCTTTGGAGACTTTGAGTGTTTCTATTTCACAGACAAAACCAGACCCAACTTGTTTTTTTAAGATCGCACAACTAAAGCAAGTGTCGCTTCAGTTTGGCTAAAACACTTCTGAGCATTGACTGGGGTTATTGACTTCACCTCGCATGCTCTGCGACATCTTTTCTTTTCTCCTGTATCTTTTTGCTGCATTTGCTGGACTTTGGAACAAAAAGCTTTACATTCATATACGGAACATTATATGGGCTGCTTAAACATTTGGTGAGCCCTGTAAATCCAGGTTGTTAATAATGCCCCACTTGGTATATTTCCCTTCATGAATGATTCAAACATGAGTTTTCAGGGCTGCGCTTAGTCTGGTGTGACACCTCTCCGCCAGCTCTGCTCCGCCCGGCAGCGTGAGGCCTAATGCAACTCTGATGAATAATACAGAGCCTTCTTGTCGGCTGCTGCTCACAATCGGTCTCGTGTGAACGTGCCAGGCTGCTGGTGTTTGTCAGAGCAGCAGTGGGTCAGCAGAACTGGGCCATGTTTCTCTCCGCAGCAACACGCTGACTGCACGTCCACCTGTAAGCTGAGAACTGCATGTTTTCCTAAAACAATCTGGCTCAGGTGTGTGTCGTGTGCCCACGTTTATGGCATGTTTGAATAATAGGATTTATCATCAGCGAAAGTTAAGAGCTTGATTCTTATATATATATATATATATATATATATATATAAAGCTGTACTTGTATATCAGCTTTCATCATTGTGATTCTTATAACTGCTTCCACATTGGTTTTGATTTTTCCAGAGTTGTACAATCATACCGTCTGTAGTTTCACACATAAGTCTAATTTGCCTCCTGGTGAGTCTTTAGAATAGTGATGGAGGCCACATAAAGCAGAACATAATAGTATAAACCTGACTTTACGGTCCTGTTGTAATCTCAAAGACAGTTTTGTGACGTGCTGCTGATTTCTCTAAGAGCTTTCGAACATGTCCCAGGCTGTTTGGTTTTACAGGATCCCTTTGTACCACATGAGTCACTGAGTCAGTCAAAGAAGCAGCAAGACGGATAGTTAACGCAACAATGGCTGAAGACCTCGGTTATTACACGCTGATGTAGTCTGTGTGATAAGCAGGTAGACGTAATTCACTCAGTGAACGACTGAAACTAGCAGGAGAATCTCTGAAGAGCCAAAAACTGAAAATAAAGGTGAAAGATGTGCTGGTGCCAGTGACTCAATACCGCCGCTTAATGTACAGCCTCGTACCCCTTTTAAAATCTCAGTCTACTACCATAAAATAATCTGGATCCAAGGTGGAGTCTTCACTGTTATATAAGATTTATTGAACAGGAATAGCAACACTTGTACAAGCTGGTGGTTGTTAGTTGAAGCTTCGGCTTCATCCTACTTCTTTTCGGTTATGGTTGGGCATTATTTATTGAACTACTGAATTTTGGCTTCTTATATTTATTTGTTTTATGTGTTTTCATGTAATTTTGTTGTTATTGTTTGAATAATTTTATTTGTGCCCACATGCCCGAAATTAACTTTTAATTCAAATTCAATTAAATTCAAATTATGTTGATGAAGCAAATTCCCGGGTGCTTTATCAGCATTTTTTTTATTTATTTATTTTTTTTGTTCGCAGGAGACGAGGCACAATCTGACAGTCAACCTCACCACACTGAGAGTGTGGTGCTACGCCTGCGGCAAGGAGGTTTTTCTGGAGCGTAAATTGGGTCCTCACTCGCCTAATGCCAACATCAAACCCCTCCCATCTCCACAAAACCCTGGTCAGGTATGACACAGGCTTCCCTCTGTGTTTATCCCGCAGCACTTATTTGTTGAAGTCAGGAAGCAGGCCGGTTGGCTGCAGATTACCGGTACACGGTCTCGGAGACGGTTGAGCCGCAGCTTTTGATGTGATGATTTGTGAGATAAGATTTCCTTGACAAGCATCTGTGCTTTCGCTCCAGGATAATGACAGGGCCCCTGGGAGCCCAGCATCTCTCAGAGTGCCCCCTAATGGAGGATGTGAAGATCTGGACATGGAAACAGAAGAGGAAGATGATCTGCGTGCCAGAGGTGAGCTCACATGAAGAAGTCTCAATACTAAGGGGCTGTTCACACAATGATTTGAAAACGGCTTACAAGGTGGAACTTTTTGAAAATGCGCAGTCGCCATGGAAACGGGGGGGAAAAAAGCAAGTTTTAGAGAAACACTCCTGTTGTGCATGCCCTTCACGAGTAACTGTAGTAAACAGTTCTTCAAGATGTGTTTTCACTTGAAAAGTTGTCGTGGAGATGGGGTCCAAAAGATTTTGTTTAGATATGTTGATATTGGCCTTTTCAGTAATAATACGCATACTGAACTCTAATGCTCATCTTAGAAATGCACAATCCTTAAAATGTGGTACCGATTAGAAGGGAAAAAAAACATTTACAGCCAAGGAGCATTGTTCCGACAGAGAAATGAGCCTCAAAAACAACTGTCCGTTCTTTTTATGTAGAGGTTATTTGGCCACATTTGCTCCTGCAGGCAGTGAATCCCAAGTGAACTAAAGTCCTGGGAGAAACTGTTTATTGCAGCCAAGTCACAGAAATGCAGTGAGCAGCACAACTGCGACTGTTCCACTGAAACAAAAACCAACTCGGTCTACAAATATATCAAAAAAATAAATATAATGATTGTTGCACATTAAGCAGTTTTATCTTAAAGCTTCATATCTGCATTTAAGGTGCTGCTGCAGTAGTCACCTGATTCTTCTCAGTGTTATCGTTGCACCAATTAAAATCATGTTCCTTTGAAGATTGCGGGGTGACAAAAAAAAATGTAATTACATTTGATCACCTCTTCATTCAAGTCAGACAAAATTATAAAAAAATGAAATAAAAAATGCCTCGAACAGGAGCTAAGTAATCAGTTTAGTTCAAAGTGGAATTTAAAAAGAGTGCTAAACGTCGGCATCAAGACACGCTTCAAAGAAAAGCAGCTGATGACCAGCTTCCAAAATTATATTTTAATAAAACGCCATTAAGACAACTGTGATCGTCCTGAATATCACTCAAACACTGAATAAACTAAACTAAAGAATAACTCACTGTTGCGAATCTGAAATGTCTTTTCTCATGTAGTTGCTGAAAATGGTCGACTCGAGCCAACTGTGCCAGTTATTGCAAACGGTCCCCTACGTAGCACTAAAAATGGAAATGGAGCTTAGTGGATTAAGAAATGTCATAATAACACTTCAGGTCTTCCCCACTGTCGCCACCAGTGCACAAAAAAAAAAAAAAAAAGCGTGCGGTGGACATGGAGACACAAACCAAGGGACATATGTTAAACCTCGTGTGGTGCAGCTCAGGTGTTGGCACCGCGCTCTACTTTGGTTATTTTAGTCCCAAATACAGATCGTATGATCAGGAGGGCGGAGAAAAGGAGCTTTGAGCACTAACGTGCTGTGCAGACCTGGCCGGTCATGTAGAGGTTTACCAAACGTGAGGCGCGCCAGGCCAGGAGGATGCAGCAGAGCTAAAAGATGGAGCACAAGGGGAAAAGGACAGCTGCATGCTGCTGTTCTAAAAACAATTTTACTCTCTGTCCGTGGGCTGATTTGCCCTACTTACCTATGCAGTAAAGACGAGGACAAAAAAGAAGGTTGGTCACTTGTGAATCAGCACCTTTATATATGATTCGATCTGTTGCATTATAAAGACGAGAAATAGACCAAAACTACACATATCCAACCAGTTTATAGTAAATGATCAGATTGCTGTTACACTGGATTTCCATGAAGGAGTTCATGCCAAACAAAAAAGAATAAGTGTCCTAAAAGTTGAAGTTGAATGCTTCCATCAGGTGCATTGACTGCAGGGAGGTGGACCGTTTGATCACAAATTGTATAGTTACCATTCATTTAAAATGATTGATTTGGAAGAGGTCGAATAAATGTTACATTCAGGACTCACATTTGAAACCAACAAACCTTTGGTTACGAGCATGCTTCCCTAACCTCTAGGCCATGATTTCCCCTTTGCTTCAGTCCTGAGTCATGCATATATCCATGGAAATAAAGCTGATCATTGCTAATCCATAACAAGAACAGACTTTTAAACAAAGGGCTTAACTCTGAAGGGCGAGCCTCTGAATTCACAGAAGCTTTAAATTTCCTTTATGCACATTCAAGTGCAGTGTGGAAAACGCAGTTTTAGCATGATTAGACCCTATACTGAGATAAGACTAATAGTTGTGGTTAAATAGAGCGTTAAAGACCGTGGGACTGTGGAGCCGACCCACAGCAGCCACTTCACCCTGCTCCTGCAGTAAGAGGTATTCTCATAGACGGAATGTAGACGCTCTCAACCTGCCGATAAAATTTACGGGCATTTGAATTGATGAGAGGCTGGTTTTAATTTCCCCGGTGTGCTCTGTCTCCGTCAGGCCTGACGGGGCTGAAGAACATCGGCAACACCTGCTACATGAACGCCGCGCTGCAGGCTCTGTCCAACTGGTAAGACCTCCGACCCCCATCATACCTTCCCATTACTTCTGTCTTCGTGCTCCTATATTTAACACGCTCGTATTTAGCGAGAATCTTCTGTTTTTATTCACCACCGTCCTATTTGTTGTTGACTCTGAGAAACCACCTCTGCTGCGTTTAGTTTGGGAAAGTGACGGCTGAGTGGAAATTGCTGCAGTGCATCATTTGAGACGGAAGAAGTGGCCTTTTGCAGTTCCCTGTAGGCTCTTCTGTTACAAATGAACACCGACTCCCAGCCGTTCTCGACTGTGGCTTCTCCTTTGTTTTCCTTTGACGTCTCCCCCTTTTACTGCTTCTCTTCCACTCTTGGAGTGTTTTATTGTTCAGTGTGGTGCCGATCCTTGTGATACATTTTTTATATTTGGACTGTTGATGTGGTCACTTTAATTAGAGCGCTGCAGACAGTTTTACGACTTCACTTTCATACTTCTTCCTTCATTTTTCATCAAACAACAAAAGCACAGCTAATCTCCTCTGTAAGATCATCCGCCCGTGGGCTGGGATTTTTAAAGAAAATTAAAGTGATGATGCCTAGTCTGGGTAGAAGTCGGAATGGGGAGAGAATGTGGCTCAAAATTTGCAATCTAAATCATATTCCAAAAATTGTAGAAACTGAGTCACGCAGCTGCAGAAGGCGGGACCTTTTTCTGCAACTTTCCTTTGATGTCTGCTTGTGTGAGCGCCACTTTCTTCTGTTACCGTCGGGCCATTATTCACTTCGGAGGACTTTTCTCCCGGCAGAGGAAAGGAAACACTTCATGCTTTATTCATCCTGTAGTCGATCTGCTTCATGCAAATTCCTGTCCGTTCTGTGTCCATGAAATAAAACTCTCAGAGCTGTTTTTCTTCTCAGTTTGGTGCTCCAGTTCTCCGATGTGCGAAGATTGTTCTTGTTGTGACTTGTTACTTTTAGAATTTCTGATGCTTTTCAGCCCCGTGAAGGAAAAATACAGACCGAAAACACTTTGGACAGATTAACTGTGGTTGTTGTTTTAGTCTATTTACTATAAATGCTACAGGAACATTCCTTCAAGAGACGTTTAGGTATACATGGAAAAACCATTTGCAAACTGCAACAATTCTGTGAAAGTTTCTGTATTTATTTTAATTGAATTTGTCAAGTAAATAATAGTTGGCTGTTGTGTTCCCGACTCCTCTGTTGTGTGCAGATATTCAGTTTTAGCCTGTTTGTGCCTTACATGTGATATCTTCCTCCTCTTTGTCCCGTGCAGCCCGCCTTTGACGCAGTTCTTTCTGGAGTGCGGCGGCCTGGTGAAGACGGACAAGAAGCCTGCGCTCTGCAAAAGCTACCAGAAGCTGGTGTCGGACCTGTGGCACAAAAACAGGTGTTTGCTGCCGTTTCCTCTTGTTTGGAGGGCTGAGGCGGCAACAGTGCTCGCATCTTTTATTGCAGTAGCGTTACAGGGGTGAAACATTTTTGATGTAACTTTGATCATTATTAAATGTATTAACTTCTGCACCTTCAGTATAGATAAGCTGCTTTAATCCCTTCACTTTAGCTCTGAATCGTCTTCCAGAGAGTCTGAACGAATTGAAGGATCAGTTTTGGTAATGTCAAGACTAGAAAGTAATTGGGGGGGCATGGGGGGGCATGGGGGGGATGGAATTTAGATACTCACCTGAGGAACATATACCTGAAAAATCTACTTCAGTACAGTAATGAAGTATAAAGACCGCTTTACTTTCCACCTCCGCTGCACAGTTTATATTGACTTGTATGCCTTTAGGAAGCATTATACGACTCTGATATTCTGTACTGTCCTAGTCGAATACCACTATGTTCAGAATATCCTTCCACCAAAACTCAATTTTTAGAGCAGCTTCTTTTACTTTCCCCACTCTGTGGTGTGGTACGCAATGGCGTGATGAATAGGTGTACTTTTTCTTAAACAGTTAGTGTATTCCTCCTCTTGCAGACCCTCGTACGTTGTCCCAACCAACTTGTTCCAGGGGATCAAAGCCATAAACCCCATGTTCCGTGGATATTCTCAGCAGGTGGGTCATCCCCGATGATGAAATGAACGTGCAACACAAAGAAAATGTCGAGCCACTGGTCACAGTCTAAGACATATTCAGCAGAGTTTGACTTTTTCCAATAGTGTCAATATGCCTCATGTTTGTGGTGTTGTTTACCCGTCTGTGCGTATATTCAAATATGTGCATTGAGTTCACTTCTTTTAATGCGATATTAACAGGTCTGTCATTACCAAAGCTTTACACACACACACACACACGCACACCCCCACGGCTTGAGAGTGAAATGTATGTTTGATTATAGGTCGAAAGCAAAGTTTGATGCATTATAGACATAAAGGATTTGAAGTGATGTTAAACTGTATTTGACTTGTGTCTGGGGAAAACAAAAAGGCATTTATAAGCCTGAGTGGTGGGATGATAAAAGAGCCGGGTTCTTTTTGGCTTGCCAGTGTTTGTGCTGATGAGTTAGCTGAGGAATATTCATTTGTCACGCCACGCTGGGCTGCACAGCCTTGAATTTAGCACTGCTTCGAATGAAGTTAACATTCCAGCTCCTGGGAGAAGGGAGTTCATTTGGTTTGAGGAGGGAAATTAGATGCCTGAGGTTCACTACGTTTGCGAACACATTTGTGAGCATTGGGGTTTTGGATTCACAGATGCAGGATAGGTGAGGCAGTTGATGCATAAAAGTTGGTTAAAGATTAGCATTGAGAAAGCATTACAGTGTCTGTCAAACTCAATTACAGTTTGGAAGAATTACAGCTAAGACCTGAATAAACATTCCTTTTAGAAAGAGGGAATTAGGTGTTGTTTTCCCACACAGTGATGAGCAGCGGCTCGACAGACAGAATTTACCATTTTGAATTTATCAGCGACGTCAACTCAGATTTTGTCCGTTTCTTCCACCTTCAGGACTCACAGGAGTTCCTGCGATGCCTGATGGATCAGCTGCACGAGGAGCTGAAGGAGTCGCTGCCGGAGCCCTATGAGCAGTCCAACGGCATCACGGTAGACGACGGCCCCGAAGAGGACAACCACAGTCAATCGGACAACGACTTCCAGTCGTGCGAGTCCTGCGGCAGCAGTGAGAAGGCCGATAATGAAGTGCACGTCGGGACCGTGCTGCCCATGGATGACACCAACGAGGCAGAAATGCTGATTCCTGAGCAAGACGAGATCCAGGCTAACAGGGAGTGGCAAAAAGAGAAGAACATGATTAATGACCTTTACCGCTCCGGGGTTAATGGCGTCATGGGTGGAAGCACTGGGGCTGACATGGACAAAGATGTTGACACCACCACGGAGACCACGCCCATTATCAGCAGCCAGGGGGCCCTCAAGGTGCAAGGGAGAGCCTCGGGTAAATACATTGTAGAAGACACCTGCTGGATCTTATTTCCTGTCATGATTTTATTTTATTTTTGTAAATATTAAAGTCTTGCTCGTCTCTTCAAAAAGATTGCTTTCCAGATATCCAGATGTCCAACAACACAAGACCACAAAGTCCAGTCCCTATGGAGGGACACATTACTAAAATGTCCAGCAGTCCACCCAAAGCGTCTGGCTGGCCCAGCCTGAACCCGGCGCATAAGAAAGGTATAGGCGTTCGCTCGGTGCATAATCACACTCAGCCATATTCGAATTGAAAGCTTAGAAGTTCACGGAGTTTAGTCAAGTAACAGTATCTCTTGTCCATCTCCGCTGCCTCATTACTTTACTGTAAGTCGCAATTCTCATATTTCTCCGGCTCTCTGCTTTCCCACAGCAATGACCACTTTCTCTCCACCAAAGAACAAGCGTCAGAAGAAATATCGCAGCGTCATATCCGACGTGTTCGACGGGACCATCGTCAGCTCGGTCCAGTGCCTCACCTGCGATCGGGTCAGTGTGGCGCCAAAGATTGCTGATGAAGAATCGTACTGACTGGACAAAATGTGCCATTAGTCATTTTGATGAATTTAAAAACTAATTTTATTTGGAGAAATGAGAGTTGGGTGAAGCCTTGACCTTAAGTGAAGGAGGAATTCATGTTGCTGCGGCGAATCCTGTTTAAAAGAAGCAGCCAAACAGATGCTTGATTGTCCTTGCTCTGCTCTCATGTCCTGTGATGTCGCTGAAGCTCTGCAACATGTGTTTGCGTGTTGCGGTTTGACCCTTTGTGAACCTTCATTGTCTTCGTGGTCTGTTGTTTCAGGTTTCTGTGACCCTGGAGAACTTCCAGGACATCTCGCTGCCCATCCCAGGGAAGGAGGACCTGGCTAAGCTCCACTCATCCACCCACCAGACTTCGCTGGTAAAAGCTGGCTCCTGCGGCGAAGCTTATGCACCACAAGGGTGGATAGCATTTGTCATGGAGTACATTAAAAGGTTTGTTTATGTACTGTGTGTCTATATTTATATTGTGCCCTCATATTTATTTACGTTATCACCTTAGATATTAGTCACTCGCTGCCTTGAGTAAAATCGCCCTCTGCGTTTCTGTTTTAGTTGGTTCTGGGGGCCAGTGGTTACGCTACAAGACTGTCTTGCAGCTTTCTTTGCCAGAGATGAACTAAAGGGTAAACGTGGGCGGGAAAAAAAAAAAATCTTTTACCAACACAAATGTCAAGATTGATGTTTTTCAATGACTGTGTGTTTACTGTTTTCCAGGAGACAACATGTACAGCTGTGAAAAATGCAAGAAGTGAGTAATTCTCAGTGCCTTGGCAGAGTGTCGAACAAGACAATCCTTTCTTTCATGGATTAAATAATGACTGGACCTCCAGTAAATGCCCTCTCCTTCATCTTCTTTCCTTGTAGATTACGCAATGGTGTGAAGTTTTGTAAAATGCAAAGTCTGCCAGAGGTAAGCGGGCATTTCTCATATTTAATACTGTGAAGGAACTCAACTTTCTCCTTATAAAGACGTGAAATATCGGCTTTCTAAAATGACGGCTATTGTATTCCTCTGCTCCAGATCCTCTGTGTTCACTTGAAGCGCTTCCGACACGAGTTGATGTTCTCCACCAAGATAAGCACCCACGTCTCCTTCCCACTCGAGGGCCTGGACCTGCAGCCTTTCCTGGCCAAAGACAGTTCTGCCCAGACCACCAACTATGACCTGCTGTCAGTCATCTGTCACCACGGCACTGCCAGCAGTGAGTAGGCCGAGCCACTCCCCTCGCTGCGTGAGGCTGGGCAGCTGCCATCAGTTGGCACACACGAACGCCCCGCATTCATTAGCGTGTAGATAAAATTCACACGTACTTGTGAGATTTGTGAATGCAGCTCTAACACATTCCTCTCATGTCTCATTCCAGGTGGCCACTACATAGCCTACTGCAGGAACGACGTGAACAATCTGTGGTATGAATTTGATGACCAGAGTGTGACGGAGGTTTCTGAATCCTGCGTCCAGAATGCTGAAGCTTATGTGCTTTTCTATAAGTGAGTCGACACAGCAAGAATGAATCTCTCTCATATTAAATTGTTAAAAGCAGCTCATCTCATTGAAGATTCCCGGTGCCTCTTTGATTTCCTGACTTACCCTGTTGGTCCGAATATAAGGCGAGTTTTATTTCCTGGAAATAGGTCTGGCTTTACATGCTGGGTTTCAAATGCTTTGGATGTCTGTGAGAATGTTAAGCCACGGGAGGAGCAGGTGCAGCCAGAGCATGAGAGTGATGGTAGCTAAAGCAGCGAGAGAGGAGAGCTCTGTGAGGAAAAGACTGAAGAGACTGTCGACTTATTTAACCAGGAAACACCTGAGTAATTCATTTGAAGTTGCACAGTTTAGCATGTATGAGCTTTTTTTCCCCCAAATATGAGACATATGGCATCGCCCTATAAGCAGTATCATCTTATATTTGGGCCAATCAGCTCTCTTAACTCCATAATTGTGATACTGATTAATGTGTGTTCTGTTTCTGTGGCAGGAAGAGCAGTGAGGACGCACTGAAAGAACGCAGGAGGGTGTCGGGCCTGTTTAACATGATGGAGCCCAGCCTTCTGCAGTTCTACATCTCCCGCCAGTGGCTTAACAAGTTCAAGACTTTTGCTGAGCCGGGGCCCATTTCCAACGACGACTTCCTCTGTTTGCATGGAGGTGTGTACAATTGCAGAACTTTGTTTTTTTTTTTTTTTTTTGACTGAGAGGTCAAACTTCCACTTTTAATACTGTGTCTATAGTGAGTGGAAACACTGAACTGTGCCTTCTCTCAGCTCAGATTCTGCTGTAATCTTTTTTGACTTTGACAAAGTCGGCACAGCTGTCCGTTGACAGCATGGCCAACTTCAAAAGGGGCTTTTACATCTTTTTGTGAAGATGATCCTTTTCCTCCCTCCAGTGAACAAAGAAGACTGAAACGACCCCAAAAGGGTTTGTGCAGATCAAGCGCTTCTAATTTCATGCCATGTTCAGCGGGCTCAGTAAAGTTTAAGAGACGGAAATTATGTTTGAACATGTAGATTTATGATAAAGCCTGGAGGTCTCAGGGGATGTGTTTCACGGTATAAATAAACACCTATATGTTGTTTCCCCGTTGCCTGCTTTCTTCACGTGAGCTCATAACTGGTTTTTCCAGTATTTGTGTAGAAATACGCGGTGAAACAACTATTGCTTTGCAGCACTGCAGCCAGTTATTGTATTCTCAATGCAGAATTGAAGGTGTAACATCTTGATTCACTGTGGTGCACCAAAAAGGAAAAAGTTGAAAGCAGAAGACTAAATTACCAGATCTTTTGTGCCTTAAATGGATTTTTTTTTTTTTTTTTTGTGATTTACTTTTTATAGATTTTTTTAAAAATTTCATATATAAACGAACAAACAAACAATGAACATGGAGACCTTTTAGATGAGCACAAAAACATCAGGGAGAAAATAAATACACAGACAAAAAGACTGGTAAACACCTCCAGTTATCAAAATTACCAAAAAAAAAGAGAATTAAGAAGGAAGTAAACAAAAAAAAGGTAATAACAATAATCGAAATGATTACCTAAAGTCTGGTCTGACGGTGGAGACGCACGTCATCCAATTTTGCCAATTTTCAATAAATGCCTCCTTTTGTGTTCTTAGTTTAAAAGTGATTTTTTTCCATCACAGATCTTAAATTGACTTTAAACTCTTTTTCTTGAGCTGTAGCTTGTGTTGCCTCAGGGTTTTTATTTTTTAGGAACAACGTAGGTTGTTATTATACTAAACTGAGGAGATATTATTCTTGATCTTTCATCCAGTCTGTGAGAAGAAAAAGTTTTGGGATTTATAACTAGGATTTAAAGCAGGAGAATTTGTGTATATCTTCTATTTCACATACTCTGTGTTTCTAGCACTGCTCTGTAATTTTCATAATGTCTCTCTCTTTTTACGGTGTCCTCAGGTGTGCCACCCAACAAAGCCACGCTCATTGACGACCTGGTCGTAATGCTGCCTCAGAATGTGTGGGATCACCTTTACAGCAGGTACGCACAGTACACCGTTATATATCGCGCTGTGGGCTTCTTTATTTCATTCACACGTCGTCACATGTGCAGTATTCGTTTTCACAATGTCTGGAAGGCTCACTCCAAGGAAGCTGTTTAGAGCTTTAAGTAGGGCTTCCAGCTTCTCACAGACGACATATTGGCCAGATGGTTTTCAGGTTACATTAGATTAATAAGAATAGACAAGAAAATGGTATCGAATCTGCTTATTGAACAGAAATAAATTGAATTAAAAAGAAATCACAGTGGCACACCAATCAACTCATCCACAAACAAGTTTCTTATGAATTGAACTTAAGTTGACAGCAGCTGCATTTATACTTCTTCTTCTTTTTTTTTTTTTTAAAAGATGTGACATTTTTAACTTTGCATCAAGTTCAATATTAAAGCGGCTCCATAAAAAACAAAAAAACCTTTTAATTTGGTTTTTAATCCTGGTGGCGCGCCTTGGAAAGAAGATTGGAATGAGGTCGCACACTTTATCTTTGAGTTTGTGTGCAGTCTGGAGGAGATTGCATTCAATAAGCGTAACGGCGGATCTGATCTCACTATCGTTACTTTCCTGTGCTTGAAGTGTTTGTGTCGTCCGCTCTCTGCAGGTACGGAGGGGGGCCGGCTGTCAACCACCTGTACGTGTGCCACACGTGCCAGATTGAGATCGAGAAACTGGAGAAGCGGCGCAAGTCTGAGCTGGACATGTTTGTCCGGGTGAGATTTTTTTTCATTTTTAATGTAGATATTTGAAAAGCTGTGACACAAAAAAATCCCAGTGCATTGTGTGTGAGTGAGCCTCCGTGCAGCCAGGACACCTGGGTGTGTGGAAGCTTATTCTCCAGTGTATTTAACCGGTTGATGGGCTGCATGTGTTGGTGCTCTTCACCCCGGCTGGAGACGAGAGGTGTGACTCTGATGAAAGCCTCATCATTAATGCATTGGGACAGATGCAGCTGTTATTGCCTGCTCAGTGTGCTCGCTCACACACGAGGGCTGTTCACAGGAGAGGTGTGTGTGTGTGTGTGTGTGTGTGTGTGTGTGTGTGTGTGTGTGTGTGTGTGTGTGTGTGTGTGTGTGTGTGTGTGTGTGTGTGTGTGTGTGTGTGTGTGTGTGTGTGTGTGTGTGTGTGTGTGTGTGTGTGTGTGTGTGTGTGTGTGTGTGTGTGTGTGTGTGTGTGTGTGTGTGTGTGTGTAACAGGGATTGTGTGTTTTGGTTTTTTTCCCCTAGAATACTGAAATTGGTGCAGTGTGGCTTTTAGAGCATCTTCTAATTGGAAATAACTACCAGAGAGAATTGATTAGGTTTTCCATCGTCTCTCCTCTCAATCCTTTTATCCTCACTTAATTATTTTTTTTTTCTTCTTCTCCTCCTCTGCCCCCACCCCCACCGCTCTGCCCCTCCTCCCTCCGGTCTCCTCCTCCGCTTCCTCCCTGTGCTCCCCTCTCTCCGCAGCTGAACAAGGCGTTCCAGGAGGAGGAGTCTCCGGTGGTCATATACTGCATCAGCATGCAGTGGTTTCGCGAGTGGGAGGGCTTCGTCAAAGGAAAAGGGAACGGTAATTGGACAGAACTGTTGTCTTTCCCGCTCCCCCCTCCTCAAGTCCTCTTTAAATGTCTCATCCAAAGGTTAAATGTTTCCCACAGAACAACTGATGATCCATCACATAAGAACTACTGATTTCCAAACAAATGGTCACTCGGTGAATCTCCGTAAATGTCCCAAAAAAAAAGTCTCCGGTGACGAGAAACTGGTGTTCAATTGAAACTGTGTATTCCTGTTTCTTCTCTTCATTTTTCTTCAAAGAGTTTGCTTTGTTCCCCCGAGTCAGGTTTTTACCCTGCTACAGCAGAGTGGAGCATTCATTCTCATTCCTCTTGTTCTGTGTTTTTTTTTTTTGGCTTCCCCTGCTTTGTATTGTCACATCTATTTATACCAGCTTGTATCTCACACGTCTGCAAACCTCTTTTTTCCCTTGACTTCTGCTCCTCTAATATTTGTTGTCTGTCGGAGGCAATTGGGGGGGAGCAGAAATCTGCTTTTCATGACATGACAGAAGCATTTGACTTATTTAACATTGTTGCTCTTTCAACCACTTTAGCTTTTTTGAAATATTTAAATATGAAGCTAATTGTGGTGTTTCCCTCTTTTTTTTTTTTTTCTTTTTAAGATCCACCGGGACCAATTGAGAATTCCAAGATAACGGTTAACAAGAGCGGACATTTGACACTCAAACAAGGTACAAATATGACTGCATGATTAAACCTTTTCTCAGATCTGAATGCTTATTTTGAATTAGAACCATCTTTGCACAGAAATTGAGGGATTGTTTCTTGTTTTGTTGTAGCAATGTTATTTGGCATTGGATCTTATACCATTGGAAAGCCTAATTATGTATCTTCCAGATGGTGCTAAATTTGCATTTGTGGGATGAGCAGCAGAGCTAAGGATATGGGTTATATCCATGAAAATTGTGTCAAATTTGGAAAAAGTCCCCAAACTGTTTTTTTTTTTTTCTTCCGTTAACTTGTTTGTGTTTTTGGATGGAATAATTGAAATCTGTTTGAGTAATTGTTCCTTGCTTCTTCTTTTTTCATGGATTCAATACAGTTGCACAGCTCCCCAGCTCTGCTGCTCATCCCACAAAGGCACAGTCCTTACAAATAGATTTTCACTTGTTTAAGAAACCAAGAAGTAATTGGAATTTCCAAACTTTCCGTGCGTTGATCAGAGATTGATTGTATGTTGTTTTTGCAGAGCTTCTATGAATTTCAATGTCGTCTTCACTTTAATCTATACGTTTGGTTGCGGTTTCCCCCGGCAGGAGCCGACTCGGGTCAGATTTCTGAAGAGACGTGGAATTTCCTTCACTCAATCTACGGCGGCGGCCCTGTGGTGACGGTCCGGCCCAACGTCAGCCACCAGGAGGCCGAGTCGTTGCAGTCGGAAGAGAAGATCGAGGTGGAGACGCGCTCCGTCTAAACAAAGCACTCGCCAGTAAACGAAGGAAAACGTTTGAGAAGTGAAAAAGAAAAACAATTTTTATTTTGCACTTGACTTTTTTCCTTTGAAAAAGCATTCAAGCATAGGACCTCATCTGTTCTGCTACACGGCCGCCTTTGACAGAGGGAATTGATGTCTGAAAACAGGTCTGCTGTGTTGTACAAATCTGTATAAAGAGCTCTTAAATTTCTATTAGCACTGTAGTATTCATGTGTCAGGTTGTTTTTGGAATCAAGCATTTACATTTTGTGCAGCTAAACAAAAATTCCACTGAATGCCATACGATTTTTTTTTTTTTTTTTTTTTTGACCAAATGAGCACATAATGTATGCCCATGTGTTGCTGATACTGATGAATCACAATACAGCTTGCTGTAGATATATCACACATCTGTTCTTGTTGTTTGGAAATGTTGTCACTAAAAGTTTAGGAGAGCAATTCGTGTCACTCAAAGTGTTGGAAATCTTAAAGGTTATGAAGGGACTAAATGATTCCTGAGTAGTCTCAGGAATGAAATCTGTGTTTCTTTGCACTGTTCTGTAGATGTACAGATTGGCATGACAATGTCTGGTTTGTATTTGAATGTACCAGTACTGATGTGTATATTGGTCAGGATTCAGTACTTGGTTATTTATGGGAGGATGAGGATGAAGAGGAGGAGGAGGATGATGTGATTTCCTATGTCAATAATACTTTTGTAGAGAATATGTGGCAGGCAGACTCTGTTAGGAATGCATGCTTTAACACTCAAATCCCAGTTTAACATCACATGTAACTGCATGTAGATGCAAAGCAGCTCATAAATTGTGCACGCAGTCCGGATCTGTCTTCAATGAATTGTACAGCTACAGACTGACGTTGTAGTATGGAATAAGCACCATCAGCAATCTGAATAGTCAAAGGCATTATTTTTGTGTATGGGCATGGTGTTGCTTCATGTGCTGGCTGATGACGGTAGGAGTGGGTGGGTGGGGGGTCAACACAATGCTGTACTCCCAAGTTTTGCATATGAATAAGATCTATCTTGATTTCTGCTGGCTGACACTATTAAAACTTGATGAAAACATGTTGAGCGGCTTGATTTTTCTGTCACTTCTCGTGTTGACTTGGAGGCTGAGCAACGGGAGGTAAAGGGTAAATAAAATACAGTTGGCGTGTCAGCGATCGCTCGTCAATTAAGAAAAAGTGGCACCGAGACCGATGGCACAGAAATATTGAAGATAGTGTTGCATTTTTGAGGAGAGCGGCTGAGTCGGCTCGGCTCACACACCCCGACTAGTTGACTGGACTGGAAACATGGCTGCGGCCGAACGTGCAGCAGATTTACGGAAGTGAGGTATGTGCATTTCACGAGCGACAAAAGCTGTTTTGGAAGTGTACCTCTGGCTCGCTTCGTGAGCCGGGGAAAACTGCACAAGTTGAATTTATCAGCCCGCTGAAAATGCGTGCGGCCATGGTGGTTTGCAGTACACAAATACAATCGGCAAAGTTGTGCGCCGAACAATCGGCTAGCCCGGCTAGCTAGTGTCAGCCTGCAGCGGCTAGCCGCTGCTGCTGCTAAACTGGTTACCAGCCGCTCGTTCTGCCGCTCGGCTGCTAATCACGCTACTTCACTCCAAACGTGAACCTTTAGATGAAAACGGTGCTCGGGGTTGGGTTTGTTTTCGTGTGTAGACCGTGTTGTTGTTGGGAGTTATCGTCTGCAAGAGCTGCCGCGCTAGCTTAGCGTGTAATGTTATTAGAGCGGCTCCACGTAAAAAAAACCGCCACGATTTCTCCTCCGCACGATGCGGTAAACAGCCAAACTAGCGCTAGCTAACTTGGGCTAAACTAGTCGAGGAGACCTGGCTTCGCCAGCTCGTCAATGGGACTTGCTGGCTCGCGGCGGCGCGCGCGTGTGTGTGAGGGCTAAACATTTTAATCCCAGCCGTGCAACAGTCTGCAGGCTTGGGAGTTCGAAGCGTTCATGTTTTTATGTTTAGCCGCCGCGGCTAACGGTAAGTTAGTCGCCGCCGCGGCTAGCCTTGCTAAAACGGGTATGCTAGGTCAACTAAGGTTTGGCTGGAAGTTGAGCCATGCTAACGTGTAGCCTCTGCTCGCTGCAGCCTGCTTGGGTTTTTTGGGGGGTTAAAGTGTTTTATTGATGGACCCGGGAGTTGTGGCGCTAACCAACCCGCCGTAAACCGCTGGTAACTTAACCGGCGGCACGTGCTCGCCAGTTTAAACGGCTTCCTCGTGCCTGCAACTTTTTTTTTTTTTTTTTAATCTGCGCTGAAGCTCGCGGCAGGCAGCTGATGAGGAGCCGGGATGGTGCGATCTGAGCGGATCTCATCGGTATGTATTCCAGCACCGCTTCGCGGATCTGCTGTTGCCTGTAGGCCCCGTGGAAGTATTGAACTACAGGTCAGCGACAGGGATGGACAGTCCGAACATATCGCAGAGTAACAAGTTTCCCACCCTGAACGCAGCGGCGGAGGTTAGCCTAGTTGGTTTTTGTCAGCAATCGCTTCCACACACTGCTTGTTTATATGTTTTGACTCTACAGCCTCGATATCTGACTGGAAGCTGCACAGCACCATCTGTTAGAGCCGATCTGTCATGGTCATAGTGATGCAGTCAGCAGGTGCTAACATCTCTTGACAACCAAACAAGGCTTCAGAGGGTCACTGGGAGTGGGCTGGAGTGCGTGAGGTGAAGATTCACTATGGTAGTGTCCAGTGTTTCCACTGCTTTGTGTGAGATCTGAAACAAACTAGAGAGATTTGGGGTTTGTTGTTAGCAACTACACCTTTATGTGATTGGTCCTGAAGGACCCCCCCCCCCCCCCCCCCCACCTCGGATGTTTTAGGTATTTTTCTGCGCCAAAACAGAAGATTGCAATGTCAACTCTGTTATTAGATTAAGGTTTTGAAGCAGGGGGGCTGGATACACTGTGGACAGATCTCCAGTCTATCACAGGGCAAAACCACAGAAACAGACAACTACACACACTCATGTTAACTCCAATTTAAGGTCACCAATTACCTCACATGCATGTTTTTGGACCTTCTCACTGTGAGGCAGGAGCGATATCCTGTTACCATGTGGCCCACACTCTTTTCAAAATACTCATGATTCTGCTCCTACAGGACAACACGGTTAACAATTTTTGTACTGCAAACAACAAATACAATGTTCTATAACATGTCCGATCCAGCCCCCAGGATGACACTGTTAAGTGTAAAAATGAACAAGAGATGATATTAAATTTAATTAAAAAAGACAAGTTACTGTTGTTCCTGATTTATTTCCTGGGGATTGCAGTGAATAGTGGACATAACACTGAAACCCAAACTCTTCAACACTGAATGCCATCAGTATCAAATTCATACAAAGAGAAATAATTTATAAAATTCACAGTATTTAGCATCAGGAAGTACCATCAAACGTTTTCTCTAAACCTTTTAACTTTTTATAGTTTATAGAAATACATTTTAACTTTTTCTCAACATTTTCATTCCTCTTTGCATCAAAACAAAAGGGCAACATGATTTTCTTTTTGACAAATTATATCAAGATGAACTCTATCTATGAGACACCTGGACTAAATTAAGTTCATTATACCTGCTTTGTATGAATGTGGCAAGATTTTAAATCTATAATAAAATTATAGTTGAACGGCTGTAATCTTGGTCACTGGCACCACAAGATGGTATCTTGAACCTCGATATTGCAGATTGTCTAGTCTCCCCTCGGCATCGCTGTTAAAAACAAACACATCTACACAGAAACCTCCAGAAAGCTGTTTCTCTATTTGTTTTCTCTGACGGAAATGAACCCATGTGGCATCGTGGCCTGCTTAATTGTGTCTGGGATAGTGTTAATTTGAGTGTTGGGCAGTGTTCATTGGGAATTTTCTCATAGTATTGATAATTTCTAATGGAAATAATGAGCGTAAATATTTCATGTGTTCACCATTAGATTTGGAATTAGTCTTTTAGTTTCTAGTCATGGTTCGGTTCAGTTTGCTTTCATTCACATAAAGTCAAGACCACATACGTTCTGCTGATTTTGAGTTACAGTTCCATGTGGGGAATTTCTTAGTCGCTGTATTGCTTGATGACTTTGGCTTTTATTTACAGGTTTGTGGTAAAGTTTTTCCTCTCTTACAACCTCTGTAGAATCACAGGCTGGTCTGTTTAGTGAATATTTTTCTTGAACAACACAATTTAATCTTTAAATTTCCATCAGATCCAATTGAAACTGATTTTTGATTCTGTAATAGTCCCAAATAGCTGAGTTGTCCTGATCAGAAAGTATTGTACAGTCCCTATATTTTACCAATCTGACACTTTTCTACAGCCTATGAAACTGGGCTGTATGCAACACTGTTGATTTAACTGAAAAGTGTCCCAATCAGTGACACGTTTGAAACATCCAAATTCCAAATATCTGTAGTAAAAGCAGCAGTGGTCACTTCTTTTTTTATATGTCATCACGTACTTGGTTGTACACCTCCAGTAAGGCTGTGTCTGAAATGTAATGTGGAGATGGCAGGAAGGTCCTTACTGAATATGGCATATATATCATCAGACAGCTGGAGCCTTCTCAGCAGGGCCGATGTGAAAGCACCTCTTGTGAAACCTTTGTGCTCCGCTGCATGTTTACATTTTAGATGTCACATCAAATTGGTTGTATTGAACGAAGCTCTGATGCTTCCGCCTCTTGAAACTCTGGTATTGCAGATCTCGCATGAGGCCTTCGGGCAGTTGTTGCTTTCTCCTTTGAAATATCACTACAATGGCACACTTTTCAGACATTGAGTCGCTAATACTGCTACAGTGGAGTTGTGATTTGTCGTTCAGTCTGCAGAGCTGATCGGCTCAGGTTGCTGATCACGAATCAATAAAAAAAAAAATTGCTAAAATCTGCCTTGATCTGATCAGGACTTCCCGACTGATTAGTGTCCACCGGTGACCTCTCATCAAATGACCTTTGTGCTGCTGTGAGTCATCAGCAGTTTGGTGACAGAGAGGTTTGTCTTTCATAGCAGTTCTGGATTTCATTTGAAAGACTTTAGTGCACTTACAGTTGCTTTTACCTACAATTTTGAGAGAAAAAAAAATCATACTCGCCTCATCCGTGCCTTACTGAACATAGATTCTAATATTCAAATTTTGGATTCAACAAGTTTGTGACATAAATGAATGCATGTAAGCGACATATTTAAAAGCCAAAAAGAACTCGTGCCATTTTAAAGAGTGAACTTCATTCACTCCTTTCGAAACACACAGGCCACATGTACTCTTTATTTTAAAGCTTTCCAGTCGTTACACCTGTCAGGCAAATGTGACATTAGTTTAAGTCTGAACCGAGACAGGATAGTCCTATGTAATATTAACTGAGTGCTGAACTTTCCAACAGGCATTTGAATGCAGCATTAGGCTTGATAAATTATTCATTTAAGCTTTGCCAGTATAATATAAAACAGGGGGATTATTGGAAGAAATTTGTGTTTTATGTTATTATTCAGCTCCACTGTAACTCAAATAATCTTTACGTCCTGATTAGGTTTTTTTTTTCCTCTTTCAGCAGGTCAGATGAGTCGTCATAATTAGTTTTGTTGAGGAGAGTCTCAGGGTGAGTGCTCAGTGTGAATAACCCGCTCCCTTTTTCGTTTTTCTTTCTCTCCCTTGTATTTTATGCATGGATAAATCACATTAGCTTTCTCAGCTGGAGTCTGTAGTCAAGTGTGAGTAATTTGTACATGTGCCGTTGCTTGGTCCAGGTGACTATTGTGCCGGCTCTCTCAAGGATTACGATCAAAATGGATTTTGATGCTGGCTCGCTTCTGGTTGAGACAGTTCAATGTTACTACAATGTGCTAAAAGCAAGGTGCTGTCCTGGTATAGACATAAATTAGCTTCAACATTAGTTTTGACAAAGGTCAGCCTCCAGATTGCTGGACTCGGAATTAATGTAAATGGGCACTTTTTCCACAATGTTAATTGATGCAATGCGCCTGACGACAACTGAAGACTACAGTTATATCCAGTCGTGTGCTAAAGGACACCCAGTGAGATCATCTCCGGCTTAATGTCACTTTTATATGCCCTTTACCATGGCATGTTTTTACTGTCCTCTTTCTTAGATTTATTAGCTGCACCATGATCCAGAGGACATGTAAGTATCAAGTTATCCGCGTGCGTGTGTTGGTAAGAAATATTCTTGGGAATTTGTTGTCTTTGAACCAGAGACAAGCATTTCTTTGCGATCTCAAAAGTTTCCTACTAATTGACTGCATGTTTCCATGCATGCATATTGTGGTTGTTGTTTACTGCACTCTCCGATCAGGATGTGGAGATGTTGGAGGTATCTTTTGTGGTTTGATCATCGGGGACTTCTCGTTTAGTGTTCGATGAGTTTTTATAGCATCGTTGCTTTTAGTCTTCCAAGGCTGTGTATTGTATTTTGTTAAATTTTTTCTTTATCTCATGTTATGACTTTTGTTGTCCACAGAATGAGAAACCAGCATTTTAAAATGGTTGTGATGACTAATCCTGCACCGGTAATCAAATCATGTTTGCTTCAGTAACATAATCCCATTAGATGTTTACACATAAGTTACATTTGAATGGAAGTTATCTCTTAGCTGTGAAATGAATTATCTATACAAAATGAGGTGATTAAGGTTGATGTACTACATGGTCACATTCAGACGGTGTTAAATTTCCAGTTTGCTCTACTAGCCTGGATTTTGTTGTAACTCACACAAGTATATCTTCATCTGCAGGATGCCACAATAACCCACAGAGCGAGTATTGGAAGGCTTTGTTGTGCTTTGAATTGTGTCAGGTTGTTCATTGTGCAAATCCTCATTGGAACATTTCACTTTGTGTATGTCCTGACAAGTTTTGGGAGTACTGCAGACCGTTAGCATTCTGGCACACCTGGTATGAAGAGATAAAAAGCCTACAGTGTCTGATGACAAGCCTGTGTCTGCAGTGTTATCTCTGCTGTATTCAATGTACCCGTCACAATGTGGCTTATGTGTCATAAATCAGTCAGCTGGGAAATCACATTTATTTTACACAGAAAACTATTTAGCCAGGTAATAAAAGCCAGGTAATAAAAAAAGCTGTTGCATTGACAGTTTTTCTTTTTCTTTGATAGGTAATACACCTTCATAAATATAACCTGCTTTACTGACCTAAAGACACATCATCTTACCAAGCTCATAAAAATTAACTTGAAAGTCTTTTCATTCATGACATTCAGTCATTTACACTGGATTGATTGTTGTTGTCAGTGTAAAATTTCCTGCAGTTCTAAATGCATTGTCTTTGTAACCACCTGGTATACGACAGCTAGTTTTGCCTGTGGACAGAAGGTGTTGCTTAGATACAATGACAGAAGAAATCAATACCTCTCTTGTGTGAGCTGAGAAATGACCCAAGCAGTATTCAACAAAAGGCTTCTGGAATATGCTTTTGTTTGAGACACCCCAGGGGTAATGTTCAAATCTATTTTAATTTTTTTCTTATTTGTCCTGCCATGAAACCAATCACACCAATGCTTATTGGCATATTAGAATTTCATTGTTTAGCTGGGTGAATTGGCTATTTGGTCCTTAGGCAGTTTAATTAAGGATCTGTTGGTGTTTGTCTTGCAGGTGCCCACATTCTGCTGCAGAGGAGAGCGCACCAGGATGAGGAGACTCTAGGCACCCGCCGTAGTATGGCCGCGTCCCGTTCCTCGCGTGTCACAAGGTCATCAGTGGGACTCAATGGATTGGATGAGAACTTTTGTGGTCGAACTCTCAGAAACCGCAGCATCGCCCAGCCTGAGGAGACTCCAGTGTCACCTCTTCCCAGGGCTCGCTCGCCCAAGAAGAAACAGGAGTCGAAGCAGGACGCCAAGCCGGAGTCGAAGCAGGACGCCAAGCCGGAGTCGAAGCAGGACGCCAAGCCGGAGTCGAAGCAGGACGCCAAGCCGGAGTCGAAGCAGGACGCCAAACCGGAGTCGAAGCAGGACTTCAAGCAGGATGCCAAGGACTCCAAGCAGGAGTCAAAGCAGGACACAAAGGACGCCAAGCAGGAGTCAAAGCAGAACACAAAGGACGCCAAGCAGGAGTCGAAGGAGGACGCCAAGAGCGAGTCAAAGCAGGACGCTAAACAGAACACGAAGCAGGATGAAAAGCAAAACACTCACTCACAAGTTGGCTCACAGCAGACCGTGTTACATGAAAATGTATTGGACACCAATGTGTCTCCAGCCGAGGCTGAACAATGGACTAGCTCCAGGAAGCGGGGCGTGTCCTGTATAGAGAAGGACGTGAGCCCAGAAAAGTCAGAGAACTGTGATAAAGGGAAGAGGGCACAAGATTCTTTTCCTCAAATTAAAAGGGCCAAACGCTGCTCCCGCTCTGGAGAGTCTCAGGGACAGGAGGAGGACCCCGAGTGTCTGAAACCTGAAAGTCCAGTCTCTTTACCAGAGCCTAGTAAGGACAGTTGTGAAGAATTACCCAGCCAAAACTCTGCCAACACAGATCCGGCCTCACCTGTCCTCAGTAAGCAGGCAGGTGAGCTGACGGGGAAGAAGGCAGAGGATGGTTGTTTGGAGTGTGATGGGGCAGCTCAGCCCCCAAATGATCACACGGCCTCTAATGGACTCCGAGAAAACAAAGCAGAGAAACCCGGCACGCTCACTGAAGAGCCTAGTGCAAAGCGCACCTCTGTCACAAACTGCCCGTCTCTGCTCAACGGCAGTCAGACGGGGGCGCCCTCATTCCCTGACCCCGCCGTGCCTTGTAGAAACTCTGACCCGGGGCAGATGGATGTCTCTGGCTCAGAGGTATTGCCAGCCTCATCTGCACCAAAATGTGAGGGTGCTCTGGTGGATCCTGTCCCCGAGTTGATCGTGGCTAAGGAACAGGAGGTAGAGGAGATGGAGGTGGATGTGGTAGGTGATCCGTTGTGTTTGGCTTGTGAAGAGCAGGTGACGGAGAACCAAAAAGATGCCAATGGCCGAACTCCAACACCAGTGCAGGAAGTTGCCACTGCTTCCACCTCCTCCTCCTCCTTTGCCTCCTCCTTTACCATAAACATGAACAGTAGTCCAATCAACAACAACAGCAACTCAGGAGAAACTACACCCCCTCTAACAAAATCCCCCTCCCCCACAGAGCCAGGGTGCAACCCCTCAATATCCAACATGTCCCCCTCTTTCACAGAACTATATGAACATAGATATACTTTGCGGACCTCACCCAGGAGGGCTGTGTCTGGTGGCAAAGCCTCCTCCTCCTCCTCCTCCTCCAAGCCCAGCTCCCCTCCCAGAGACAATGGTCCCTTGAAGGAAGAGGGTGAGGTGGTGGTGGGGCTGCAGGAGGACTGCCCCATGGAGGAGGAACCTGTGTCCTCAGACTCTGTCGGCCCCTCTAGTGAGGAGCCAGTTTCTGTTAATGCTGGAGAGAGGGCAGCTGGTGAGGACGGTGGTTCTGTGGAGGGCAAAGAAGCCGAGGGCAACAAGGAGCTGACACAGAGCCAGGCTGCTTTGGAGGAGGAGGAGGAGGAGGAGGAGGAGGAGGAAGAGGAAGAGGACGAGCCAGACGTGTATTACTTTGAGTCGGACCACCTGGCTCTAAAACACAACAAAGAGTATGTGGGAGCCCCTGAGGGAATCTTTCTGTTGATGTCGATCATTATATTTACGCACGTGGATTTCTTGTGTGTGGCTAAAAAAACCACTCAAAGCTGCTTTTGAAGCGAAAAGGGATTCTCTGTTCAAAGATCACTCTGCTTTCATGAAAAGTATTTGAATTCAAATAAGTTCAGTGTTCATCACACGTGAAACTAAATGTTGATTCACTGTGATTTAGGCAAAATATAAGCAATCACAATGATATCTTTGATCGTGGCTCTATATTGGTGGTGTTGCATCAAAAAAACGAGACATTTGTGTGGCTGACGTCCAGGTTGTCTTACCACAGACAGCATGAGTGCAGTTGGATTTGTGGTTCAGTTTGCAGGTTCCCTGGGAGGAGAGATGTTGCAGATTCTTTCCAGAAATGCCACAAGAGCCACTACTCCATTCTCTTGATTTATTTTTGAAAAGCGCCAGTGGTGTTCAAATGTGGCTGGTGTGCACCATAACTTTCTTACATGCTGAAGTATGTTCTAGCAGTTGTGCCTAATTTAGTGGAGCGCAAAACTGCCGTCGCACCAAACTTTATGATATCCATATCACACACTGTCGCAGCCAATGATTTCATCAGACTGCTGAACTCAGTCCGGTGGAGCATTAAGCCTGTTTTCCCTGTGTGATTTTATTGTAATTTTTTTTTTTAAATCAAGCATCATTTGCTTATGTCCATCCAAGATCAGTATAAAATTTGTGATATACCGCAGCTAATCCTCCGCCACATTGAGATGGCTGTTTAATGTACTATTCGCACAGGATTAGCATTACCTGGATATTTCTGGTAATTTGTGAATTATCCCCCAACTTCTGTGTTTCCTGCAGTACCTTTGCACGGGATAAGCAAACTGTATTTTACTAGAATTTACTGACATTACATCCCGGATATGAAGTCCGTGCAGGTTTCAACATCCGCTATTGTCACGTGGTCTGTTGTCATCGTGGCAACAGTATATATGTTAAAGCAGCAACATAACTTGAGAACAGTGAGAAGCATTGTCGGGATAGCGGGCCGTGGGGGCGTTTGTGTTAAGCCTGTTGAAAGATATGCCTAGAAAAAATGGCTCCCCGCATGCTGCAACAAATGTCATCCATCTCAATATCCCCTGAAATTTCCCTCTTCTTCTTGATCTCTTTTTGCCGTTTCTGACAATGGTCCATAGGCCTGTTTTGTATAGCCCTACTCCTTCATTTGCACCTAAAATCCTGTCAATATTTTCCATTGCTGTCTCAATTATTCAACCAGGAGAAAGGGAGAAAAGGCTGCGTGAGTTAAAAAAAAACCAACAAACCCCAACACAAATACTCTCTAATCACTGAGATGCAGATTTGCACGGGACTAGTATTATCACAGTGTTTGCCAAAATGTGGTTGGTAGTTTGCGGTGGAATTTTTTACTTTACAAATTGCAGACATGGCCCATTCGCACGGGATTGAGATCAGACATCCTCCGCAATCATTACAAATAAACCACTGGTCTCTCGGTAATACTAATCCCGTGCGAATAGGGATTTGGTCTAAAGAGATCAAACTTCTCTATCATTACAAGCAAGGCATGAGTTTTAAACGGGATGCAATGAGTTGTAAAGGCCCACAATCCACATTTACAATAGCCAGTTATATCAGTTCATGTTAAAATCAAACATTTCACAATTTCACCTCATTTTTAATTTGCCATTTGTTTGTAAAATCAGTTTTCATTCGTATTAGCTCCTTTCAGAGTCTTTTGTTGCGTCCGTCTTAAAATCTTTCTATATGTTTGAAGTCAAATTTATGTTTAGCTTTTTTTCATGAAATGTTAAAATTTCTGTTTCCATGTCTTGTTTTTATTTTATTTATTATATTTTTGGATTTAAAGTAGTTTTTAGCTCAGATTTTCTTCTTTAGATCTGTCCATGTTGATTGTTTTGTGTTGATAAAGAAACATGACATTTACAATTATTATTAGTGTTGATGAAATCACAATTGCTAAAACAATGTGATATAAATGCAAAAACAAACAAACGTGAAGCGATGGAGTTTTCTTCTGTGTTTTTAATCATTTCTAACACAGGGACATAATGTTTAGTTATTTCAGGACCTTTTTTCCAGTAAATGAGTTTTATTTTTTGTTGTTTGATAAGCATCTAAATAGAGCTGCAGTCTTATTGTTTAGTTTTCTCATGTTTCAGCGTTTAATTTCCACCTTATGTCTGCTGCTGTGACTGTGTGAATTAGCTGCCTGGGGCGGCTGGATATTAAACGTGACTGTTGTCTTGTTTCTCAGTCAGATGAGTCGTTTTTCGAGGAGATGGATTTCTCAGTGTTGACCTTTGTTCGTGGTTAGCTGTCATGCAAGATCGGATGTTTATGGTTGTGGACAAGTCCCACGCTGTGCTCAGTCCGGCCCCGCTAACTGCACTGTGGCAGCGCTGCTGATTTGTGCTGTATCTTCGCAGCAGGGCTCCAGGAGTTTTGAGATCAGCTGAGGCCCCCTCGTCTCCCAATGTTATTGTTAGTGAGTGTTTCAATTGGTTTGGTTTGTGGATTTAGAACAGGATTTCATTACTCTCGTGTAACAAAGTAATTCAATCAAGTTTCTGTGACACGCTGAGGTTTGGATCCGGCTGAGTAAGGGGAATTTTGAAGCCTGCGATCAATGCAACTTGGACTCGTTTTTAGGAAAGCATGACGCGGCATTTCCGAGTTGCTGAATGGAGAGAAATTGACTGAGCCGTGATTGATGATGCGAATACAAAATACCATGTATTTGCATCTTTGTGTCAGTTTTGTGGATTTTGACAAATGTCAATTTGTTTACAGGCAGGCTCCAATTCCTATCAGGCCTTAACATGGTGTCAGTGTTATTCAGCCCAGCTTTCAGGTCAGTGGAGCTCGGGCCCAGTAGGTGGCAATGAAACACCAGTGTTGTCCCTGGACACTTGGAAGAAGTCCAGAATGATGATCCATCTCCTTTTCATTTCTTTAAAACAGAGTAATGCACAGCTCATCTGGGCAGCTGAAGTTGGCGCACCTACTGCTTTTAATCAGAATAAAACCTTAGTACAAAAATGGTGAAGCAGAAGTTGGTGTAACACTGTTGCAGAGGAAGATCGAGTTGAAGACCAAATACTGTTAAGCACGGTTTACTCATCAGGATATTTTACTTGTAGCCTGTTTTAAGCACTAGCAGATGTTGAATAGTGTCCTGTGCATAGATATTGATTCATGTCGTGTCAGAGGAGATTGAGCCACTCCGCTCCGCTGAGCTTCACCTGCAGTACCTTCTAGTCAGGCGGGATGCTGTGACATAGATTTAGATTCCTCCTGCTCTGCTTACACAGTCTGAGTCAGGCCCACACTTAGTCATTGACGGCGCAGTTAGCAGTTCTCCTGTTGCCCCAGAGTGTGTGAGTGGAAAGGTCAGACTTAAAGTGCTGAAGGTGATGCAAGCAGTGCATAACCTGAGTGTTTTTCTATTGATATCTGCTCTAAAAGCTCAGCGATCCTATCATTTCTTTTGCCCCTCTGAAAGTCCATGATTGGCTCCATTAGAGAGGAAGCTATTTGAGTTATTTGCTGTTATGGCGGCTTCTTTAAAACACAACTCCTGTGATCATAGTTGCATGGATAAACAAGTATATTGCAAAGCAGGTGGAGAATGTTCAAAAAAAAAATGTTTTGTGCAGTTGTTTTGGGTCTCAGCAGCTTATTTCAATTATGCATGGTCTGTGGGCTAAAATCTTGATGCACTGCAGCATTGCAAGTGTCAGGTTAAATAATGTAAGCAGTCCCCTCCCTCCACCCATGTCTAACCCTGCTTCCCTTTATGTCAGTTATCAGAGACTGCTGCAGACCATCGGAGTCCTTGAGGCCCAGCGCACACAGGCCATCCTGGACCTGGAGACGCTGGCACG
This sequence comes from Lipophrys pholis, assembly GCF_963383615.2. Lineage (NCBI taxonomy): Eukaryota > Metazoa > Chordata > Actinopteri > Blenniiformes > Blenniidae > Lipophrys > Lipophrys pholis. Next base: position 43,813,252 of record NC_137635.1, on the reverse strand, counting down.
TCACCAGAGAGAGGCACTCTCTGATCCCATCAGCTTTGTGGAGCAGCTGCAAAAACAGGTAACACTGTGCCAATGTCCATCCGCATAAAAAATGGTTTTAAAATCCAGAATACTTAGGGTGCTCCGGTAAATGAACTACAGAATGAAAGCAATTATTTGGAAATCTCACAAAGTCCATATTTTATTCCCGATAAATTCTAAGAACATATCAGATGTTAAAACGGAAACATTTTACCATTTCATAGAAAATGAAAAGCTGTTGAGATGGAAGCAGTATGTGTTTTAGGATCATCTTGCTGAAATATTCAAGGACTTTCATGTAAGAGATGTCACAATGTTGCACTGAAGCCTTAATGTGCAAGTTGCCCACACCATAGGCATTAATGCGACTACATACTAACAGAGATGCAGGCTTAAGGACTGTCCACTGATAATGTCCAGGAGCAGTTTTCCATTATAAAGCTTTGGCCCAGAGTAGATGGATTGTTAAACTTTTGACTTCATTTGGGGATAGCATAGTGTACTCTGTTCATGGACAGTGGTCTCTGGAAGTCTTGCTGAGCCCATGCAGTGATATCCAGTGGAGAATTATATGTAGGTTACGTAGTTTTAACTTCCAGCCGTGTCCCTTGCACATAGTAGGATGCTTTCTCCTGATTGCCTGAATCTTTTGAACGTATTATACATGATAAATGATCGGGTCTTCAATGCTTCATGTTACTGTCAGGAACTTTTTTGTAATTGTTTCTCAATTTTTACACAGTTTTACAATTGTTGCCATTTAACTTTATATTAGATGTGAGATTCGCCACCAGTCGTTTCTGATTTGTGCCAACAGCTCTTTCGACCTTTTGTTGCCTCTCTTCCAACGTTTGTGAGATGTGGTGCTGCTGTGAAATTCCAAATGAGCCAATGTTTTCTGTGAAAGGATGAAAGTTCCCTGTTTACTCATCTGATATTTTGTTTATGTTCTCGTGAGAATAAATCTGAATTGTGTACATATACACCGGTTTTTTAAGACACTGATCAGCTTTAATACTCTGAGCATCTGCCAAATGTGTAGGTTTCTGAACACAGTCACAATATGAGTATATGCATATACAATAAAGTACTTAGAAGAATAATACTGGCCAACCTAATACTAGAGGATATGGAAATCAGTTTAGGTGAACGTGTGTGAACTGTAGCCTCAGTTTCCTCTTCTTACATGAGAGGCGCAACTTTCTGCTCCTGTAACCCATCAGCTTCAAGGTTCCTCATGTTGCTCTGTCGGAGACAAGTGATTTCCTCCATTTTCATTAGCTTGAACCAGGCTGGCCATTCTCGTCTGGCATCAAGGATATTTTCTCCCAGAGAACTGCTGCTCACTGGCCATTTTCTCATTTTCTGACCGTAACCCATATAAATGGTTGTGTGTGTGTGTGAAAAATTCCCGCAGATCAGCAGTTTCTGGAATACTCAGTTCAGCCCGTGTGGCACCAAAACCAGGCCACATTTAAATTCACTTTTCTGTCCCTTTCTCAGCCGGCCATCTTGACCATGTCTACAGGCCTAAATACATTGAATTCCCGCCATTTGATTGGTTGATTAGATTTGCTTTAACAAGAAGTTTTCAACAGGTGTACCTAATAAAATGACTGTTGCGTGTATATGCTTATTAATAGATTATTAGTGGTCTTCGTAGTATCCTATTGTTGTGGCGGTTTAGTAATGTTTACAGTCTGTGCTCTGCTAATGATAAATTAAGTCTGGATGATGAATATTCTACAGTGAACAGCCAGACCACATTGATCTACTTTAATACATAAAGTACTCAGTATATGCTCATAAATTTAGTGAGTTTAGTTTGATGGGATCACAGATGTATTCAGCTCTGATTCGACTGAATTTCACTGGACGTCATTTATATGTGTTACTTGTATGTTGTTTTAGCAATGTTCCGTGAAAGTTTATTTTGGATACAACTCTCTATTTTATACTCTGAACTGAATTTCAAGAAGTAAACATAGTGTGGTTGGTTTTGTCATGTCGACTCTTAGCCTTCTGTGCATGCATGGGATGTTTTGTTTATGCATTTATTTATATTGCTGTGGTAACCTCGGTACAGTGGTAAACAAGAGTATTTAACAGCCAGCAACCATGGGATAATCCCCCCCCCCACGTGAATCTGTCACCCATCATTGCTGTTTCTTCCTTGGACCACTTTTGACGTTCCTGACCGCTGCTACTCCCAACATGAGCTGCAGTGAGATTCTGACTCCATCGCTCAGTCACCACAGGCCATGTCAAACTCAATCAAAATCTTCATCCTTCCGCAGTTTTTGTTCTGTTTCTACCATCAATTTTAAAGCCTAAAAGTTCACTTGCTGCCTAACATATCCCAAGCGCTGCCTAGTGAAGTGAAAAACACAGATTATGTCTTCATCATTGCACCTGTCAGTTGTCATAGTGTTATGGCTGATGTGTGTAAATGCTTGTTTGAATTATGTTACTGATGGCTCATAGAATAGAGATGATCTCCTGCTTTAAAAGTTATAAGCTCGTTTCACTGAACACATTGACTGTATACGTTTGTGTCTTGGTTGACTTTTGACCCCTGGTTCTTGTGGCTCTCAGGTGAATCTGGGCTTGCCGTGTCCTCAGCGCGTGGTCCAGCTCCCTGACGTCGCCTGGGAGCAGTACACCTCTGGTCTCGGTGACTTTGAGAGGGAGTTCTGCGACAAGAAGCGCAAAACCCGGCGACTAAAGTTGATTTTCGACAAAGGCACTCAAATTTCGAAACACCTATGATTTTTCTTTTCTTTTTTTGAATTTTATTTGGTTATTTGTATTAATTAATCCGCTATTTTTTTGTTTGTTTGTTTGTTTGTTTCTCATCAATAGAAACACCAGAGCGACTCCTTTGTCATTCCACTTCAGGTTTGCCTGCAAGACCAAAAAGTCCCCTTGAGCCCAAAAAGGAATTCGAAGGCGAAACCTCCACCGTGTACTCGTCTTTACCCACGAGCGATGCCCCAGAGAATGGCAGACAAACACAGGTATGCTTAAAGCATTATTACTAGAACCATCTCTACAAACAAAGCCACAGCCGCCGTCACAGTTCTCCTGCGGCTCGCCCCGCAAATCATCAGCTTATTACCATTTAACACCTCCACCATCCTTGTCTCCTTCATTCATCCTCCTCGACACAGTCAGGCATGTGGCACAAAGGACGGTATCTATGGAAACCTGAGGAGCACGCCTGTCCCACCCCTCTGATCACGTCTCATTTTTTGCATTTGTTGTGTCTTTTTTTCCCCCACGTCGTAACTGCCGCGAGTTAATTCATCGATGGGATGAGACTGTGCAAAGCAGTTAGCGCCGAGCAACCCCTCGATTATTTCAGTTGCGTCCCCTGCTTATATCGCACGAGCACATTTGCATTTCCCCAGACGACACTCCGTGAATTTCAACAGGATTTTTGTTTGTCAGTCAAAAGAGTTGCTGTTTTTCCTCTCCGTCCTCCCAGTGACACATCTCCAGTCACATCTGACAGCCCGGCTTTCTCCGTCAAACTGACGGCTCGGCTGCGCCAGGCACTTCACATGTAAAAAATCTCTCCGCTTGGTGGCGTGCCCATTATTTTGGTCTCGTGTCAATCTTTTTTGCATGCCTGTCACTTGTGTGCTCTCGACAGATGATCAGGGGGAGGATTTGTCACCCAAACAAGCCTGACACATTTAACCAGCTGTGGACCGTGGAAGAGCAGGTTGGTAGCGAGTATCAAAGACGATTCAGTATTTTTGACGTAGCCGATGTGTTTTGTCAGGGGAGTTGTTTAGTTTGTCATAAACCCACATGCATGCAAAAAACAAACAAACCCCAGAACAGGTGGAGAAGCAGTTTTGTGCAGACGAGCAGTTTGATTGACCTCCTAAAACCTTTTTATACTATTTGTTTGATCATCTCTCACCAAAGTGTGATTGATTTTGCACTCAGGGAGTTTGTCCTCGTGTGGCGTTCACGCCATGTTTGTTGTGTCTCGTTAGAGGAAGTTGGAGCAGCTACTCGTCAAGTTTCCGCCTGAGGAAGTCGAGTCAAGACGATGGCAGAAGATTGCTGATGAGCTTGGAAATCGAACGGCAAAACAGGTGACAGAAGAAAAATTTAGATTAAGTACAAACAATTACACAGCTACCAGAGCCCCGTTTAGATTCACTGTTTATTGGACAGTTGGGAATGATAAAGGAGAGTTCATCACAAAAGGTACTACTATGTCACCTTCCAAACTTATATTTTTACCTTGTTGTGGCACTAACTAAATGTTGCCATGTTTTGGCCCCTCCGACCTGCTCGATGATACACGCCGTTCACGCCTTCTGTTTGAAACAATTTGCCGATTTCCTGTTTAAACATTTCAGGTTGCCAGTAGAGTTCAAAAGTACTTCATCAAACTGACAAAAGCTGGTATCCCCGTGCCTGGAAGAACACCCAATCTCTGCATGTACACTAAAAAGGTAATGCTTAACCCTGTAACCACACTGACTAATATTAATAGTATATATTTGAGCGTGAGATGGCCAGCCAATTCAATTTATTAAGATATCTGCTGCTGTGATGATGAGCATGGGTTTGTGTAGAGGCAGTTTTTTTTTTTTTTTTTTTTTCCTCCTTTAAGATGAACTTTGTATAAAAATGTGACAATGAAAGATAATTGAAACAGGATTATATGTTTGGCATTTCTGTGCTGCGGCTTCTTCGTGAATGTCAAATATCATGTATGTATTCATATCAGTATGACCATGATGAGATAAGAAACACTGGTATTCTCAGTGTGGACAGTTTTCAGGCACCTGTGATGTCATTTTTTTCAAAAAGCAGAACTCCAAGCAGGACTTTTCCAAGATAGTATTGCTTGGATCATTTTCATTTTGACTTACTGCCGTTAACAAGTAGTTGTAATTGTCTGATTTCAAAACAATATTGTCTGCTCTTGAAATCACTCCTGCATGTTCTCCAGGCATCCAGTAAGAGGCAGCACCACCTCAACAAACACCTGTACCGCCCATCCACCTTCCTCACTTCCTACGAGCCTCCGGTCTACATGGATGAAGAAGACGAGCGCGTGGCGTATTACAACAGCGTGCAGGATCCCTCTGCTGATGATTCGGTCGGTCATGTCTCTGCTTTACAGACACAACGCTTTCTTCTTCCTCTGTTCTCCTCGGACCTTTATGTACACTCGTTTATTCGCCCTGACAACTGATGGAATGTTTAATTTGGCTACTCACAAGCTCAAATCGCCCCTCTTTTACAGTCCCCCTTTCAATTCAGTTTTCTAAAATGTGCCCAATCCCAACAGTCATTTCAGTCCAGTCATCGTTCCAATCAAAAGTAGAAAGACACAATCAAACGTGAGTTAACATAGTCAACATCCTCTCCGTACCAAAGCAGTGACCTGGAAGCAGGCTACAGAGTTTATACCTGACTAGTTCATTTAAATTCATTTCAGCCAAGGAAAAATAACTCAAGCTGCGTTCCTCACCTTGTCAAATGGGTTTTCTCTCACCTAGATGGTCTTGCTTTGCGCCACTTGACCAGATTTGAATGGGTTAAAGCATTTTGCTACAATCAAGGCTTCTTGTACTGTAAAAAGTGGACGAATCGGAGCGAAAGGTGGCGGTCAGAAACTCCTCCCTCCCCATTTGTGCCCCACAACTCAACTGACGCACGCCGTTATTCAAGCCCTGACATTTCTTCCTCCCTCTTTTGATGGCAGTAACCTTTAAGTAAAACCAGGTCGCGGCGTCTTGCTGAGAACACAGGCTGCTCTCTCCATCAGTGCCTTAACAAAACCTCTGCCCGGCGCGGGCCACAATAATCTTTCTCTTTAACAAGTTGTCCTTTACCTTGGGTGTATTTGCAAAAAGGAACTAAAGTCTGCTGAGTGAGTTGGCACCTTAACGGGATGCTGCGCGACCTGAGGAGGGATTGATGGGTTTTGAGGTTTTTTTTCCACCTATCTCTCTAAGAAAGTGGATTTTGTATACGTCAATGTCGGTAAACTCCACAAAGGTTTTCACCTGAGTTCTTTCAGGCTGAAAGACAATCTGTGCTCTCTATATTACGCTCTCTGTTACAGAGGAGACCTGGATTGATGTTTATGTTTATGTTGCTCATGTTCTAAAATTAGACAGATCAATACCGGCCGAAACCAAGTCCGAGGGCACGACACACTGAGAGAATATCTTTATCGAACTGAAATCCTTGGAGTGGTGTCGCCATGTTTGGTCTGTGCTTGTCCTGATGCCTATCGCTCCCTCTGACTCCTCCCCTCATGTGATCAGGACGAGGAGAGCATTCCCCTGGAGCTCCGAAATCTGCCAGAGTACAAAGAGCTTTTGGAGCTGAAGCGGTTGAAAAAACACAAGCTCCAGGAGTTCCAGGAAGATAAGGCTGTGGTGCAGCACGTAGGCTTCAAGGTGAGGACTCTGCACCGCCGCACTCGAAAAATCAATTTAAATTTTAAAAAAAAATGCAGAAGTTATACCTGCTACATTTTAAATCTTGAGATTTTTCAGACATTCATCAATTGAGTGCCAATCAAAAGGATGGAGGATGTTTCACTGCTTGTGTTTTGTGGATATTATATGTACTTGTGTGCTGATTTTGCGCAGTGTGACGTCTGCGGAATGGAGCCCATCCAGGGAGTTCGGTGGCACTGTCAGGAATGTCCGCCAAACAACGCAGTCGATTTCTGCTCCAACTGCTCCGACTGGTGAGATCCTCCACCCCTGTGATATATGGAAATGTTTTGTGAAACACTCTGAAAAAGAGTTGTTTTTTTGCTAGTTTTTTTGCTCCATCTGTTTATTTCACTTTGAAACGTGTCGGTGGCTGCTCCAAAGGCCTCAATGCAAAGAATCCTTCTTTGCATTGAGGCCTGGTAGTCCCCATATGAGAGGGTCTGACGGAGGCAAGCAGTAACGTGGGCGTCCCAGGAAACAGGAGGCAGTTGTCTTTAGAACAACAAAGATCGCAGGACGACATGGCCAACAGACAATCTGGAACTGCATGAAGTCAATCTGGGTCCTCAGAGCTCTGCTATTAGCGCCCTTCATCGCCTGGTCCATTTGGAAAGCATATTTCATGGCCACAAACAAGATACTCCTCTCTGTGCATTGGTAGGATGAGCAACAATCTACAAATGTGGCACCTTCTTAACGGGAAATTAATCAGATTTTCCAGTGGTACAAGATTGAGGCCCCGTTTACACCAGAAAGAGTGAAAAAGCTAAAGTTGCATTGTGTTTCGGCGGTCCGTCTACACAACAATGGGAGTTGCGAATGAAACCACAACTGACGGTGGAACTTTCTGAAAATCCTCGGGTTCTGCAAGCGCTGCTACTGCGCATGTGCACCACCGCCGTGGTAAATAGTTCTTCTGCTCATGTGCGAGTAGATGGACAATAACAAACATGGCGGCCTTAGTAATGGCATGACTGCCAGTCCGTGTTCTGGCTTTATAGTCCATATGGGTAGTTTTGAGTTTTGAGTCACCCTTAATAGCCTTCAATTTGTCATCTGTACGAATTTCTGTGTTTATGGTGTGTAGTTCTCTGCATGTCCGCATGGCTTCATTAGGAAAACAAACAACAGCACCCAATATAAAATCCACATTGTTTTCAGTGTTTCTGACGTTTCTGTGTAAATGGACACAAAAGGGACGCGTTTTCACTTGAAATGTTGACGTGGAGACGGGGCCTTGTTTCCAAGTTTTGCTCTGATGAGCTGTTGAATTAAATCACATTTGACTGTGAAGGTCTCATGAAGTGTGCAGTGAGCGTTGAACAGTCATCCCGTATTGATTTTATTGTTTGGTGACCAACATTCTGGCTCCTCACTTTCCAGCTTGTTCAAGACGGAGACCCACAAGCCGACCCACCACCTGGAGCCGGTGTACCAGGTCCAAACCTTCCTGGACAGAGACTACTGTCTGCCCCAGAGCACAGGCTACAACTACCTGGACCCTAACTACTTCCCCGCCAACAGATGACAGGGTCCCAGGCGCTCCTAGCTCCAGGCTCTCGCCACATATCCCACAGGCCACTCTGTGCACGGCTCCACCCTCCAAGTCCAAGTTAACCGCTTAACCCGCCGCCAGGCAGGACGGCCAGCAGCAGGCGGCAGACAGCCGGGGGCCTCCGAGCACACCACAGTGCTGCTGGTGGGGTGGGAAGGGGGCTGTTAGTAACTAACCTCCCTGACTTGAGCAAGAGAGCGGCCATGTTGGCTCCTCAGAAACAAAGGGAGGGGGGGGTGCCCGCCCCACCTCAGCCAGGTTATTTAATGGATATGTGATTTGAAATGATACACTATTTAAAAAAAAAACAACATAAAAAAAACGACAAAAAACAAAAGAAATCAGAAGGCACACGACATTCCCGAGCTCTGCGACACCAGGAGGGCTGCTCCACGTTTCTCCACCCCCACCCTCCCACCCACCCGTGATATCAGTTACCTCCCCGTGCTGCTCTGAGGGCGGAGAGTCGACGATCAGCGTGGTGACGCAGCATCCGACGGAGATGTGTTGTTTACCAGCGTGTACTAGTGGACTGAGATACACATAGGTGGTCTGTATGTGTGTACGTGGTCTCCGTGTTATGCAAGAGTGAAAAAAAAAAAAAAAAAAGTCCTAGCTAGTTATCTGTAGATTGACTATTTATGAGTCGTAGTGTTCTCGACAGGAGTTTGGGACGCTGCGGGAGACGTCCGGCGGACAGGCCTGTTGAACACAGTGAGCACCGTGTCGTAGCATGGAGCCGCTCGCACACACCGTCACACAACGCTGCTCTACTCATTCACCGCGGACACACACACACACACACACACACACACATTCATCTCCATTACCGTTCCTTTTGCTCTCTCCACTAAAACATGTCTAACAATGAAGCACTACGGCCCGCGGAGCTTCCCGAAGGAAGAAAATACACAAGACTGTGTTTTTGGTTTCTTTTTCTTTGTCCTCCCCCCAATGTGTGCCGTTGTTGATCATGTTGAGTGTACAAGTATATGGTGAAAAGTGAAAAAAAAAAAGAGTAGCCAGCGCTAGTTGCTGTGTGCCATTAAAAGAATTAAAAAAAAATTAAAAAAAATAAATCTCGTTTTGGGGAGTGGGGGGAGGGACCCCTGAACGTGGCCACAACCTCACCGTTCCTGTGTGGCTCCATCGATCGACCCACATTATTGATCCGGTCATCATGCCTCTAGTTCTTTAATTTTGCAGCCCACTATAAAAGTTCCATTTAAAAGATTGTATTTTTATTAATCTATTTAAAAAAAATAAAAAAAAAAATAAAAAAAATGAAGAGGTAGTCGGTCGGTGCCTCTACAGTGGAACAACCCACAGTTTTATACACATAGATTTTGTTGTGCTTGAGTAGACACCATTTTGTATGGTTTTCGTCTCCTTTCCTCACCCCCTTCGCCCCGCTTCAATATCTGTGTATAACAGTCTGTTCTTATGTAAAAAAAAAAAAAAATAATACTGTAAAAAAAAAAAAAAAAAAAAAATGCTAGAGGAGAACCGTGGAAATAAAAGTATGTGAAAATACTGTTTTTACTTTTGTGTTGTTCGTCTTAATGATCACTGGCTTTGTTTATATTGGTAACTTTTAGTTTATTTATTTTTTATTTTTAATAAGACTTCACACAAGTGAGAAAACATTGTTTGGCTTCTGTTACTGGGTAGTTCGCCTGAAACATGAAGAAATGTGGAAAAACTGAGCTTCAACTGGACACACATTATTTTTAAACATAATCCTGTATATAACTTTACAAATATGACATGATTACAGTCAAATATCAGCCCATTCGATTTTTTTAATCAGAAAAGGTCAAATTGTTTATGCCACTTTAGAAAAAGATTTCTAGGGCATGATTTATTTTCATGTTCACTTCAAAGTGACGACATAGAAAAATATCCTTTAGCACCTTTGACATTTTCATTTTAGTGAATTCAGTGAGAAATTCGTCAAAGGATCAAACATGAGTGGAACTGCAGAGGTTGTGGGAACCAGGAGGTTTATAACATTAAGGCCACGATATAGAATTATTTAAATTGCAACAAGCTGGGAAACATTTCTCTCCGACTTCTCCATACACTGACTTTGAAATATATGATTTGGGTTTATTTAGACACTTAAAGAGATTGTCTTCCATCATCTGTGGTCCTCAGACAAGGTCTTGCTGAATCGGCCTCGGCGGTAAACCAAATCGAGATGCAAGTTTCTGTCACATCGACACCTCGGCGTTAAAGCTGAAGTGTGAAAGCAGTGAAACGGGCAGAAATAACAGCAGCTGATCGAATCTGAAAGGAGACGTGATCAAAAAACCTCCGAACAGGATGTTTGAATGTGCATCACATGAAGAGAAGCTCCTGGATTTCTCCTTTGAATGGCAGATCGTTTATCACCTCCTCGACCAGCTGAAAGCCGTGAAATGCTCACATTAAGTGCTCCTGTGCTTTCAGAATGTTCTTTTTTTGGGGGGGGATCAATTTAGAAATGTGATTTTGTAAAGAAGATTGGAAACTAATTATCCTGTGCTCTTTTTTTAATCTCCCTGACACTGTATACGCTGAAGGTAAAGGTCATTTGATGACGCTGTGCACGATCTTTTCTTTTAGGAGGATGTAGAAAACTATTTTGTTCGCATTAACTGGGAACATATTCTGCTTTCCTCCTACAATACAAACGTGTTGGATGTTGCAGAAGAAGGCGTCGATGTGTGAGTGTCGGTTTCCCCTGTGACGGACTGCAGGGTGCACCCTGTCATTCGCTCGCTCTCTGGATGAATGACTGCTCTGTTGTAGTCCCTCCACCAGCAGGTGGAGCCGTCAGATCACAGCTGAGTACACACACGCGCACGCACGCACACAAACCACGCAGAAACGCTCCCTTTTAGCAAATGCACTGGCTTTATTGTGAATGTTAAATACCAAAACTCAAAACAAGCACCTGCACGATGAGCTCGGAAACATACAAATGCGGTAATCTTAACACTCTTAAATTTGTTTTTATGCCTTTTCTCTTTAGACTCGACACACAAAAAAGGCAGTTAAGCTTAACTGTAATTGTTGCATGCTTGTTATAAGATGTAAAGCACAGTGCTGTGGGTAAGAGCATGAGCACACGCCGACATTTCTACTTTTCTTTTGGAGGGGAACGAAAAACCTCGCTCAGCGCGGAAGATTTCACATGCAGCATGCTCTCAGTCACAGCAGGGAATGCTAATTTCTCAGTACAGTTATCTGCTTCGGTATGGCAGTTGGCAGCATATATTGAGGTGGATGAGAGAGAGGGAGAGGGAGGAGGGTGGAGGCAGTTGGTGAAGCAGAAGATGACAACCAGAGGTTTTGTCAGAGTTTAAAGCAGAACGAAGGTTCACTGTTTGCAGGTGAGACATGCATGCCACTGGATTCAATGAGTGAGGTGATGTGGGTGAGTCTCCTTTGGGTGGGGGCGGGCGGGGGGGGGGGGGGCCTTTACAGGTGGGTCTTCTGGAGTTTGGCAGGTAATCTGTGAGAAATCAGAAGGTGCAGGACGACTCCATCGACTGGCAGATCTGAGCCGACACTTCATCCGGCGGCCTCTCGGCGTCGATCTGCAGGAAGAGACGAAACACTGCGAGGCATTTTTTTTTTTCCAGGAAAAGAAGAAGATGAGAGTCTGCGGCTGCGGACTGATGACCTCAATACTAGCCGTGGCATTTAAGCCCACACATAAACGCTCCAGCACCTCATGTGGCATTTAGATGTTCAAACAGCTCATTTTTAAAGAGAAGGCCTGTGATTTCCCTCCTCACGCTCACTTCAGTGGAGACACCACTGAAGAGAATAAAGCTCACAGCACAGAGGACTTCTCCACTTTTATTTTTACGCTGTATCAGACCGTTGGCCAATTAGTTCATGGTCCAAAACTACTTTTTAATCGCCTGTTCACGATCCACTTTTTCTCACACTGAATTAAAAGAGTCTTTCCATTCGACATGTACGAAACAATAGAGACTCAATGGGAGGTGCTTCTATACATTTTTTATGTTTTGAGTGTCACACATTGAATATTGGTCTATCGTTAACATACACCTGAATGATTAATGCAAGGAAAGAAAACGCGGAATTCAGTATTGACTTCCCAAACTTTTAGAGTCCTCTCTAGATCTAGATTATGTGCAGGGATGTATGATATTCAGAGGTAACAATGTTTTAACACTTCATTACTCAAGTGCAGTTTTGTGTATCTGTTACCATTACTTTAAGTATTTACTTCTTTGGAGGATTCTATTTTAATTTCAGTGCATTTGAACAGAGTCGTCTTTGCGTTTGACTCCTCACTGGATCATCGTCAAAACTTTTAAACGGCATTCATGCTGCTTCATATAAAGTTCAGGTAAGTTATCTGATTTTGTTAAATAATTTAGATTCCGACTTAAAACTACGCTTTTAAGCTACTTCCTGTCGTTACTGATGATTAAACTGTAGAGAAACGTTGCGCCATAACAAGGGTTATGATGTTTGTCTGCACATGTGCATACAAATAAATTTAAAAGCTATTCATGCTCTTTTACGCTTCAGTACATTTCAGAACTATTAATTTATTACTTTTACTTCAACTTCAGTAAATAATATGAGTACTTTGCCACATCTGCAGGTTCAACTCATATAAAGTTCATCTCTGAAGTTTTGATGCTGACGTATACAACAAAAAGCTGTGCCTGTGTGTGTGTGTGTGTGTGTGTGTGTGTGTGTGTGTGTGTGTGTGTGTGTGTGTGTGTGTGTGTGTAAAGTGGCTTTCAATTGAGACAGCGTGGATCTATATGCTCCTTTATTTAATGGAAGTACTTAATGGACTCCTGAGGCCCTAATGTTACCGTGTGCAGAAGCCTCTTGCGTTCGTAATGCGCCGCCACGGCCTGGCTGTCGTCACAGAAGCTCTCCACCCTCCTCTGCAGGTCGCTCGGGGGGCCGGAGGGTCTGCCGCGACACTGCAGGCGACTGGACATGGTGTCGGCCGAGCAGCTGAGCAGGAGCACCGCGCCGGGTTCCCCCATCTGACGGAGAAGAAGAAAGTTTACATGGTTGACTTGTCTGAAATCGCTGTCTTTGTTTCTCAGGCGCATAACATCTCGTCACATTTAAACACTCCTATGGAGGGTTGATCTATTCTGGTTTGAAATATTCATTTTTCTTGCCACATGTCTGCATTCTGCTGCTCTGACCTTGGCCTCGTACTCTTCAGCCTGTCTCAGGTCTCTGGGGAAGCCGTTAATCACCAGACCTTTTCCCTGCCGGACCGACGAGCCCACCGCCTCGCACAGCAGCTCCAGCAACGTGTCCTGTGAAACACACACACACACACACACACACACACACACACACACACACACACACGCACACAATTATTTACAATGGACACACAATGAAAAAAAAAAAAACTATTTAGTGAAGTTCTACAAAAGCTTCAATATATATATACAGAATTTCTGACAAATGAACACTTTAATTATTTGATAAAGAGTCAAGAGTCAGTCGCTTTATTGTCATTGTCATGAACACAACGAAATTCCGTTGTAGCAACACAACCGACATAGCATGTTGTAGGAAAAAGAGTGCATTAATGGTTGCAAATAGCATGAATATCCCAAATAGCCATTATAATAAGAGAGTCCAGTGCAGGCACAAAATGTAAATAGTCCTTTTTTTTTTTAGCAGCAGCAGCAGCAAGAGACATTACAGAAAAAACAATCGTAAACAGGGGCAACAAAAACAGAGAGCACATGGGCAGATTGTGGAGTAATGTTGTTGTTGAAGCGATGCAAAGTCCAGGTCCCAGTTCTTGTATTGCAAAGACCCAGCAATGGAAAATATAAATAAATAAATAAAACGTTTACCAAGAAAAACACAATTAGATCACAAATTACTTCAATTTGCACAATAAATCTGTCAGGTCTGACTTTCACAGTTGGCTATTACACAGCAGGTGTTTCCTTTAAGGGAATAACGGTTTCACAGCGCTATTACGGTTTCATTTCAGCTTGGAGTGTGTTTTCTTCAGTGTCACGTGCACGCACACACACACGTGCACGCACACACACACACACACACGTGCACACATTTGCACGTGCACACACAATCAGATGTGCGTTCAAAGAAGTTTACCGCTCAAGAAAATAACTTTCTTACTAGAAGAACTATTAGATGTACTGATTAATGGCCGTGTCTCCAACCACGTCTTCTCCAATCTCATTTTTGAGAATAAATAATACACGGCGGAGCTAATATTTATTTTCAACGACTAAATCTTAGTTTACTGAAAACGGATGAAAACCAATAAAATGAGCCATGTTGTCCCACTAGGAGTGTGAGAAATGTGAGGCAACAAATATGGAATGATTGTCGCTTTCACAATCACAGGGAAAACATGCAAACTCCACACATAATAGTTTGGATTCGAACCAATAACAACTAATAATGTAATCCCTTGCCAATGGTGTAATAGGATAGTTGAGCTATCATGATGACTTTTGGCAGTAATCTGATAAGTCATTACAATAAAGAGTAGTATTAAAAATATATTTTAAAGTTGTAATAATACATAAATAGGACTGCATGGAATAAATGCTTTTTTGCAGTTTTTTTTTGCAGCTTGCTTATCAAAAATATGCTTAGTTGCTTAGTATTCATCGTATTCATTCGTTAAGGATACATAACCAAAAACTAATAATACTTCATTATATCTCCTAATTCTTTTCCATATGAAGCCATCCTACTTCTGGGATGCGGTGGGAAGCCACATCACAGCGCTCCTGGGAGCTGATGGAGGTCAAGGGTCAAGCTCAGGGACTCAGTAGTACTGACCTCCGCTGTATAAATCCAACCTGCAAACTCCTGATCCCAAACCAGCTTCTCTAACGTCCAGGCCTCCACTTATCAAACATATGACGCAGCACTCAATTATGATTGTTTAAAATATTTTATAAAATATCATATTACTGTTACTGTTGTTGGGGTTTCCTTTAATTTGTACAATTTCTCTTGTGTGGTGTCAGAGTCTGGAGGAATGCACAAGCGGGCACGCTGACCATGGTGGGCGTGTCGCCCTCATCAGGAGGATCAGTGGCAGGTGAGCGTCACGTTGCTGCAGAGAGGAGCGGTCAAACTGTTTGCTTCGGTGCACACATGCCTGCGCAGGTATTTATGGTGACTTGAGGTTTAGTTTGACTGATATGTGGAGGGTTAAAGTTGTGCAAGCTCTTAACTGACATGGTTTTCTGATTTTCTTCACACTTTGGAATCATTTTAATGTTGGTATAAAAGGAGAATCCCTTTTTGATTTTGCTTTAAGATTAAAAGAGCCTAGATTGGTGGTGGAGGAAATGAACTTTAAATTTAAATGTATCTACTTTAATTGGAATTTTGTGTGGATGTTTAATAGACAGTGGAAGAGTGTTTTTATCTGAGACGTCTTCTGTCATCATTCATTTAAACTATTAGTTGGTTACTCCTCGACTTCTCATAGAACACAGCAAATCATTTCAATATTATATACACACACACTGTATGTTGGTTTTAATCACTGAAAAATTTGTTTGTTTTAATGTTTGATTTCATATAAAATGATATGGTGAAAATGGTTTGTATAAATCAGAGATGTCAAACCCATTTCAGCCCAGGAGTGATCTACAGCTCAATTTCATCTCCAGTGGGACGGACCACAGAAACGGTGCCATAACAACCTTTAAATTCAAACTTTTCTTCAGGGGGATGTGTGGAGGGTAGTACCGCCTCTGGTGCTTCTCGTCAGTGAGTTTATCATAGAAGAAAAGTCTGGAAGCCTCTTTGCCGGAGCTGCATTGGGATATGCCTCATTTCAATAAGAGAATGTGTTTGTTCAGTTCCTAATTGTTTGTTCTGGTGGACGTTTTCTTCTTGATTACTGTCTGTAATAATGCTACATCTACTTGCTGAGTTTATTAATGGTTGTTGGGCATATTGTAGCTTTTATTGCTGCCAGTTTTAATTGTTTTGTCCTCGTCAGAGCAGCAGCTTCATGATTTCAGTTGTTGTTGTGGGTGATTTTCTCCTGATGGGTCTCTGATTGACTTTGTTTATTGACTTCTGTAGCGTGTTTGCATGTAACTATTACTGTGGATCACTGTCTGTGGTTGCACTGATTTCTATTGTAAGTTATCACTGTTATTCACTGTTTCATATCTCACACATTAATGCTGACGGGTGGAATACATTCCCACAGGGATCATTAAGCACAAGGACCAGCAGAGATGAGGATGGAAGACTCCTAATGGTGACTTTAAGCAGCCATTCACATACTTTGTCTTCAGGTAAGCGGCTAATAATGCTGGTAGGCTTATGATACTGCTTTCTATCTACACAATGCAATCACCCACTTCATAAGGAAAGTAAACTGGAAATCTCCAGGTCTGCTTTCTTTCCACTGTCAACATGCTGGTCCTCAGTATTTCTCTTCATTAGAAGACAGGATCTTGTATTACTCGGGTTGACTCTCGCTGGTCTGAACGGTGTACTCTGTTATATAACGGTCTGGCAATAAAAATGCCATCGTGATGTTATGAATGTTTCTAATATCCAACGTAACCGACTGCAGCCTCCAAGGTTACCATAGAATAATCAATCAAATCTCCAACTGAGCATTGACTTCAGGGAAAAGCTGTTGTTTTTTCCCCAATTTAACCAGGTCAGCGGTTTCCAACATGGTGTCCTGGGTCACTTTGGGGGAGTGTCAAAGATAGTGGGGGTGAGTTTGGGTGAGATTTTGCCCGTTGTATGAATAAAACGTGCTTTTGTAGTTTGGAAGCAGCGTGTGTATTCACCAGTGTTGAGCTTCACTCAGGGTTTTTCCAATTAGAGAAGAGGGTCAGCAGCCTCACTGAGAGTTAATAAGGCAGATCTATGTGTCCGATACCTGCTAATGTATATGTATCTTTACTGCTCTGTGAACTCACGGCTGAGCTGACTGGGAGCACCCTGATGCATGAATTAATCAATTAATATTTTACGAAGTGAAAAAGCCGTCAGGCCTCAGCGTTTGCAGGATGTGAGTTGAGATTTCTTGAGTTTTTTTTTTTTTTTTTGTTCTGTTCGTGTGAAAAAGGGAAAGGTTAAGTGGCCTCACCTCTTCACAGTGACTGCTCTACTACTCTATTCACAATGAATAAAGAACACTCATTTGCTTCTTACGTGGACGTTTTGCGGCTGTGGTGCTCTGTGGCTGTGAAAGGAAAAACTAAGAAAAGGGAAAGGCAGTTGTAATTTATGTTTGGAGAGGACATGACCTTATCGAAGTGCTGCTC
Source organism: Lipophrys pholis (assembly GCF_963383615.2). Taxonomy (NCBI): domain Eukaryota; kingdom Metazoa; phylum Chordata; class Actinopteri; order Blenniiformes; family Blenniidae; genus Lipophrys; species Lipophrys pholis. The sequence continues at coordinate 43,795,880 of NC_137635.1, read as the reverse complement.
GCTGGATATTAATGTCTGACTGTGGAAGCTGGTGTGAGACCCTGAACTGGCAAAAAAGCACCCTACATTAAAAAGTATCAACATAAATATGTAAAGTTCTTATTCTTTGCTGTTGTTGGGCTTAAGCTGAGAGCAAAGGTGTTTGCTGGATGTACTCTCGAGCCCAGAGGTGTCAAACATGTGGCCCATGAGCCAAATTCGGCCCCACCATTGGGATTAATGGATGACAAGTGTAAATATCACAAAGAAATCTGAGCTTTAAACCTTTAAAAAGGGAGAGAGATGAGTCACTTGTTGTATTTTTCTGTTGTGTGGAAATTAATAGAATTAGTTTCTCTGTGTATTATTCAGTACATAGATTACTATATTAAGGTTTACTGAGGGGCTTGATATGGCCCCTAACGGCACCCACGGTGGAGCAGTGGTTAGTGCTCTCGTCGAACATCTGGGTTCAAATATTAACCAGGCCCTTCTGTGAGGAGTTTGCATTTTCTCCCAATGTGTGAGTAGGTTTCCTCCCACAGTCTGAAAACATGTAAAACATCAGGGAAGGAAAGAGAAAGTCATCTATAGTTGATTAGAATAGATTTTCTTTTAGAGCCACCAGCTGTTTTCTGTGCCTATACTGACTGTAAAGCTGTATTTCAACAAGAAAATTAGATGGCACCTTCGGTGTTGCCAGGCAACAGTACAGTAACACTTCACCGAGTCAAGTCGAACTCTCCCAGTGTCATTTTTGTCATTAAAACCTCAGCAGTGAGCCACATGCGATCACATTTTAGATTAAACTCTTAACTCTGATGTGGGCGATATTTGTGTTACAGTGGCTTTCGTAATGTGTCCTGCTGTAAACCTGGAGAGGTGCACTTCAGTAATCCCAATGCGGGATTATTCATCTGTTCTTCACAGACACACACAGAGTCTCTATATAGCTGGTTCACTCGCATAGCAAAAAAAAAATAAGTGCTCTTGTTGCAGAGCACATGGGACATGACCTTAATGTGCAGTAAGAAGCTTAGACAGCTGAGCCTTGCTTGAAAGCCGTCGCTTTCTCTACCGGGCAGACGGAAAGTTCAAGTAAATCTGTGCGTGGGAGTTTTTCATGTGGTCCGCAAATTCACAGTGCATCGCTTTTCTAATCTTCCAAAAATGGAAGGCTTTAATGTTTGCGATTATGAGTTATTGTTTTCTATTTTTGACCCGTGTGTGTGTGTGTGTGTGTGTGTGTGTGTGTGTGTGTGTGTGTGTGTGTGTGTCCTTTTTTAAAGGGACAGGAAAGAAATGATGAAAGATGGGTGTATTTTCTGCCTTACCTTTAGTTAAACACACACTCATGGAAAGCTTTGACTGTCTTTATGTATGTGAGCATTAAAAAGTGAAGCTGGGTCGATACACTCTTTAGATTTGTGTATTTTTCCAAAATTATTGCAGTAATAACAAATCAAATCCACCTACACAGAGCAGGACTTCATCCAGAACTGAATCAATTAAGGCAAAACAATGATTATCATTGATTGCCTTGATAACGCCTTGATTCTATTTTATAGCATTTTAGACAAAAACTAGTGAAAACAATTTGCTGATTGTGTGTGTGTGTGTGTGTGTGTGTGTGTGTGTGTGTGTGTGTGTGTGTGTGTGTGTGTGTGTGTGTGTGTGTGTGTGTGTGTGTGTGTGTGTGTGTGTGTGTGTGTGTGTGTGTGTGTGTGTGTGTGTGTGTGTGTGTGTGTGTGTGTGTGTGAGAGAAGTGGTCCAACAAGGGGAAGGAAGCAGAAACTGTGTAAGGTTTCCCAGGTGATACCTGCATGTGAGCACCCAAAACATATTTGTGGGAAACCAGCAGATCGCAGTCAATTAGTCCTGCGGTCGCATGAGCAGCTGAGGTGCTGCACCGACCCAGTCCCAAAGGACTGAAAGAGGGACGACTGGGACCACCCCTGTGCTCACACCAGTCCCAAGAGGACGGGGGCAATTATTTCTTCATTATCTCGCGCACACTCTCAGCAACAACTCTGAAATCAACCTCAAATCCAGCCGGTTATAAACTCCATTTCCAAATTCATCAGTTACATTTGTCCTGAAAACTTGTATTTTTTGGGGTCTGTTCTGGGGGGGAAAGTCAAATAGTCACTCAGTTTCACGTATTTTACTGTCTACCAACTGTCTGAGAGGGATGAATACTTTACTGAGATCGGGTAGGATTCTGTCAGTTTGCTTTGGAGCTGCGGACAAGATGGCTTTAGGGTGTTTTTAAGCCTCACAAGAAAGGGGTGAAAACAATGAGCCAAGCTTCTGCAGTCAGACCTCTTCAAAACAAGCTGCGAAACTCTGCAAACCTCCACAAAACTAGAAAGTCTGAGAGAAGAAAATCCTCTGGAGGTTTATCAATGCAAGCGAATTCTTTGGGTTTAGCAGTGCATTTTCCTTCTATTAACTATAACTTAGGCTAAATATTGCATAATGATCCCCGAGCAGTCAAGTGATCCTTTTCCATGTCTATTTGTATTCCACTTCTTTCCACGTCGACTTTCCCAGCCGATCGTCTTCTCTTCCTCTCGAAGGTGGCTGTCTCGACTGCCAAACAGCCGCTGCAGGTTAAAACGGAGCGAGGAAGGTCATCCATCCAACCGCTCATGTGGTGATGTTGAAATATCTGCCAACTGTAACCGTGCCAGAGTTCTTTTTTTCCCGGAGAAATACTCTGACAGACGAGTTGCCAGAAGGTGACGCTTCAGTCGGTGGGGAAATCGTAGCGATAGAAGCATGAAACTTTAAAGTTTATTGCTGCGTTCGTCATATCAGGTCAGAAAACATGGATGAGTAACACCCACTGCTGCGGTGGATATGCAAGCATTAAATCAAGCGTGACTTTTATTTCACGAACTATAAGAGTAATCCGAAATGAAGTACAAACCGCGAGAGAAGAAGTCACAAATCACAAAGACTGCTGTGGTTTTACTGCGTTGTGCTGCTTTAACGTTCCCTTCAGGCTTTGCAGCGGGGATGTGGTATCATCTGCTTGTTAACAGTGACACGATAAATTCTGTGGTAACACACGGACGTTGAGGCTCTGCTGTTAATACCAACATAAATAAATATATAGTGATTTTTCACTCTGCGCTACTAAACATAGTTGCACAACAGACTCATGCTTCGCGTGTCAATTGCACTCTCCAATACAGAAGTGTTGCACTATTGCAGCTGTTTGATGTGATATAATGATACTCGGCAGAGTTGCCAAATGTACTCTCATCTTGACACGTGCATCAAATAAATCAGGCATAATAAAAAAACAAAAAAAAAAACATATTTTGGAATTAACTTTTTTTTGTTGAAAACCAAGACTTGGCCTTCAACCATTATTAATGTAATCACAAATGTTTGTCAACTTCTATGGTTTCATTGTGGACAACTTATTTTCTAAAAGTAAGTTAGGAAAAGAGATTTGTTTAAATGTGAGATGTCCTGAGGGAAAAGTACTCAAGTAATTATTCTTGTAAAATGTATGGTAATGAGCACAAATGCTCCTGAGAGCTGCTGGTGATCATGTGTCTCTCTATCACAGTCTAACACACTCCTGCTCTCAGTACCAGAAGCAGGCAAGATCCAGAAGAACGACTCAAATTCAAGCAAGCCAGAAAAATATTCATCTTCTGTATTGCTTTCATTTACTGTTGATGATAATTCTGTTATTACTATGCAATTGTTCAATGATAAGAATGTTTTTGTTTCCTTAAAATGAACTTTTAAAAACTAAATCTGAAGCAGGACTATGGAGCCTGCCATGTTGCATTGGAATGAGTCTCTCAAACACCAGGATGGACAAAACAAATGTGGGGAGTTTAATGGCCACTATAGGTCCTCCTATTTGGCGAACCTTTTAAAAATAAAATGCCAAAACATGTTTTATGTCCAGAAAGGTTTCAGTCATTTGCTAAAACAGCTCGACTGTAGTCTGGGAGCATTTTCAGCACAGTCAGTGTTGTAGTGTGTGTTCCTGGCAGCAGGGTGGTTCACGTGGGATCGACTCTAAATAAACCGCAGTGATGAGAGAACATGGAGTGTGACTGTGTGACTCACTTATGTGTTTATAACAAGTTTTGACAATAATGGGCTCAGAGGTGCAGATATATCCGGATTCGGTGGCACAATCTTTATCCTCTACGTTGAGAAAGCAGAAAAACTCTTTGCTCTGAATAATTAACAGGCCGTTTTCAAAGATTATTGCTCTAAATCATTTTAGTTAAAAATCATCTTCTGTCTGCTGTGACAAACTGTGAGTAGACAAAAAGTTGAAGGACATTTGTTACACATGGAAGCCGATCAAAAACTGCAATTCACTCCGGTGGAGTACACACAACGCAAGTCGCCCGCACAGCGCACATACATACACACACATACACACGCATTACGTTACCATGCATTATGAGCACAATACATTGACCTACAAAGTCCCCTTGCATAACCAGGTCATCTCCTCTATTTCTTGTTTTCTTGGTTTATTTCTTTGTGTGTGTGTGTGTGTGTGTGTGTGGGGTGGGGGGTGGGGGGGGAGATTTATGTTCATCTCTGGAAACTGGCACACAATCAAACCATCCACCTGAGGCTGGTGCGTTATTACCCACATCAGTATATTTGAACCATGGTCCTTCACTCACTGCTCATCAGATTGTTTACCTCACATGGTGTCCTGTGCATCAGGCTCTCGCATGCTCTGGTAGTTTTCTGTTGATTTTCTTGTATTAATCCTTTTTTAAAAATAATTTTTGGGACCCTCCAGGCTGCTTCCAGGTGCAAAGCTTCAATGCTATCCTACTGACATGACACCTCCTGCCTGCCCTGACTGTCATATTCTGTTTTCAATCGCTTTCTTCATCTTAAACCTCTTTTACAAAACTAAATGTTCACTAATGAACCAACCATAGCCTGACCCTAAAATATTGTTTTATTACCTCTGCCACAAAGGTTATCAAATCACCAGCGTTTATGTCTGGTGTCGGTTAACTAGATATCTAAAAAAATAAGAGATGATAATTGGTACACAGGTGCATTTTGATTAAAGGAAGAACCCGTTAAATTTTGGTGGTGACCCAGACCAAAATAATTTTTACAAATTTTCATTTTGCTATGTATTGTTACATGCTTGGCCTGTCACTTTAAATGACAAGTGCATTGTGGGGCGTGGAGTTGTAGCATGTTTTGGTATTGGAAAGTAGAGTTTGTTGTTGTCTTGTTGCGCTCTGGTGATATACTGCACGTGTGTGAGAAATGAGCGGCGTTAGTCCAGTGTGTGCTAAAACAGGAATAAAAGGCCACAATTCTGCAACTGCCAGTAGCAATAAGCCAGGCTTCTCAACTATGGTTGGGATGATAACCTGGAAGAAGTCACTTATGAGTTGTCCTATCTTGTGTTTTTTCAAATTATGAAATGAAATCTTGGGATCACCAAACTTAATAAATGAATAAAGGCAGTTGATCTGGATGTGGGAAATGTGTCCTTTCCCTGTGTCCATGTCTACCCTTGGTCGAGGTCAGAAATCTGATTGCTCTTGTCTGAAAATGTAATGGTTTCTCCCATTTCCCATAGGTTAGTGCGGGTAAAGGTACACACACACACACGTATCTATATATAGAAATTATATACAGTAGGTTTGAACATTTGAACTCTGTGTGTATGTGTTGTGATGTTAAATGTCACTGCCTGGCAGTCAAGTCTCCATACAACCCTCATTATTAATCACTGGCAGCAAAATGCAACACTGCCCATTATTGCTTCAGTCCTAATGAGACCTGTGGATACTGAAAATGAGGCCAACCTATGTGTCACCTTTACCTAATGCACCTATGATTTGGATTTAAGCCTCATTTGGTGACGTTAATGTGTCAGGAGATGATGTGGATTAGAACAAATGTTCTGTATCTTCATTACTTCCAGGAGGAAAGCGTTACTCAGCCAGAGATAGAGAGAGAAACATGGTCATAATAAAGTCGCCAGGGGATTGGCAGCATGTATGGTGTAGGTTAAACAGCGACTCATATTAACGCAATCGGTGATTGTGTCTCACTGTGAAACCTCTGTGAGGGATCTTTGGCCCCGTTTACCAGACAATGCTTTCAAGTGAAAATAGATAAGCTTTGTCGACGATGATGCTTCAAGCCACTTTTCAGATTCTTTTTTTTTTTTTTCTGAAACGCAGATACCACGCCAATAGAAAATAGCTCCTCTGCACATGTTGGGGTAGATGGACAGTAACTACTATGTTTGCCTCCAGAGGGTCATGACTCCACCGTCCGTATTCTCCAGGGACTTGGTAGTTTAATAGTTGAGTCACCATAATAACAATCCAACTTGGTCGTCTCTCCATATGACTGTACAGTATTTGTACTTTCCATTGTTCATGTTTACAGTAGGGATGCACGGTATTAAAAAATGTGCTGAAATGCAGATATTTGTAAAGCTACATTTTGCCAATTTCTGACAGCATAAAAATACAATCAAATTATGATTCTTTTGACAACCTGGTGATGGGACTGATATTGTTTAGAAGCTGCTCCCATACCGAAATTAGATAACTAATGCAGCTTACAACAATTACTTTCTGTAACATTTTTTAAGACAAAACTGTGAACTATAATTTTCTCAGGAGACAAGAGGGCATGAAATGCTTAGTAATTGTTAACCATTTCTGGTTGCAGGAATAATAAAAGGGCACTCGGCTTTACAGAACATAAATTAGTTCCCCATAAATAAATGAATAAATCAGAATTAGTGGGCTGCAGGTGATTCACAGACTCTTGTGTTTACTTAATCAAAGCGTGTGGTCGTACAACAGTTCTAAAAATATAACTGTCAACTTTAAACTAAATTCAGACTATACTACAATTTGAGGTGGAAGCAGGGACAATTTGATGATGTGCAAGCAAGCAGCTCAATTTCACTTGAGTGGGTCGAACTGGCGCAAAGAAAAGAAGGAATAAAAAGAGATTGGCATGATATTGGTGTTTCAATTCTGTTTTCACTATAATTTCGTTTATTATTTATTAATTTTATAAAAAACAAATATCAACAGTTGCACCAATATCATTATCCAATAGCCAATATCACAGTTTATATCGTATTGTTCTGTGTGTTGTTTCATTATAAAAACAAACACCTGCCGTTTCTGTGTAAACAGACATCGTTTTCAAAACGCCGAAACCAAAAAGCAAAAATGAAATGCTGTCGTGTAAACGCTTTGTCTGCACGCTTCCTGTTTACTGCAAAATAAAAGCAGTAATGTCAGCTGCTTCAGTGCTACTGTCACCACTGTCATTTCCGTAGCGTGAATTCCCTCAGTATATTACTGAGTGGGTTCAATCCACCAAAGTGACAGCCAACAAGTCACATCCCCTGCATGATTTAGAAACAGACTGTCCAGTGCCTGCAGGAATGAAGATGCATGTCGCTGATGGGTAACTACCACTCTCTGCTCCGATGAACATATTTATGTCCTCTAAGAAAATGTGTTTTCATTCGAGAGTGTTTGGGCGAGGGCGGGGGGGGGGGTGGATGGAGGCCATTTATCTGCTTCAACTCGGCCTGTCAGGCTGTTTCCAGCACCGTGATAGGCTCGGACAACTGTGCCAGCTGTGTCTGGTACACGAGATGTGCCGTCTAAGTGAAAGCCATTTTGAGAACCCTTGATTGGATAAGATTCCAGCCTCAGTCTTCAGTTTATTTAATCAAGCCTGCGGCTGAAAAAAACACCCTGCTTCCTGGAGTATGTCAGTATATTATCTGGCTGAAAGCCGCCGCGTTCTTCATCTTTCTAGGGCAGCAAAGCTTCATTTCTATTTCCTTGACAAACTTTATTTTCAAAAACTCGTGGAAAAAAAAAAGGATCAGGCAGACCTTGTTTTCAGACGACTTGTAGCTTTCACAGTTTTGCACAAGCCTTCCCAGCAGCTCACCTGCCAATCAAAAAGCATGGGTAGTGGTTCTGTGACGCCTCTGCAGATGGAGCTTTGTAACCGTTTGTGCTGATTACCCTGTTTTTACAGTAATTCTAAATGAGTCGCCCTCGGACTCGATCTTCAGGTCCAGATTCCAGTAAAATGTGCAGTTAGGGTCTGCGTGCGTGAAAGGTATGACACTGAAAAATGGGCACACGGTGTTCTTATCTTCATCCACAATATGACATCTCTTTTTTTTTTTTTTTTCTCCAATAGACACAAGCAGAAAGATATCTGAAAATAGAGAAAAGGACGGCACAATGTGGAGTCGGATTTTGATCACAGATAAACACAGCGTTGGTTGATTCAGTCTTCCAGCTACTATACCTGGTACCACTGCGGGTTTTCTTTCGTATCTTTATGTGAAACTACAATCCCAGCTCAGCGTTCAAATACTAATAATGTTTTAGATACAATAAAACATTCATTTAATGAAGGAAATATACATATTTCAAACACTTTCTTAACCATTGGGCACAAATAGACGATATGGAGGTGGGAGAAAACCTTCCTCTAGCTGCTACCAGGGGGATCCTGAGGACTTTAAGTCCTGGACCGACCTCGGCGTCCAGCTTCTGCATTTGCAATATCTGCAAAAAGAGTCGAGCAAGAAACGGTGTGCTCTGCTTTCTGGCTTCTCTCCATGTGGAGTAGAGGCCGCTTCACTCTGTTCCTCACAGATGGCCGAACTCTGCATTCGATCACGCAGAGTCAGATCCACAAACACCCCAAAGGAAGGTAATTTCAGCCACCTCATCCTCGCAGTGACTGTCCAGAGTTTCTGATTCTAGACGACAGCCAGGATCTGCGCGAACTTGTAAACACTCAGACTTCATGGGTTACTACTTCCTTTAAATAGTAAATGGACATTTTACCACTTTAGCCGCATCCACACACTTTACGGAATCAGTCAGGACATTCATGAATGGCAGCAGTTACCATATAAGCTGCTTAAAGACAATTTGAAAAAAAAAAAAAAAAGTGGTTCAGTGTTTTGCCCAAGGGCGAAGAAAGATCGCACTGCCAACCTCAGGATCAGAAGTTGACACGTTTTACCAACGGAGCCACATTTCTCCCAACTTACCAATACCTACCATGCCAACGTTGTACAATTTCATGATTACAGATAAGTTACTGCCTCACTATTGAACAACTCCTGAGCTTAAGTTAAACCATCAGCCTTCAGCGTCTTCATTCTATAAACCCACGATTTTGGTGGTGTTCTCTCTCGTCGCCATTAAGAATGTTACAGTGACTAAATCTAACAACTATTTGAATTCCATTAGTTGGAAAAAGTCTAAAACAATATTAACACACACACACCAAACATCAAATTTGTTAGCTGAACGTACATGATGTGAATCTAAAAGGTTCTCTTCTGTAATCTGGTGAGTATGGTGTACTCGTGTAGAAAAAAGATGTTATAAAGTTTAGAGCTTTTTGACACGGTGCTATACTGCTCATATAGCCATTGTTCATCCATACACACAAACAGCATATCAGTATTTGAGAGTGTTGAGCTTTTTATAAAATAGCTAAATGTGTCTTTGCTTAAAACATGGACACTTAATACTAAATTGACAAAACGTTCTATGGTGTTTATGTGCTGCTACAGACGAATTGGAATTGCTTAAAAGCAATATATTAGCAATGAGGAAGTTTGATTACATATTCAAGTTAGATGCGAACATAAGACTTATTTATGGAGGTTGTATGCAGAAGGACGTTACAATGGTTTAGCCACGTTACCAGGGAAGTCTTCCACATAGTCGAGTAAGAGCCACACAAGCTTGAGGAAGACCAAAGACGTGTGGTGGAGAACAGTCCAGTTATCTAAGTGCCCCACCAGTCAAAAGACCACAGGAAACATATGACATGTATTTGTCCCTTACTAGGAACAAGACAGATTATTTGGTCACATTAAATGTTGTTTGACCACACTGACCTCGGGCAGCTGCTCGCCCCTCTCCAGGACGTCCCGCAGGTGGCGCCCCCTTTCGCTATGAGACTGCAACTCATTACACAGCAGGTCGCCCAGGGTGACACGGCGCAGGCCGAACTTCTCCTCCATCCGCTCACATTGGACCGCCTTCCCCGAGCCGGGACCACCTGAGCAACCATTGTGAAGAGAGAGAGAGAGAGAGAGAGAGGTGATGAGGAACAAAGAGTGAGTAATAAACATAGAGGATTTGTGAGAGTCAGCTCTGTGTACATGCAAGTATCTGAGGGGAAAGAACCTGTGTGGGAGCAGAGTTGAAGAGGGAGGAGAGAGAACAGATACCAGGTGGGTGGGTGAACTGTGTGCCAGCGTTCACACGTCTGATTCATTTCCAGGGGCTCGGAGCCCCGTTATCACCGGGTAATTAGCTTTCTCCCTCCTCGAGCTGAGGGTGCTCACGCACACACACAAGCACCCGCCCGGCGACATGGCACTTAGTATTTGTCAGTTTGTGCTCACTCTTTTCCTGCAGATTGATGATCAATGTCCCAGTCAAAGATAGAAACTAATGAGAACAAAATGACATGAAACATTACAATTTGCAGGCTCCTGCTGGACAAGCTTTGATTTGTTTTTTTATATTTTTTTTATGTTGATCAGAGGGGAAAATATTCCTTGAGCTGAAATCCCAACATTAATTTGCACACTACACACAAAATCACAATAACATTGGACAAAAACCAAATCTGTGACACTTGTTCATCTGCTGTCAGTGAGACTACCAAAAAATAAAAGCATTTTTTAATGAAAGTATTTTTAAGTGTGTCAGTATAGAATAAATAGTTAAGGTTACCAATAAATACCACTATGTTGTCGAAGTGTACACATGACCTCCACGTTGGAATGTTGCACGTTTCATCTTCAAACTGCTGGCAGTAATCCGGTCTTTCAAATCCCCTAATATATGTTTATCGTCACAGTTTACTTCCAAACTGCTCTAATTCAATCACAAACCAACGCCACTGAGATCATATTGAAGAAAATGCCTTTTCTTTCATGACATGCAACACAAGCCCAAAATATAGAGGCAAACTTGATATAATCTCCACGTGTCTTTTTGTGACACACTCAATCCTAAATTTCTTCTCAATGTAGGAGGAGCACCTTGCACAGCAGCCATCGCCGTTGATGTGTGCATTAATAGTGTAAAGTGCTTTTGCTGAAGTGGTAAAAAAACAAACACTCTATAAGTAAAGTCTTTTCACAATGAAACATTAAAGGCAACTGAAAATCCACTTAAGTTTAATCTTATAGTTGTATGATCTCTTTTCAGTAATAACCTAAACATACATTAATCTATGTATGTAGTTAATGTAATTAATGACCTCTGTAGTTGTAAACGAACCATGCTTTAAAATAGGGCTTGTAATTCAATTTGTGTTGTAATCTCTTGTTCTGCAGCGAGGATATTGAGGCGGTGCGCGTCAGGCTGCTGCACCATGATGCTCACAGGTGATATTGCAGGTGTAATGTGGCCATGAAGCTGTGTGCAGTGGTGATTCATCAAACGCAGCCCTGAGCCCGGTAATAAAACTAAGGACGCGCTTCATATTCATCAACATTCCCCACCAGTCTGAGTCTCTGTGTTCCACTGACAATCAAAAACAAACATTTCCATCTCCTCCGGGAGCGCAGACAGACACAAGCCGTGCTCAGCTTGGCCGGGGATGACTGTGATGTGAGAAAAGCGGGGTTGAATTCATAGTTGTACTCATTGCACATGCAGCCTACTCAACTGACAGTTGTTTTTTAAAACATTTTTTCTACCTTCCTCAAAGTGCCGTACAGCCCCCTCAGCGCCCACTCAATGCAAGAAACCTCCTCCACAAGATGAAATAATGACCCAGAAAGCCCAAAGAAGCTTGTTAGAGGATCGTCTAGTTAGCTGGGTCAATGGGAGAGCTGCTGTATAAAGTGTCTCTGCGGGTAAGGTTTGTTTTCTCCTTTGAATTTTAGATTTACTGGAGCTTGTAGCCATAGACTTACACACAAAGTGTCTGCGCTTGTTTCTGAGCTACTTTCATATACGTTTGACAAATGCATTTACCATTAAGGCTAAATATGGGAAAAAGAACACACACACACACACAGAGCTGGGACCATATTTTACCTCCCTGAAACATTACAAGTGTTTGTAATTACACATTTGTCTCATGTTAAGGAGGGACTTTTATTTTTATTTTGAACATGCTTGAGCTGAATACAAACCTGTGGAGTAAATCTAACAGAAATCCACTGAGCAGCTTCTAAGACGTTTCACTCAAAACACACATCAACTTTGGTATTGTCTGGGAGCCATTAATTGAATTTGTTTTAGTCATCTAAGCAGCAATTCATTTGGGATAGAAGCGTTTTGGAGTTTGCAATGAAATTTCTTGAATTGTTTTCTTTGATTTCTGTCAGGCACTATCGATGAGCAGTTTAGTTATTTTACTCACAGAAACAATGACTCTTTGTTTGGTCTGGATCAGTGTTATTTAAAGAGGTAGAGGATTGGCCTCCCCAGTCAACTTCCTACAGTGTATTTATTATTATTTTTTTTTTTTACATTACACGACATAATTAATGACCTTTGGGATCCATAAACAATAAAAAGCATCAATCTTTCAATTGGAACTATTACACTCATAGGTTAAACTAATTATCATTTCAATTAGTCTACGTTGCACAAATTCAGTTTTAAATAGATTTTTTTAACGTAAGAATTAAATAATTTCACCCTCCATCCTCCTACTACTAAAAGAATGAGGCTCAGAAAAAGCATCCCAACAGATCTGTAGCAGTAAAGGACCAGAACACGGAGAGTCTCAGGGTCAGAAAGACTCAACACCCGCATTTGCTCTTTACATAGATCATAGAGCTTTTTAGGTTCTTAGGTTCAAATTTTGAATGTCCAACTGTTCGATGTTTCAGTACTTGTAGCACAACTTCATTCACAGTGGCGTGGACCAATAAATGTCCTGATTCAATTAGAATAGGTATTGAAACTGTTATGATTTTGCTTTTGACATCGTGAGACCAAGACGACACCTAACAATTGACCAACGCCCTCGACTTTGAAGCTTCGAACGGGATGTTCTCAGACGGAAGCGTTCAATGAGCTCAGAGCGTCATCACCAAGTTGAACAGAAATACAGAGAGACAGGAAGAGTCACAAGAAGGCATAGAAGTGGACGTCTGTTGTACACATTCCACACCGACGACCGCTTCATTGTCAACATTTCCCTGCAGAACCGGATGATGAATGCCACTCAACTCCAGGTACATTTAACCAAGTGTCCCGTCAGACCATTGGAAACCGTTGACAACAGCGTGATCAGCAAGACAACCTGCAAGGGTACCTGAACACACCACCAGTTACAGGCATCATCGTCCTCCACGGACCAGGAAACATTTACGCAGGACGAGGGACCAGTGGGCTTCAGTGACGCTCTGCATCTGCCCCCATTGTCACCAGACGAGCCTTTGGTGGTGTTGCAGTGTGGGAAGGTGTGTCTAATATCAATAGAAAACTCTGAGGGGCAGAGTGACAAGCCCATACTAACTGAATAACATCATTAATCCAGTCATTGTGCCCCACGAACATTACAGGCTTCACTTTATCTTCATGGAGTACAACACGCCAGCGCACGGAGGTTGCATCATTAGGGGACGGTTGCTGGAGACTTGGGAACCTCAAATGGAAAGACCTGCACTTTCTCCAGCTCCCCATAGAAAACCTCTGGGATCAACTGAGTCGGCGTGTAGAGGCTCGTAACACGGTAGCCCAGAACATCAATGACCTGAGGGCTGCCAATCAACATCATGCTGAGGCAGACAATGAACCCACTTGTGAACAGCCAGAGACGTCGTCGTCAAGCTGCAATTAATGCGCAAGGGCCCATGACAAGCTATTGAGACATTGATATTTTGTGTTACTGGCTTTTGTTTCATTAAACTGAGGAAATCACCATTACAAGTTTCTACTTAAATGCCCTACTTTCATTAAAATATCACTGTACCATAAAGTTTTTATGTTTATATGAGCTTCACCCGAAAGCCAAAGTTTCTGAACTGTGCATTGTTTTGGAAAAAAATTTAAACTACTAAATGGAAAGAGAAACTGCAGGTATGAGGGTTGCGGCGTTGCTTCGGTAGACGTTTGAACTCTCTAGTTTTTTACCTGACACTCAGGTGGGTACACGTTTTGGAAAGCCTGTGTGAACAGCATGCACAGAGTCAATATGACAGTTGGAATAGATTAAAAGTTGATGAAGCAATGACGACAGGATAAATATATCCATATATAGAAAAACAACCCTAGCTCAGCAATTCAATTCATGCATCTCGCTCTGCTGCTCTGCTCTGCTTGGCAGGTAATACATTTATGAAAATCTAAATGAATCTGAGTGACAAATGGGCTGCAGAGGAGAAGAGCCACTCGCCTCACTAATTGAGAAGCCTCGTGATGAGCATCGAAAGTAATACGAGTGCACCCATATAAGCAGATCAAAAACTCAATAAGAAAAACAAGTCCACATACACTGCTTTATTTTAACCAGCTTACTAAATGAGATGAGGAAATGAGTCTCTATTCATATGAAATAAACATGATTGATTGTACAAATGCAGCTTTAAGGCTCCATAGAGTTGATGAGATGGTGCATTCCAAAAAAATAAAGAAAGGAGACATAATAAAAACGCCATATCTGGGCTTTTGTTTCTATGACAACAATATCTGGAAAGCATATGGCCGCTCGAGCTACAGACAGCTGCAGGATGACTGCACCTCCATGTGAGGGACACTAGGCTTTTGTTTGATTGGCATCAATACTTTCTGAATATGCATGCAAATTTATGAATGTTCTTGTGGTGTTGTTTTTTTTTTAATCCAAAGTGAGCTATATTACTATTGACAGTGGTGATGGCCCTGCTTCCATAGAAGAAACCTGTTTAAATTCTGGGCTCTCCTCTGTGTGTAGTTTGTAGGTTTTCATTACAATCCAAAGCAATGTTAGATTACCTGGTGAATCTAATGTGCCTGCAGGTGTTGGAGGTTGTATGTCTGTGTGTATTTTTTGCATCACTAATAGATTTCTGAGATGCTAAGTGATTAGTCCAGTAACCCCCTGAGCAGTAATTAGAATGTAATAAAAAAAAAAAAAAAAAAACCTACACGGGCTCGACCATGTTGGCTGCTGCTTGTTCAAGGCGTCTTCTAATAACATAAAAAGAAAAAAAGAAAAAGAAGTGTATAATTGCCATTGTTTCCTCAGGCACCTGCAGCAGGTTTTCCCTGATATATTTAAAATCTCAGTCTGATCTCTACGGTGCAATGGTAATTATCTGCAGAGAAGAAGAGCAGAAATGAGGGAGGCAGTCGAGAGGGAGCGCGGTCGGATGACAAGAGAAGACAGAAACAGCACGCAAAGCCTCACATTAGCATTTCCCTCAGGCATCGTCGCTGCCTTCTACTCCGACACTCTAACTTTTCCTGCAGTTTTATAAAGTCACCCCATTAAATGTAATAACATTACTGACTCCCAACCTTTTAATTAAAGCAGCTTGCAGGACTTGAGTACACGTGCACTCGGTCAATCCTAAAATGGACCGCGCGATTTCACTTTAGCAGTCTTAAAATGATTTCTAATTTTCTATTGCATTCACACACACACAGAGGAGAGAATGAGCTGTAAAAGTAAAGTAGTGCCTGGAAGACATTCTGGAGGTCACTCCTGGTCTGAGGGGGGGGCTTATCTTCAACATTTTCCTTCTATAACAAACCTCAGTTGAAGCTTTGCAGTAAATCTCCCTCGCTTTTTGTCTCCCACCCTTTGGATGAAATTAGGCCCCGTTCACGCGACAACAGTTCAAATGAAAACGCATCGCTTTCATCGTCCAGATAAGCGTTTGAGCTCTCGGTCACTACCAACTTTCTATCGCGATGCTGCTTCAGGAACAGCTTCACAGGGTTGCTGGTAAACAATCTAAAAGGAGTCACTGGCAGAGAATAGCCCAGGCAACAAGCGTGCCCTCGGAAACCTAAACGGAACATCTACTCAAATTCTGAAGGACAAGATAACCCATTAAAGCCAAACTCCGGAACAATTTCTGTCCCAATTTAATGTTGTTACAAAAGATCCCAGCTTGTTAAAGTAGGCATCATGGTCAAACTCTTATTATACGGTGAGAAATGTACAAAGGAGAAACATCCCGCTTGAAGTGACAGTTGTTACAGTTGGCATTTTCTTTCCAATTATCTCCTGTTGAGGAAAAAAAAAAAAAACCCTCTTGGCTTCGCCCAGCATCTTTTTCTCACATATCCAGACAATGTGGTATTAGGTCCAATCGGGGGATTTGTAGGGTAAGTTTCCATGAAAACCCTTTTCAACACTGATACGAAAGTGCTGGCTTGAGTGCGACCACACACACACACACACACACACACACACACACACACACACACACACACACACACACACACACACACACACACACACACAGGCTAATTAGTTAATGACCTTATAATTGGTGTTTGACACAGTAGCAGAGTTGACGGTGGTTAATAGAGACTCCGTCCACCCCACATCTCTCATTAACCTTCGTCTTCCTTCAATTAGCTGAGTGAGCTGCGCCGCCTGACCGCACCTTCACAGCACACTGAGCGCGCTCTAAGACAAATAATTAAAAAAAAATCTTACTACGGAGACTGGAAATTACACTGAGCAGAGCAGCGAGGCCTGGAAATCAAGATTCATCTGATGACTGTAGTCCTGTTGCTGTGACAAATTGATTTAAGAAGCTGTTGAATTATAATTACTATAATAAAGATAGAAGTGAATAAATTCAGGGTCCTTCCAGACAAACATTTTTTTACTGTGGTTTACAAATCTTAGTTTATGCTCAATTGATTAAGAACTTGTCAGAAATCGAAAGGAAGGTATTTCACCATTTCAAGAAACATAAATTAGCTCTGCATGAATCTGAAAGAAACAAATACATTAGAAAAGTTAGGACAGGTCCATGATTACTATTGTGTATCATTCCCTCCCCTTTCAACCACAGTCGGTAAACATCTGAGATATAAGGAGACAAAACACTAAAGTGCTGCTTCTCTAGAATATTGTTCATATTGTTTATATGTTTTTTCTGGTACCGTTGACCGTGTGTGTCCTGCGAAATTAAATGGATCAAAAACGCTTCACCAGCTGTTTTTTTATTAGAACTCGATATTTCATCTGGTCTTTTTTTTGTCCTTGATGGTTCACATTTGATTTCTTGTGCTATTTCATCATTCTAACAGCCTGCTTACACTGCAACGATTTCAAGTTGAAACGCAAAAATTGTTGTTGTGTTTTGGGTCCCTGAGCCACTGAAAATGCAACTTTTGGAAAAAGGCTTCCCGAGGTGAAACTTTTTGAAAACGCATTTGTTCAGTCGTCATGTAAGACGAGTGAAAACGACACTTTCTGGAAACGTTGGGGCTCATTCAGGAGGAGGTGGCGGAAATGCTGCTGCTGCACGTGCGTACTACGACCATAGTAAATGCTCCTTCTTCACATGCGCAATAGATGGCAACAATGGAGGCCTCTGGAGTGGCATGACACCCAGTCCATATTGTTCTGGGACCTGTGTGTTGTTCTCTGAGCACATTGTGCGTGTGGTTTCATTACAAAAACAACCAACAGCGCCAACTCGTCACCTACATGTTACATGTTGTATAAGCAGACGTTGTTTTTATCACGTTGCCATGTAAACCTGAACCGTTTCTAAAAATGAAAACCAGAAACCATACCTTTTCATTTGAAACATCATGTAAATGGGGGGATTCTTAGATAAATGGCTCAGCTTGATTGTTAATTTTCTGCTTTATCAGTTACTATTTTATTTACCTCACCGTTTCAGCATCACAACAAAGTAATGTTACTCAAAAACATCCTTGTTCCAGGTTGGCAACATGATTTTAATCATAAGCTGTATGAATAGATTAAGATTGCACATTGAAGCATGAAATCCTCCAGACAACAGGAAAAGGGCCCCAAACCACAGAACAGTATAATCATATGCAAATCAGTTAAAAGTGGAAGAGACGCTGCGGGAGCCCGGGATGATTCCGTAAAGTGTAACCTGCACGAAATCTTGAGCAGGTGATTTCCTTCTGATGTATATAAATATACTGAGCAGCAGGGCAACTGGCAAGCCTCTCTTAAAATGATTCTAAAAGTGAAACCGCCAACTCCCTCAAGCTTTTCTTGATAATTCTGAGGTTTAGTGTCATTTTAAGGCAGATGCGCAGTGCCGGTCTGCCTCTGTTTTTGTTAATGAAATCATTCAAACGAGCAAACACGCAAAATTAAAAATATCATAAGACAAATTGTACGCAAACAGGACAAGGTTGTTGATAAAAAAAAGAGCCCTGAAAACTTATTTAGTCAGACTGTGAAACAATCTCAACTCATCAGTACGAGCACACAAGGCTTTGTGTACAAATATTTTAATGTTCAATTTGCTGACATTATCCGTCCCTCACCAGACAAACAGAGAAACAATCATTTTCACACTTATGACCAATTTATAGTTATCAATTAGCCTCAAATGTGTGTTTTTTAGAGGAGGAAATGGGAGTAACTGGAGAAAACCCATCCACATACAGGAAGAACATGCAAACTTGAAAGGCCCCCAAGCCGCCAGGACTCAGGACTGGTCACAGGCCCCGTTTACATGACAACGAATACGAGTGCATCCTCAAAACTTTTCTTCACATTTGGAGGGTACGTTTACGCGACGGCAGTGTGCTGATCCACCGTATAAGCAAAGTTTTTATACCGGCTTCCAGGGTGGAAAGATTCTTTCACGGTCGCACTCCCTTCTGCAGAGACTGCCGGAGGCGACGAGACGCTGTTACTTAGACGTAGTGGTATGACTTGTGGCCCGTATTCTAGTTTGATGGTCCATGTCGGCAGTTTAATAGTTGAGACTCACCCCTGATAGCATCCGATTCGTCAACAGTCCATACGAATGACGGGTTCTCTCGATTTTGTTCATGTTTATAGCGTTTTGTTCTCAGCACACGCTTGTGTGGTTTCATTACAACAACAAGCAACAGCACCCTCCCGTGGCCTGGCAAACTAACTACATCACTGTCAATGCGTCCGCTGCTGCAGTGTAAACGCACAAATGGACTTGAGAGAGACCCTCAGTAGTCCACCTCCTGAAGGAAGCATTTACATTTGTGTGTCTCTTCGTGTGTGTCGCTCTGTTACGTACCCATCATGAAGATGACCTTTGGTTTCTTCTGTTCTGTACAAAAACCTGTCAGACAGAAGAAAATCACATTTTTAATATGCTGTAGCTCAACATGTGTTTGTTCCTGCATTCCTGTGAGGACTCTGATAATCCCATTATTACCCACAACCGGCAAACACCCCACCTTGAAAATAAATCCCAAAACCATATTGTAATTCGGCGTTCAAGACAAACGCGTGTGTGTCTAAAATCGTATATTTCTGTATGTGGGGCCCATAAACTGGCTCCACCCAACATTTTAGGACCCAAAAAGTCAGAAATACAATATCTTCCTGCATAGATCATGTAATTATTTAGTGTGTGTTAGTACACCTGATTGTCAACTGTTCTGAGTCTGTTTTGCTTGTTCTGTTCTTTTTTTCCTGCTCAGTGTTTCCAGGGACAAACCTCTTGAGGACAGGAAGTCCTTTAAGCAGCAGCAAACTGCTCATACGACACAAAAACCGTGTCCTTATTGTCCAATACCTTGTGTGTTTATGTGTTGAAAGCTTTTGACCAGGCACTGGCTCAGCTTGAGAAAATAAGGGAATTAAATAAAAATTTGATTTAGCTTCATATGAACACTGAGCATGCAGGGCTTAGAATTATTGAAATTTTAAGTATAACTACATTGTAAACATACATATTTTTTAGATTAGTAGCAGCTGTTAAGGAGACAAGTCAGAAGAACGTGGTGAAAAGAGCAAAATGTTATGGAGAGTTCATAACTGTCCACAAAATGTTGATTTGTCTCATAGATGTGGCTCGTTCAGTTCTTCCAACCTCCATCAGAGTGAATAACCGTGTGATTTGTCCTCGTCTCAGTCCTCTGCTGCCTCGCGGCTGTTTCAGCACAGCGACGGCTCGCTGGTGAGATACACACCAGCTCTAATTGTCAGCAGTGAATCAACAGACGAGCCGTCCTCTACATTAAACAATCAATGCTGCGGAGGCAGGGCAACACACACACACACACACACACACACACACACACACACACACACACACACACACACACACACACACACACACACACACACACACACACACACACACACACACACACACACACACACACACACACACTACATAACACTTGACATTTGCTTGGCTGGAACAGGTTGTGTGTTTGTGATGAAATGCTGAATTGAATCGACTGACTTTATGAAAGAGGGAAAAAAAAGTCACCGTTTAATTTTTTTTTTTTCTCAAAAGTGGAAGGAGGCATTTCTTTTGCCTGGTACATAAACTCAATATTCATTGACTCACTTTCTGTGTTTCCTTCGGCGTACCCGACGTCTTCCTCCTCTTCACCCTGGGGAAACAGAGATTCAGAATTTAGCTGGACTATGGTCATATAATCTTCATATTCTCATTAGTAATGACACACGCATATTTGCCTCCATAAAAGTACCTCGGCAATGTGTTTTTCATGTTCAGTTTAAAGAAATGTTGATATTATTACAAACAGGAAGGTGATACAAATTTTACTGGTGGTAAAGATAAAAGCAGGAACTCAAACAATGTGTTCAGTAACTGAATTAGTGCTCGAGGAGGAAGGAGAAAACAGAAAAGATGGGGAGGAAAGGGCGACACCAGAGAGGAGAGGGATTTTTTAATATGTAATCTGAAACAGTTGTACCTGATTCTCTTACAAGACATTGACAAAATTTTCCTGGTCAGTTTGCAAAGTCTGAGGCTGTAATCAGCTGCTTGTCTTTATTCCAACTAGCTACTGGAACCATGATGTGGTTTAATATTGTTTATGACCTGAAAATAAAGAACTACGTACTAGGTTGGAAACCAGAAAAACACATTTGTGTGCGAGTGATGGAATCCTGTTTGATTTGGATTAGAAACACAGAAAGCCGTCAGTATTTGGCTAAAGGACAGGAGAGGCTTTAGGCCAGTGGTTGTCTGACTTTTCCCAGTGTGTACCACCTCGGGAAGCATGGAGCTCTCCAAGCACCACCATGATGGCTGACCTGAACATACAGCAGCAGAGGCCTATTCTTTCATTACTTAGAAGCTTATTCTAAACATGGATTTTATGTTTTATATTTTTCATGCTAAGCATTGCACAATTTTGATAATAAAAATAATTGAATACGTTTTTGTAAAAAAAAAAAAAAGAAAACTGATTTGCCTCCACGTACCACTAGAGGGAGCTTGCATACCACTGGTGGTACACTTTACGCCAGTTTGAGAATCACAACTTTTGGCAATGGTGGATTTAGGAAACCTTGGTCAATTGGACTGGACACAGGACATAATCACCACCTTCACGCTGTAGCCAGCAGATATGTCATGGTCCCGAAAAAAGGTTGTTGTTTCTGACAACCTTCTCATTTCATGAGTCACACAGAGCGAAGAACAAGAGATCGTTTGAAAGTGTTTTTGCCATGACGTCCGTCTGGGATCTAACAGTCACCCAGGATGACTTATTGGCTTTCGTACAAACACGTCTGATTAGGCCCTAGTTGGACTTCGGACAGACTTGCACAGTGGAGAAACAAAAACAAGATTATCTGTATTTGAAAAAACTTTGTGTTGTGTGAAACCTCAGCCTCCCTGGAGCAAACACAAGATCAGAGCCTGGAGGAGCTGTGAGACCTCTCCGCAAGCCTCCTCACTTACTTGTGTCAAACGGCTCAAAGACATTTTCCACTCAAGTACGCACGGAAACCGTTTCAGACATCTGAAGGCCATTTTCACCATCATTTCTCCACCTTCTCAAGGCTTCCATCAATTTCCTCCTCAGCTTCAGCCATCAGCTGACACGAACGTCCTGCTGATGAGTGGAGCGCTAACACCAGCCTACAGGGCCGTTAATTCTTGTAATTTAACAGTGCGCTGACGGTGCAAACAGGCTGGCATGTCAGGGCTGACAGAGCTGATGTTAAAAGGTATAAAAGTACAAAACTTGTATTTTCTATTCTTAGAATGTGAGTGGATTTCACTTGTATAGCACATTTCCACCAGTTGAAGAGACTTAAAGTGCGTTTGACTTTCCCACGTTCACACACAGCTGCCCTACAAGCTGCTTGACCTCCATTGGGCGAAATCTTTGGCTGAGCCACAGTCATTCCTTGTATGTATAATAAGTTTGTTTGTATAGAAAGTCTGCACACGTCTCTATGCAAATCTGGCGTTTCTTGGAAAGTTTGAGCAAACAACGTTTTAAGTCTTGATTTAAAAGAAGTGAGTGTGTCAGCAGTCCTCAGGTGTCCAGGACGTTTGTTCCTCAGGTGAGGAGCGTAGGAACCAAAAGCTGATTCACCTTGTTTCTTCTGACCGTTGGAACACTGAGCAAACCCCCTCCTGAGGACCTCGGGGTCTATATGTTTCATATTCAACTAGTAAAATCTGAGGTGTATTCCTTAAGGTCCATTAAGGTATCTTTTAGGCAAGAGACTGAATCCTGATATGCCCCTAAAGGAGATTGAGCACTTTGCAGCTGTCAACATTGTATATGAGTGTGTGTCAACGCGTGGATGTTACCAACAGCAGAAAGCTTTTTGCTGAAGTGGTGAAATTGCACATATATTTAGGTCCATTTACTCTGTTTGTGTTGTTTTGGTGAGCGTGAGCCCAATACTCATAATATTATACGCTTAACCTTCTAAAACCATCTTAATTCTTTCAGTAGATCTACTCATAGTACTTATAAAATACATTCTAATTGAGATTTTATTTCATAATTCCCCCCCACATGTGAAGCATCAGCAGTCTTTACGCTGAGTGTCTGCAGTGTTGATCCCCTCTGTGGACATTAAAACTCAACTAAGCTGTTTTTGCATTTCGCAGAGCAATTAGCAGGATGAAGGGTCACCCAGGGATCAGGTCAGCTGAGTGACAAAAACAACACGTCAGAAAACATGTCAAACATCATCGGCAGACCGAGGAAACACAACCTCGGCTGACATTTCCATCAGCGGCTGGCTCTTGACCTCGCGCTGCCTCCGACTGAAGCCACCGTGATTTAAAAAACGGTCCCCCTGTTTGCACAGAGGTCAGTGTGGAGTGTGGGTGCCGTCGGAGCGCGCGCGGGGAGTAAAGTGAAGCAGTGTGAAGTAAATGCCGTCAATGTGGGGGAGTGCTGGGTGTCAACGACAAGCCAGCTTGGCATGTGGGTACACCAACTGGTCTGATGAGTCAGAGAGAGAGAAACACATGCACAGCGTGCCTCGACTTCCACGTGACGGAGCAGAGATATGTATATAAACACACACACGCAGAGCCGCTTCATCGCTGGGAAGTTGATATTGCATGTTTTTCATTAGCGATAACATGTCGCACAGATACATAATCACAAACACGCACTCCTACGCAAACATGCAAAGGCAGCACTTCCAGTGTTTCATCATGAAGAACACTTTGTGAGGCTGTAATGCCCATTAAATTACACACTCCATGTCTCCACTTCATATCTAAAGCTCTCAGAGCAGAGGATTAACCAGTTATGATAAGATCCACATTACTTCAGTTCCGTCTTAACCCCAGTCTGCAGCTCGTGTACAAGGTGCGTAGACGTGCACGACGCATCGAAAGACAAAGGGTGAAATCCTTGTTAAAGTGGACGTCGTCGGGTAATTTAACAGTTTCAACATTTCAAAGCCGGCGCACAAGATTCAAGTTAAGAAAAGATAAAAGTACACAGGAACATTAACAGTAAGTTCTGGATGGATGGATGGACAAGGGCTTGTAAATGTCTAGTTATTAAAAAATATAAACAATACTGTACGCGTATTATAACTTCTCTTTTTATAATAAAATAGGCAAAAACACTGAGGAAATAATGAGACTTTAATAATGACAAATTTTTGGGACAATATGAGTATTGTCAACATCTGTCAAAATATATATAAATGTGATGCACAAGAATACACAAACCTATTTTTGTAAGACTATTCCGTTGAACATTAACTTAAGGAACATACAGTATGCTAATTCCCAGAGCATGAAAAGACACTTAACAGACTTATAGTTCACATAAGTCCACATCTTCATTCAATGTTGGATAACGACACAAAAGAAATTCAAGAAAATAAGCTAATTTGGCTTTGACTACAATGAAAAAAGTTTTTGCTTTTAAAGGTAAAGCATTATTGCAATTATCAAAAAGTAAATGAATGAATAAAACCCACCACTCTGTGGCCGAAAGTGTGAATGTTGCTTGTTTCGTCTTCAAACCGCTGGCGTTAATCTGGCGCCTCCAATCTCCTTTATCATCAGGCTGCTCCAATTCAGCCTCAAACACAAACTACTGAGTTTATATTGAACAATGTGTACTTTTTCATGAAATTTAACACTAGTCCAAAACAAAGAAAGCCTAACTTAAACGCAGCAGCAGCAGCAATGTAATATATTTCCCATGTACCAAAGTGTTTTTGTGAAACACTGAATTCCAAATTTCTCCCAATGTAGGTCGAGCAGCTTGCAAAGCAGCCGTCACCACCGATGTGTGAATGTGCGCATTAATGGCGCAAAGTGCTTTACATTCGCCGAAGAGGTGAAAATGCATTATATAATTCCTTTCAGTAATATAACATTAGGAGCGACTCGAATGCCACATAAATAAGTTCCCATTTCCGTCGCCAAGAATGAGTTCAGGTTTACACTTAGGTGATGTCTTTCCAGTGAAAGTGTGAACTTACAAGATATTAAAATCCTCTGATTAAGAAAAAAAAACAAAACCTGTCTGAATCAGGCATGTTAAAATACATTTTAGTTCAGGGGCCACATGCAGCCCAATCTCATCTTGAGTGGGCTGGACTGGTAAAATAGTGCCAAAATAATCTTTGAAGTTTGACTTCAAAGTTTTTCTTTGTTGTGGCGCAGAACATACGTGACGAAAATGTCTTTATTTTTCACAAAAAAGCAAACAATTATTGGACATTCTACCTTCGACACCTCCGAGCACATGCACATCTTTTCTATCACTTTATTTTGGGGGGTCACTGGCGGCTGGAGCCAAATCCCACCTAACAATGAGAAAAGGCAGGTTACCATCCATCACTGAGGCAACAGTTCTTTTTCAACAAGTTGTAAAAGTGTCCTGCTTCAGCAACGGGATGATTTGGTGGCCTCTGATGTTCGTGCTTCATTGATTAATGCCACAACAAGCCAAACAACTATAAAATTCAAATCCCCCCCCAAAGACAATTGTAAGTCTAGCGATAACTTCATTTAGATTTCAGTGAGGGTGCTTGTTGAAAAATTTCGTCTTCATCAAGAGGCTTTATGTATTCATGAACATCTCTCGTTTCTGGACATGTACACATACTAACCTTTCAAGTGTATTAGGTTTGGCATCTTGCCCTTATTTGACATGTAGAACGAAGCTCTGCTGTCACACAGCGCTAACCTGACACACCAGATGGTTTGATACACAGAAATCCTCCTCACAAGCCCCACTGGGGATTTTCACTCTGAGCTCATTTCTGACCTTTTATACTCAATCAGTGGTTTGAACATTATGTTATTCTGTACATTATATACATTATATTTATTCCAAACCGATGAGCCCTTTCTAAGATATTGTTGAGAAAATTAAAAATCAGACCATTTGATGTAGAGTTCCACCTCCAGAGTGGCCACATCTTCCGACAATATCCAATGAAGCCGTGTTTTGACTTTGGAAGCACTTGCACAAGATGCTCCTCAATCTTCATTTCAGTCAGACAATTCCCTCGCATTAGTCTCTCCCAGTGAGTCACCCGTATAATCAAATCAAATAAACTGCGGCTGTCGCCCTCGGCTGATTCTTTGCGAACCTCAGAACAGAAATATCGACCTGTCACGTCCGTCAGACTGAGCCTGCAGACGCTCAAGACGACAGAGGAATTCTTCCCATTATCAGACAGGAAGCAGCAGGATGACGTTTGTCACATTTGTCACTCAATGTGGCGGTGATGAAGCATCAGAGGCCTTTTTTTTTTTTTTTTTAAACCTTTTACTTTACAGACATCAGCAACTGTCAAACTACAAGTGGTGTTTTGTGTGTCCTACAAGGCCCTGCGATTGGAGTGAACAATGTGAACATTTGATGTAAACGTCTGTTCTTTTAAAGTTAGGCTTAACACTTTTGTATTTAATAAAGCTGAAAGTTTTCTTATCACTGTCACCTGTGCTTGCTCAGTTGGAATGATTGGTTCTATTTTTCTGTACCGGTGCCTTGGGACGACTCTGTTCTTATTGGAGATATTTTGAAAAATGGAATTGAATCCATCCATCCAACCATCTATCTTTTACTACTATATCCAACTCGGGGTTGTAAGGCGATCCCAGTCCCTGCTAGCTGTGTGTGGAAGCAGGTAACCAGTCCATCACTGGACAAAACAGAGAGACAACAGAACACTACTTCTACTTTTTCCTACAATCTTCTGTCCAGACGTTTGATGAAAATGCTCAAAGTTAAGCGCACCATTGAAGACAAATCTTTGACTGTGATCCAAACTTATCACACTAAGGCCGATATGGAATTCCATAATGGCAGTGGTGGAGCAGTTTGACCTCACAGCAACAATTTCAATAGGGTGTGGAGTTTGCATGGTTTTGTTTCGAGTGTGTTTAGTGTGATGGACCAACATGCTGTCACCCTCTGTTGAATGAAGTGGTATAGAAGATGGATGAATAACCTGGAAACATCTAAATTACCATGATTTTCACCAGGTGGAGAGAGAGATAAACGATATATGTTTTAAATGAGCTTCTAATATGGCACTTTCACCAACACTGCAGTACTCTGATTGTATCTCTATTGTCAGCTCGAAGGAAAGCAGTTTATGTAACTATGCTGGAGTGAAATTCTGAGTGTTTTTTCGACACAGCCAGGAAACCGATGGAGATGTGGCTGATTCTGCAGCAGAAGGCTGAATATACAGTATGTCTGGATGTTTGCTGCAGTGTTGCTGAAGCTGTTTGTAACCATTCGTGACCCTGAGCAGATTTAGCCAGCTCAGGACAAACTTTCAATATTTAAAGAGTCTTCTGTCAATAGAAAGAAACCCAGAGTACAGCAGCGATCTGCTGTGTGTTTCCTCTGAATTCCCCCGGTCCCCATGAACAGCTCCTATGTTGCTCCACTGTGCAGTTTAACGTTTGTTTAGGGATACACTGTGCAACTGGAGACAAAGTGACACTCTGGATGAAGGCATTTATTGCTCATTACTCTTTCATAAGGCCGAGTTGTGGCAGTGTAAAGCCACAGGCTGTGAGCTCAGCTGCAGCTGCTCTGCCTGGTTCTGCTGGCTGGAGCTTCGTGTCGACGCCTCAGCTGCAATTGTGATGAAATCTGTGGTGGCTGTACACTGTGTCTGAGATGAGCCAAGAGGGCATTTAATAAACACACCAGTCAAACCTGCAGAATTATATCAAGTTCAACACATTGATCAGAAACTTTGCGGAAGTTTCTAACAAGTGCAGTTTGTCTGTTTGTGTCCTGTGATGAGCTGGAGACATGTAGCGACAGGAACTTTGTTCAGCTACAACAAAGAGGAACATATTCACTTCTTAATACCAGTTTTGAGTCATTTAAATGCTACAGCCATCCGGAATATTGTCCATCCCTTTGTTGTCCCACCAGGGACTGTGATCGTAAAAAGTTATAATCTGACATGTCTACACCAAAGTGTGATCTGCCCTCAGGATTTGGGTAGAAATGTGTGTCCTCACCTCTGATGAATGATCTTCATCTCATCCTCACAGACAAATGTATTTGAAAGTCCAAACTGCCTAATCCCACATGCTGAAAGTGAATTAACTTTAAATCTCACGCTCTCACCACGTAGTGATTTGGTTTCTTGCAATTTTCCAAGAAATGTTTTCATACACTTTTGGTTTTTCATTCAAGCTTATTTCTTCATTTCAATTGGTCTTTATTGTTCTTAGGTTGTACTGGTTTGTTTTTCAAATTTATGTGGAAAAAGAATAGATTTATCTCTGTTTATCATGTCCCCTTCTCACAATACACATGGAAAAGAGCATGTTGGGAAAAACAACTCCTCACACCGAGTTATTTACAAATGTCACACGCTGATATAAAACACACCTCTAAATATTTGCTTGGCTTTTCACACAAATGGAAAACAATCTGGTATTTACCTTTGGGTTTTACATGTTTCTACTGTCAATGCCATTCTATAAACCTCAAATTAGTTTGGTGTAAAATAAAGTGTTTGAAACCAAGTAAAAAAAAAAAAGAAATCTGTAAATCTGCTCACTTTAGCTTGTTTAAACCGGCACCGGAGTAACATCCATCTGTGTCTCATATCCGAGGACACCAATACGGGCTGACTCAGCGTCTTCATTCCACTTCACAGGCGAGACAGGGGACAGAGTTTATAGTCTCTGAGTCAACGGACAGTCTTTGTTTGCCCCCTGTTCGCCCATGAGCCGCTCCATGGATACCTCTACAAAGATCGTTGTTTTGACAGTGCAGCCTTCGTCCCGGCTCCCAACGTGTCTGAATAACAATGACTGTGGTCAATAATTATCGATGGCCCTCACGTAACGTTCACCTTCTTCTGGCATTAGAAAAACGGCGTTTATCAGGAAGTCGGAGGCTCCCGTGAAGCCTTGGAGACAAACAGCAGGATGTTGACTGTCGGGAAACACAGCACCCGGCTGTGAGGATAATTCTGTTTGTGAACACATCTGATGAAACTCAAACACTTTGATGAACACGGCGACACTTTCACATGGACAACAAATATCAGACAGCAGCTGCGACGATACGAGACTGTGACCGTACTCGTCTTCATCTAATTAGGGATGAATTTTGTGAAATATTGTGATCTTTTAGGCTGATTTATGACTTGGCATTAACATTTTTAGCATCAAAAAAGCAGTCTGGAGAATCACCTTCGACAGTCTAATAACACAATATTAACATTTTATTTTGGAGCGTATCAGAGCTGAGGGGCAGATGGTACTGCTGCCGTCCAGGAGTAGTGATGCAACGGTGAAAGTTAGACACCTTTCTGTGAGCAGGCTGCACTTTCTACAGATAAAGTTTAGATTTTGTAAAATAATCTCATCAAATGTGAACATTTATTGGATGTAATAAATTATTTGCTCCAAAATTTCATGATGTTATCATTTTGCAGCGATTGTTACCAATTGCCACATGGCAGTGAAACGTATTTGTGGGGATTTCCTGCAGGAAGTTTGCATGTAAGCTTGTTAAATTGCAACTGAACCTTGAGTGACATCACACACAACCGCGAGTATTCAAATGAGTGTTTTATGTGCATTAGACCCAGTTTACATCATGACATCGCTGCATTTAAACCATCATATTCGACATTAAATTTGTCTGAAGGTGAAACACACAAAAACACACATTTAACTATTTCTATCCTAAAAATGCAAAAGATTTGTCACTGTATTTCTGAAATTATTCAATAATTCTTTTAGTGCACCTAATGCAACATTCAGCCTGAATCACACTGACTGTGTCGACGGAGACCACTTTACGGGTGACAGAAAGAGGAAGGCCATATTAATCCCATCTGCACCATAGATACATTTTAATTACTCATACTAACATTACATGTGAGGTTAAAAGCCTGCTTGTTAAATAAATAACATGTAGTTAGTTCTTTACTAAATTAGTCACTATAAATGTTATTGCTGAATTGACACAAATACAATCACATCTTTTAGTGTGACTCATGAAGTCACCATAGTATTATCGATCGTCAGGGAGGAAAAGATTACAGATGTTACACAATGCAGCTTATTTTATTCGACGACCAGGAGATTACAGCTGAGCAGATTCCCCACCCCTCCGCCACCAAGCAGCCGACAAAAAAAAAACTTGCTTATCACAAGTGGCTCCCAAGTAAAAACTCAATTGACTTAATGGATGTGAAGAGCTGTGCTGATTTTATTCACCCTGAAGAACAATGCAGAACTTCCATCGACTCCAAAGAAACAGAAAAGAAGAGACACTAGGCAAAGAGATGGGCAATTTGTCCCTCGACACTAGGAAGATTAAAAATGAGATGGAGGTTCTCAAGCTATGCTTTACTGCCTGCAGAGCCAGGCTTTTGTGCAGGACTGACCCTCGTCTGAACCGCCGGCGAGCCTCGCACAGTATTCAGAGTCTCGGGACATCTGCAGCTCCGGATCACGTAGTCTTTGTTACAAGATTTCAAAAGGTCTTTCTGCGGGTGTCATTTCTGCAGCGTTCTTGTAAGGAGAAAGAATATGATGGTCGAAGACGTGGAAGTGATAAAAAAAAAAAAAGCAGTTTTCTCCTTGTCAGAGGTGGTGGTCGGAAATTTGAAAGGAGTTTTATAGATGCTCATAGATTATTTACAAATTAAACGTTTGTTCAACTGTATTTGCAGTCGGTACACAAGGTAAATATGATTGTTTTGCCTCAAGAACAAACGAAAAACGCTTTTAATTAAGCATAAGCACAACCTTTTGAATGAAAATGCTTTCAGTGGTTACTTAGCCACTCACAAAAGCACCGAGTGAACGTCCACACCACACATATCTATTACATCATTATTGTCCTACCTGATCGTACTTGCAGGCAACATCTGTCAGGCTGCTTGTTTCACCCAGTAGACTGAGATCCAGCTCACTTGGACCTGCAGATTAAAAAAGTTAAAGGAAAAATAAATCCACATTGATCTTCAACATTTTACCCAATTAAGCTTCATTTGACTGCTTGACATTTTCGGTAAAAGACTTTGTTTTGGTTTTTTTTGTTCCTCTCATGCTGGGGAGCCTTTCACTCTGACTCGACTGCCTGACGAAAGTCAACAGGAGGTTCCTGTTTTTGTCTTGCTGAAACACCGAAATGTCCAGTTTGTTCATAAAACACTCGCTTTCATTTAAATTACATATATTTATACTATATGCATCCTATTGTACGCCTGATTTTAGTAAACCCCGGTTTCCTTCGCTTGTGTTTTTAAACACGTCAGAATGGCAATAAATTGAATATAAATATTTTTCTATTGAGACAAATTTTATGGTGGTGCAGTGGTTAGCACTCAGAGCTACAATATCCCTGGTTTGAATCTGAGGCTAATATTAGCATGTTTTACCAGTGCGTGACTTGTCTCTGTTTTCCTCCCACAATCCCACAGTGTTTGAGGCTAATTTGTGACACTAAGGCCCCGCTGACACGACAATGCTTCAAGTGAAAGAGCATTGCCTTTGTGTTTTCGTTTCATAAAAGTTTCACATTTACGCGGCAAAGTTTTGAATGTGATGTAGTTAGTATGCCAGGCCACAAGTTGGTGCTATTGTTTTTTGTAATGAAACCACACACGCACACACAGAAAACAATACGCTATAAACATCAACAATGGCGAGTACACAGACGTTCGTATGGGCAGGAGACGTTGACTGTCAACTATAAAACTACCAAGTCCCAGGAGAATCTGGACTGGGAGTCATGACACTCTGGAGGCTGACACTGTCATTGTCCATCTACTCGTGCATGTGCAGAAGATCTATTTACTATGGCTGTGGTGCGCATGTGCAGCAGTGTTTTAGAGAAGTTGCGTTTTCGTCGGAGCGTTTTCCGAAAGTTTTCCGAAAACCTTGGGAGTTATTTTCAAAAAGTTGTATTCTCATTGGATCAGAGCACCGTTGTCATGTTGACAGAAACCCCAAACATCCCGGCTGTTTTCTGAAAACGTTCGAAAGCGTGTGTCTGTCTCTGTATTTGCATTGTTAGTTTGCTGTATAGAGGATGGATGTAATGTACCGATGGATGGACTGTTCAGTTAGATGTAGGCACAACTGTAGGCAGGCCTTTTCATTCAAAGTTTCTGGCTATGTTATGAAAGCTACTACTGGTTAAATATTTTTCAATTTCACATTCGTTGTGCCTTCATTAGGTTTGTTTTTTTTTTAAGCTTATTTTTTGCCTTAAGATTAAGTCTTGATTTTGAGTGGGGGAGATTTGGGTTTGACCATAATTAAATAAATAAATAAATATACTTTCAGATCCATAAAAAGCACAGAGGGAAATCTAGTATCATAGCAACAAATCTGTGTTAATTTTGTCTCTCTATACACTCGAACTGCCTGCTGTCGGAAGCATCCAGTCACGATGGTCTGATCCATTGTGACACGCTACAGCAGCATCTTCATCCCCTTCCTCAGCGGAAATGCGTCGTGCCCAACACTTCCCCCAGCAGATTTCTTCTCCTGCATGCCAGCGCCTCTTGATGAGTAAACTGGGTTAGATTTAGTGACGGTGCAGCTTCGAACGTGCAGCAGGATTGTGGAGAGACGTGAACATCTCAGAGGGAGAAAATGTCACAATGCAAAGGGGGGGGGGGGGGGGGGGGGCCCTTCGCTTGTGCTCTCAGCATCTCACAACTTAAAGAGTCAGCAACATGTCAGACTGCATCTCATCCCTGTACAGTGTGCAGAGGTATGATAGAGGTTCATCTCAGGATGCACGCTGCAGCCATGTGCTTTATTTGCCGGGGATGCAGCAATTCCTCTTTAAAGAGCAGACCTTAACTACTACTGATCTATTTCAAGGCTTCACTTGAGCTTTTTGTTTCAGCCTCCCTTTAACTTATTCACATCAGTAGGCTGATGTTGTTTAAAGCTCATCTACCGAAAGGTCAAAGCGACAAATTGCACATATATGACACAGATTTGAAGCTTTTCTTGCCTGTACTTATTACCTTTGAAAGTGGAACACCTATTGCGGGGGTCCATCACGGGAAAAAGCAGCACAGATGTTACACTGCTCTTAAATCGGCCTGAAGTGCATCTACGTAATGGTCTTTGTGTATGAGTGGAGACATGGCGGAAAGCTTTAGCCATCTGGGTTTATTCTTAACTTCAGAAGATTCTTAACTTTAGGCTATTATCTCAAGAATATAATGGAGCTTTCCTTCATGATTAATGAAATCGGTGAACCTTAAGTGGTGTTGTGTGACTTCAAATGGCAGTGAGCAATTAATAACATCTAAAACGTCTGCCATTAGTTGGAGGATTTAGCTTTTGGAATTACAGCAATTTCCAAGTACTATAAGTGCAAAGGATGTTCTTTTTTTTATTACTCCTCATCTGCATCTGCTTAGTATGTCAAAGACACGAGGCTCTCAAAAGTGTTGAGGGGAAATGCAGAAGTGTGTCAAGAAGCTGTCAAGTAGCACAAGGTAATTCTCATGTGGTCGAATTATGTGCTTAGCCTTGAGAGTGTAGCGCACATTTTCTACAGAAAAGTGAGCATGAAAAGGTTGTGGGTCAATTTGACTCTTATGTACTGGATTCCTCATCGCTCCAAAACGCCTGCAGATTTTCATTCTGCAACGCGACTGAGCTGAATATAGCGCGAGCAGCCGCTCTCCTCTGATGTGAACGACACGGCGTCTCAGCATATTTTTTTTCCTCTGAACTGTTTTGTGGAGCCATATGCAGCCTCCATGGTGAATCTGTGCCTCCATAGATCAACCTCCATCTCCTCCTGAGAGGATCCGCTGTAGTAAATCTGCAGCAGACTGTGCATCGCAAAACTACAAATTGTAGATTAAACTACTTTTAAAATTAAAAAGTATGATTGTTTTTTTGGTTGAAAACACTGGTTAATATCTTTTTTCTCATGTCATAGACAGCTTCCTGCTGTGTATGACATTCAACAAGCATAGTTTTATTTTATAAAGCCTGAAGTTGCAGGCTCTTAGGAGAACTTTAATAATTAAAACAGCATGCAACCCACCCAGCATTGACACGCTGAGGTTTTTTGACATCATGTAAGTTTTAGGCGAATTTTTCAATGTTTTATTCAACAAATGTTCTCTGTTGTATTGTTTTTGAATTATGGATGTGTCGTCAACTCATCCATCCATCTTCTATATTGCACATGCACACTCTCTGAAAAAGATTGAAGTCCTGGAAGTAAAAATTTGCGTGGAAATAACAATGGAGTACAATTATTGGAGGTTAATTTGGAATATAATATAATACCTTTGTATATATTATTTCTCTTCAACTAGGTTTCTGAAAACAAGTATATTTTTCTCATGATTGCTTGTTTCCCCGACCAGGTCTGGCAACACTGTGTTTATCAAGTTTAATGTCACTGGATGGCAAACCTTCTAACAAGAAAAAAAGAAAAACTGGTTTAATATTGGTCAAATAAAGAACTCAAGTTAAAGCGAGCACACATACCTTCGCCAACGCCACATTTGTCACCATGGAAACCAATGGATTACAAGGTTATTTGATCCACCACACCACTCCTTCCACCATTTGTTATGGTCGTTTGAATTACTTCTTGTTATCACTGTTTGACAGAGACGTACACACAAATTCTCTGTGACCCCCCCCTGACATTTGACCCCCAACCGCTACCCAGGGTAATGACGTCACTGCATCATGTGGCATGACAGAGGATAAGGAATTGAAACTAAACAATTTGGTGTTTGTTTGACATCAATCGGAAAATCCTTTTTTTTTTTTTTTTATACCTTTTTGTGACCAATGGATTATGAGATGTTGTTTCTTGGGACTACTACTGAGTTACTTGTATCAGGGGGTCATGATGTTATGGCCGATCAGTATATAGTAATCATATTCAGGAGGAATATTGTTTGATGCTGGAAGCTCAGATATAAAACCAATGCTAGAACTTCAAAGTTAACATTTAAAACTTTCCACAATGAATTTACCAAAAGATAATTAATTAAAACATTTTTTAAAAAAAACTGTTGCGTCGGCACTCACAAGTTACGCCTACAACATTTCAGGATGACAAATAATGGCTAAACACCAGGATTGTTAGCCAGTCCAACACACTGACAGGTTTTATTCACCGAACTCATTTGTAATGTCTGCCCCTTGTGAAAGCCGTGAAGAAACACCCACAGACTCGCTGATCGTATCTGTAAGCCAGCATGAGACGGTCTCAGCTGGGAATGCAGATGTGCAGATATGTAAATGGCAAATTGTCAGATTTTACATAATATGTGACAGGTATCCAGCCATCTGAGCAGTCCAAGGCTGATTCCAACCTCGCTGAATCAGTTTCTCGAACAAAGCGTGGCTAACCCTGCTTCACCGGTTGCTATGCCAACATGTGTGCTAACCAGGCAGCTGGTGGGTGATCTTTTTGCTTTTCCTCTTCTTCTTCTTCTCTCACCGTGAATGCGCACTATTTTGGAGGAGTCTTTCCACGCTGTACTCATGGTAGCTGCGAGAAATGCCTGATAATGTTATTTACTGTGACTTGCAGGTATGTCTTCTGTCTGATGCGGCGGGTGCATGCTTGTCAACCTGCTTGAAATGCAAGACACTCTGCTGATGCAAACAGGTTGGCATTGCAGTAGAGCTGGTAGCATAGTTTCAGTGTTTACAGCAGCACACGATGCAAAAGCAAACAAGAAAGAGCAGGCGATTTTAACTCGAGCGTATCGTAAATGGAGAACCCAGCAGTATACTGAAAGTATACAACAAAAAAAGCATCACTTCTTCAAGTCAAAAGCACAGGTGCACACATTGGATGACCACAGTGGCAGACAAGCCCCCTAGAGTGACAAAAATAAAGTGCCAGGGAGTTGCGGTGGGCCTTTTTCCAGTGATTTCTAACCATTTATCCCTGGAGCTTCTCAGATTGCCTCTAAGTGAAGCTGCGGACCGCCTCACCTGTCTTTGATTTGCCAAAACATGACAGCCGACCCAAACACTGACTCTGACCAACAAACAAAAACAAGGCCAGTGAACAGCGTTTTAGGTCTGCTTCTCTACGGCAGAGGGGTGCAATTATATTTTCCTGAGGGGTGCCACATAGAAAACCTGGGACTGCTGTCGAGAGGAGAGCTCTGAAATCAACCGTGGAAAAGGAGAAAGGCATTCACATGAGCACAAACAATGCGCATGTAAAGAAAAAACAAAGGCTTAACCATGTGGCTCGTGTGTTTACAATGCCCAATCTGTTGGTATAAGGATGACTTTCTTTGACATGTGCCAATATAATTGAGCAATTAAAGTCCTGCAATCCAGAATGGTTCCGATACAACAAGTTGTAATAATTGTCTTATTGCATCAGTCAAAAGTGAAAAATTCATGATAATATTCGGGGGCGAAAAATGCAAGAAGATATCAATTTCTTGATATTACAATCTCATACTGTTCTGCAGCTTTATGACCCAATTTTACAACTATATATAAACAAACATGGCCGAAAGTGACTTGGGAACTGCATAATTTGCCAGGAGTTTTTACTACATGCACAGCATTGAGGGAATTGTAAAAAAATTAAGGCCGTCAAAATTAACGCATAAAGTAGAATCCAGCCAACTTTACGCGAACGAAGTGGAGCAGTGGTCTGACTATCGTGAAACTTTTGTAAAACATCTAAAGCTCGCTGTAGTGGACCCAACGCGAGGACGGATTCAGCGATTGCAGAGCTTATTTCTCGCCTTAAATGTTTTCAGAAATACTTTTCGCTGAAATATTCTATTAATAAAAGACAAAGTTAGTGAATTAGCCGCCATCTTGGTTTGGTTTCAACTCCAGTAGCAGACAGATCCTGAGTGACACGTCTGCTCTCGGAAAACGTCAACAAGTTAGCTTGTCGCTGGCTGAAGAAGGAGTAACGGAGCCACATTAATGTAGATAAGAGAGAAGTGTTTTTGGTAACATGAACTGTTAAACGTATTTAATAAACACGTTAAGTGCAGTTACTGTATATTACCTTTATTCTTGAGTCTGTTTTGCTCATGCAAAATGAATTATGATTTATATAGAATAAAAAGGAATGGTATTTAAATGTGATTCATCTAAATTAAACCACATTAACCCTGTGATTAAACTGATTAGAAATGTTAATCGTTTGGCAGCATTTGGAAAAAAAAAAAAAAAAAAGTCCAACTATGTTTTGTTCCACTTAACATGATTATGATCCTTTTTCTGCTTGAGAGGCATTCAGGGACACTTCAGAGTGTAAGACATTTGTCCCAGAAACAAGAACTCAGGAAACAGTGACTCAAGTTAAATAAACATCCTGTATAGAGTTTAACAATATTTACACATCAATAAATTGTGCTTTTGTTTATATTTCAGTTAATGTCCTAACTCTTAAAAAATGCCTTAAACGAATCACATTTATTTATTCTCCAAACCAATGACCATTGAGGCATGTGAGTGTTCGATATAATAAAAGGCTCACCGGCTGCAGGCTCCTTGGAGGGAAACAGCTTGTTATCCAACGCCATGCTGATGTCACAGAAGACCTCCTCTTCATCCCGGTCAGCATCCAACTGAAAGGGACAAGGGGGAAGCTCTTTAACAAAGTTATAAGGAAAATTACTTCATTGTCTCTCAATTTCTGAAATATGTCTTCATGGATTCCCGAGAAGTCGTGACCTGAACCTTGAACATGACAGGACAAGCAGAGTGGACATGCTCAGTTTGTTAATCCGCTGTGACATCAGGAATGAGGCTCATTATAAGACGGGACATGATAAACCAGCTCTGATGCTGGCAGCTACTCACTCGGGTCATTTCTCATTCAGCTCACGCCGAAAGCTTTAATAACACCAGAATAATTAGCTTTCCTTCAGTGTCAGTTGCTCTTTTTCAGATTGTTGTGAAGCTGGATCATTTATCTTTTTTTTTTTTTTTTTTTTTGCACACGAGAAACTGGCAGATGGACCATGAAGAATGTGGTTTGTGAGTGATCTGGAAGTGGACTGACGCAGACTTGGCGATCTGCTCCCGGGCCGTCCCTCCGCTCTCATCAGGGCCGATGACAACCGGCTGAGAGGCAACACGCGACCTTGCACGACCAGAAACGGATAAATATAAACAAACCGGACAAGACGGCTCCCGGTTTGCTGCTGAATCGCCTTCAGGTGTGTGACTCTCAGCAGGGCCACTTACTGGAAACTAAATACAGAAACAAATGAACGTCTGCGGCGGGATTTGAGATTTAGGCAAAGAGCGAAATGAGCACATTCGTCTGGAGGTTACCGCCAGAACAATCTCAAAAGATGTGATCAGGGAGGCAGCTGCGAGGGAGAATCTGCTGAGCCCACCTGCAGAGGATGAGGAGAGGATGAAGATGAGGAATCCCCCCGAGAGAGTGACATTCAGAATCTCGTCTGGGGGCTCAGACCTGCTCATCACGGCAGAGAAAGTGTCTCCGGTCACTCCGCGGCGCCGGAGAAACTCAAATTTGCTCCGACACCAGCGCAGAGGCGGCATATAATCCATTTCGACTTGCAAGAAGCTGCAAGAGGGAGAGCCATTTTATCAAGGACAGAGCTTTAAGTTGGTAAAAAAAAATAAAAAAAAACCTCTTCAGTGTGTCAGCAGTTTCTCTTGATGTGATGGAAATATGTCTGTGGTCTAAAATAAAACTATCTCAAAATAGCAACAGCGAGCAGCATTTAGCTGATAGTCGCCATCAAAATGTCTTGCTTCAATGTCACGTAGTGAACTTATACTGTATAAGGAGGGGAAAAAAGATTCCACCTTTTATGACGCGAGAGGTGAAGTGAAGTAAAAGTCGGCATCCATTATCTGAGAGATCTCAGGAGGAAAGGTGGATTAGAGGAAGCAGATGAATCATAGTCTGGAAGCTTTGAGGCATCTTAAAGCAGCCGTTGGTTCGGTCTGGAAACTGAATCCAACTTAGAAAACAGCAGTTTTGAAGAGAGGATTGACAGATAATTGGCTGATTTTATATCACCTTTAAACTGGAGCCCTGCTGATTCAGACTGGAACGAACATCTTATATC
The DNA here is from genome assembly GCF_963383615.2 of Lipophrys pholis. Taxonomy (NCBI): domain Eukaryota; kingdom Metazoa; phylum Chordata; class Actinopteri; order Blenniiformes; family Blenniidae; genus Lipophrys; species Lipophrys pholis. Next base: position 43,756,892 of record NC_137635.1, on the reverse strand, counting down.
ACATCATCTCTCACACGCTGATACAACACTTCCTACTTCTTCCTCTCAAATTTATGGTGATTTTTATTTTAATTATGGTGAAAACACACAGAAGCGGTATTAAATATATAACGGTTGTACAGCTGATGTGTTAAATTTAAGTGAGAGGGGCTTTGTGCACATTATCATTTGAAGATTGACATGCTGGATATTGTATAAATTTAACTTTAATAATGCATTGTCCTCTCATATTCACTTTTCTAGGGCAAATAGAGCTGTAGGGGTTAACACTATCGCCTTACAGCGAGAGTATCACCTTTTTTTGTTTTGAATAACTTTTCATTTGAGAAGTATTATTCAGAAAAAAAACAATCGCATAATTTTCTTCTAATCTGTTGTTTGTAAATTCTGCCTCCAGTCCTTTGGTTAAAATTGAATTACACAGTTGTTTCCTCCACAGATTTTCAGTTTTACTTCTTTATTTTGTGAGGAAAAAAGTCTGCTCAAATCGGGTAATATTCTCATCTGACGCACCTTCCCAATGAGCGGGGAAAAGAAATAAATGTAAATAAATGTAATTTAGATTCTAAGTGAACCCATGTCGATAAATCAACACCAGGAAGTTAAATCTTTTTTTATCTTGCTTGCCAATTATTCGCGTTTGAATTATTTTGTGCTCACTATTGTTAAAAATGTAATAAAAAATGTTTCAGAAAAAAGAAAAAAAAACACTAATGGAGACTATTAAGTAAAGCAGTTGTAAGAAATGAACCAGAATAAATCTGGAGATCAGGGGGAAGCTGCTAGAAAAAGGATTTTCTGTTAATTTCTGAAAGCAAATTGTCAAAAAAGTGATAAATTATCACTGTTGATTAAACACAGTTTTGTTGTGGAATTAGTTGTAAGTGCAACAGAGACAAATAATATAAAAAAAAAAAAAAAAAAGAAGTAAAAAACAATATGTATTTCCTTACAGAAGCTTTCACTTCGACCACTGGTCCCTCTCTCTCTCTCTCTCTCTCTCTCTCTCTCTCTCTATTTTATATATATATATACTGTATATATCTCCCACCACTGTTAGGCTTGTTTACAGCTAATTCATCAAAATTCACTATCACTACCACAAACCATAAACGCAAACATACGATATGAAAAGATGTGATAAGAACGTTATTTTTATACTATGTGAAGTTATCTATACCTTTCAAATGGAGTGAAACTAATGAAATTCATGCCAATGGGATCGTTTTTCTCCTTGATCTCGCATCTACTTCAGGAATAATAAAAGAATACCTCATGAGCGTCCCTTGGGGGACCAGTGGAGATGTTTTTAGTTTGTTTATATCTGCGAGGCGTCAAGCAGCATGTGGGAAGCTGAACCCTTCGCTCAGGGAATACCTAATTAGACCAGGCCTTTTTCTAAGAAAGACAGGGCCGCTTCAATCAAGGCTACAACAAACGATTATCTCCGCTCGCTACCATTTCTGCCTGGCTTCTTTCGTTTGATAAGCTGATTCATCCGACGCCCCCCCCCCCCCCCCCCAAAAAAAAAAAAACAAAAAGACTTCCATTCAACTAAATCAAAATGCCATGCCTGAGACAGGAATCACAAAGTTTCTGAGCAGAAAAGTTCACAAACTTTCCGACAATCACAGTTGGTTAATTCAGTGAAACATCAAGAAAAAGCCAGATCCGAGACGTGCGTATCGAGGATTCAAAGTGAGCGACAACAATGTGGAGTAATGAGTCATTGCCATTGTGCTTCTGTAGAGTCATGTCTCCGTGTTTTGAGCCTGGCTTTTAAAAAAAAAAAAACAGCATTGCTTTCACACAAAATGCCGCCACCGAGCAAACGTAATTAAACCTTGGAGGCTCAAGACACTCTTGAGTGCTTCACCTGCTGAGGGAATTTTACTGAAGAGAAAGAGAAATCCAATCTTTTTTTTTTTTTTTTTTTTGTGCAAAGTTTAAAACTGAGGACTACAATTACTACCAGGCTCTGTGCTTTGTGTTAGTCAATCGCAGGACAGACGCATCAGAGAGCACGTTTTGTTCTCATCGAAAAGCTAAACAACAACTATCGTATTGTTCACAAAATAGTATTTAAAAAAAAAATCAAACCCCGAATACCAATAGCTTCTGTCACAACTCATAATGTAGAAAGGGCTCATAATGGAATAAGTCTAATGTAATGCAGTTGAGTAATTGGCTGAATATGTAATAAATCCATTGGTTCATAACATAATGTATTATTGTACATCCTTAGTCTTACTTTTGACTACAAATGATGTTAATGCAATATGTATGAGCAGCAACAGTAAGGTTAATAATATATTGAGTTACTACATTATGACATTAAGCACTTCTGATCATATTAAGTGCCAGTACATTGAAGATATTAGACATTATGAGTTGCTACGGCTTCTGGGTTTTAAGATTTTGGTTCTTAAATGGGCAGCTTTGAAGTTGTGATGGGTTGTATTTTTTTCTTCTTCCAGTTTTGGATATTTCATTGAAAATACTCCGCTCCTGAAAATACAGTCAACACGTGCAGTCAGTTATATATGTGGAATCTAGTTTTATGAACAACAGACTTGAAGATTAGTAGAATCAAGCTGCTTCAGGTGGAAACACGTGGATGAAAATGAGGGATAAATGTGCAACTTTTGCTGTAATGTTTGCATCAGTACAGACTTAATATTCTGGTAAACTGGTTATTTTTTTCTTTTTTTAAATCACCCTGCAGGAGGTCCGAGTAGAGTTTCCTTTCATTAGCTCAAACTCATGTTTATTCTGCTTTCTGGTGTGTTGATTAGTCGATTCGCACTTTCTACGTTAATTTGTGAATCTGAACTGGTGATCTTCAGTTGTCCTGTTGTTGAGAGTCTCCTCAGATTACCCGAGCCAGGGTCTGTAGCCCTCCCCCAATCTCTCTCGCCGTCTATCCTATCCTTTCCTCTCCTCTATCCTCTCACTCCAACCGGCCAGCAGAAAAACCGCCACCTCTCAGTCTGGTTTCTGCCAAGGTTTCTTCCCGTTAAAGGGAGTTTTTCCTTTCCACAGTCGCAAAATAAATCTGCTTGCTCATGTGGATTTGATTCTTGGGTTTCTCTCTGTTAAAAGCACCTAGAAAGGACTGTGTTGTATTTGGTGCTATATAAATAAATTTGAATTGCATTGAATTAAAACAACAAAAGAAGGAAAACTCTCATGTGGAGTCAGAGCGGAACTGACAACACAAACCTTCTACGAGCCTCTGCATGAATAATTGGTAAACTGCAGACACATTTGCACAATAAAGGAGAATCGTACTTTATATAACTACGAGTCACTGAAACACTTTGATTGCCTGCCTAACCCGGTTTCTCACCGTAACCTGGTTTTGCTTGTACTCTTGTACGCCGAGCAGGAATAAACAATGCGATGCATCTGTAACCACCTGGAGAAAACATCACAAGCAGTTTATATGGCTTCTTCTTGCTTTTCAGGTTATTCTATCAGCGACTTTAAAATTATGTTGAACTTAATAACAATCAAATCCAGCGATTACAGATCATGACGATGATTGATTTTATGTCATGTCTGTATCTGTCTGTTAGAAATTAGGGCAACATTTGCCTTCTTTTAACAAAATTTTTGGGCTGAATAATGAAAGCAGCTGTCATTTACAGCCTCTCCTTTAGCTTTGTGTGCAGAGCAGAAAGGACTCTAATTATTAACTTTGTGGTTGTGCAGATTCTTGCTTAAAAACACAAAAATCTTTAACTCTGTTGAAATCAATGCATGTTAATTTCCATGCACCCGCTCATTTTATAATTTTGATAAAGTAATGAAGGTTTATTAGTATATATCTTTAGTGAGTATGAGTAATTGGGAACAGTGAGGTTAATGAGGAAGCAGCTGACAGTGAGCGGAGATGAGAATCTGAACGCCATGCAAACATTTTTTCACAAGAAGAAAATACACTTTCACCGTTTGTTAGTTTTAATTGCTTTTGCTTCAGCTGTCGTTAGGTTGCTGCTTCACACAAAAAATTTGATAAAATCGCGAGCGTTGTTCTGGTCTGAAATTAGGAACGACTGCATTACAATTGGTGCCACTTTGCAAAAGTAAGAAAAGTCCTAAAGAATCATCTACATCAGAGGTTTATCTTCACTTCACTTTAGTTTCTCTAAAAAGCGGGACAATTTGAGCCGCGTCCATGTCTGATCTAGATAAAGTTACGAATTTAGGAAGACGTCTGAGCTTGCCTTTTACTGTATAACTGTAGAGGGGTTTACAAAGACAGAGCTTTTCATGTAGTTTCTACTAAAGACAGAGAACCATCTGTCTTGTGGATGTTATCGATCATTAGGTTGTTCTCTGCTTGTTGTTTCTCCGCCTGTCTTTGAATTTTCGAGTGCCTGTGATTGCCAGAGTGATTTGACCAGCCTGACACCCAGAGAGAGCGAAGTGGGAGTGTGACGCCTTTTGAAGCTCGCTGTGATTGCTCGTCGATGCTGCTGCACAGCTGAAAAAAAAAAAAAGTGCTGACAATCCCCGAGAGAGGGAAGCCGTCGATAAGCTCTCAAAATGTTCAAATCACTGGGGTATGGGCCGCGGGCTTCTTTCATTCACAGGTGAGGGGAGATGAAATTGACTGGAGCCAAGGTGGTTTTATTCTTTACAAAAACAAAACATGTCAGATTACATAAGGGCAGTTTTATCTGTGGGGTGGTTTTGATTGATTTACATTTTTGAATAATTTACAGCTTAGCTGTAGATCCCATTCAAAAACGGCATATAAAAAAATTATTTGCATCTCATAAATCAGGGGCGTGAGACAACAAAACTGCTGAAAAGAGTGAAAACCAGCGTTAAAAGGCAGTTTGACATGCACTGTAAGCTCTGCAGCTGCACGGTGAGACAGTGGTTTGTTCTCACCTTATAATGAGGATGTTGTGGGTTGGAATCCGAAGGCCTTTCTGTGTGGAGTTTGCATGTTCCCCCGACGTGTGCATTGTTTTCCTTCCACAGTCCAGAAAATACACGTGATGTTTATTTGTGACTACACATTTCCGATTGTGAAGGCCTGTCTATTTGTCCAGGGAGTAACTTGCCTTCACCTTTACTTACTTACAATCAACTCTACAACACCGAACAGGATAAAGCGGCAGAGAAAAAGTACATTATGTATGACTTACATCTCCTGGCCACAATAAGCTGCCAACACAGCTTCTTGATCTTATTCTCGTAGGATAGTCTCAGACATTAAACTAATCTACTTCATTAACATTTTGTGGAGGCAGTTTGATCAGATTTGAAATCCACTGTTGCCCGGCAACAATCCTACAACTGATTGCAGTTGTGCTGCTCAGACAAAAACACAAGTATCGAAAAATCTGTTGTCCCTGGTAACATGTGAAGGAAAGATCTGTCGTGCACTGCACAGATGCAGTTTTTAAGGCTATGTAAAACTAGTTGAATGAAGATGAATATCATTAACTCGAACGGCTGATTTGACGCGGAACAATATTTCTGCGGTGCGCTTATGTACTTAAGGTCTTTTCAAATTAGTTTACAGCCCACGACACAATTTTGTGCATGCTTTTAGGAGACACAGCGCACCAGAATAATTCATTTGGTGTATCTTAATTAAGTGAACTCCAGTGGGAAATGCAGGCGGCATGTGGAGAGATTTACATGGAGTAACACACTGCAAATAACTCATCTCCAATCTGGTTTAACATCAGCTCAAATAGCCGGTGGCCCTATTCCAACTCCAGTGTGAGCACCAAACCCTGAAGAAACAATACATCATATCTAAGTGCACTGTATGCTTATGCTGGTGTTTGTATTGTAAGATTTGCTGAAGGGAAAATCTTTTCTTTATACAGAAGGCTATATATGTGAATCAAACCGGTTGAAATTCTAAAATTAGAAACATATCCTACACATTGCCTTGATAATGCCTCCTCCTTCCCCCCTATTGAGTAATAGTGAATTTTAAAACCATTCATGGAGTACTAGATCTAAATTGTTTTTTTGCCATGTACTTTCTATTTTTAGATTCCCTAGTGTTTTTATGCTGCTAAATAAACAAAATGACTTTCACTCTGACGTTTTCCGGGGACTCTGCCTGAAGACGTTTGATTAAATATTGAGGAACAAAGTTTTTTTTTTTTTTTTTCCTCCCCAAACTCAATTTTTAACTTTCTCTTTATTATAAGGTAGATTTTTTTTTTTTTTCCGCTCCCTGGAAAAAAGGAGGACACAGAAGGCTGTTGGATAATATTAGCCTCTGATGATGACTGCAAAGCCCCAGGCATGAATATACAGAAGGTACCTCCTGCACAGCCATGCACAGCTGTTATCTCAGCTGATGAAGAAAAGCCTCCAATAATAATCTATTTCACTGTAAAAAAAACAAAAAAAAACTTTGTTATATCAATCCTGCAGGCTTAAATAATTTGATTTGAGTAGCTTGAATATTATCAAAAGAGTGATATCATGACCCTAGAGCCAACATCTTAGGATGTTTGATGGACCAAATGTAGATGAATTGTGAGAATGTTAGCCGTAGTATTCAGTTAGTAACTGTTAGTAGCTCTTGATCCAGGTTAAACCTTTACACTCACCAGTTAACAGGGACAACACAGAGAAACACACCAGTTAACCTCAAATCCATTTATTGACTTCTGGTGGCGTTCGTTGTCAAGATAGAAGACGCAAATTAACAATAGTCAATTGGTTGAAACGTGTAAGGAAAATATAACCTGTCATCCAGCCCCAGTCACATCTTTCTCAAAACCTGTCATGAAGAGAAAGGTTGGCAACGAGCACAAATAATTTCAGGAAAAAAGGGGGATGGAATACGTTGGTATTTTTTGGAGCACCCCGGTGTTTCTTATATGCACTTCTTAAAATACGTCGACTGAGGCAACAAGATTTCTTTAACACAGCAAGCAAAGAGAAAGATGCAGCAGTCAAGGCTGGCTACATGGTGAGTTTGATGATTGCGAACTCCGGAAAGCCATTGAAAAAAGGCGAGTGTGTCATAAAGTGCATGTTAGAGGCTGCAAGCGTACCGTGCCCATCTCTTTAAGAGCGTCAGCCTTTCAGCCGACACAGTGGCAGAGCGTTTTTCTGACCCGTCAGGTAACTTATGATCAGCTGCATGAGAAAGCGGAAGGTTCCTGTGCACAGACATCACTGACAAAGCTCCCACTGTATGTATGTGGTGTTGATGACTGTTTTGAAGTGATGGAGGAGTTGCTCACAATGATTCCAATATGGACAGGCCAGACCTTCGCTCCGGAGATATTCCATCAGCTGTGTTGACGCCGGTTTTTAAGTGACCTCAAATAACTCACAGACTTACTGGAGCTGAATGTACTGAACAAGACGTTACAGGGCCAGGGCCAGCTTGTCAGTGCCCCCTATGACAACGTGAGAACATTCTCCACATAACTTATGGAAAGCACAGCTCTCAGACAAACCTCTGCCATTTCCCAGCGTGCAAGGCACTCGTGGGCTAGTGGTGGGAAGTATGCTGTTCCCATTATGAAGCTACAGGAGGACTTTAGTCACAGGTTTGCAGACCTCAAGATGCACAGAGCCACTTTTCACGATTCACTGTGCACGATTCTCCCCCTGTGCTTCAGATGGAGCTCATCGACCTGCAGTGCCATTCTGATCATGAAGACCAAGTTCAGGGAAGTCAGTGGAAAAGCAAATGGGCTTGGACAATCTTTGAGAGAATTGCCCCGCACCTTCCCTGAGCTTTCCAGGATAATGAAGCAGACCATGTGTATTTTTGAGAGCACATATTTGTGTAAAAAAAGCTTTAATAGGTCAAAGCCTTATTGATGAGCATCTTCAAGCCATCTTGAAAACACCATTCGACTTTAGCAGAGCTGTTCATGTTAAAGAAAAGCCTCAGCCAGACTCCGCTTCCAGCGGCCCCCGGGTAGGTTGAGTTTGAGACCCCTGCATCAGAACATGTAAACTCCACATTGCAAGGCCTCAACCGAACTTGAACCAGGACTATTCTTGTTTTGACACAAAAAACACTACCCACTACAATATCATGAAGCTCTAGTTGTTGATTTAATAGCATTCCAGTAGAGAAGACTGATGAATCTTAGGGATTCATGGAGCATTACGTCTGTGCCTTATTCAATACCTGCTGTACTGTGGTATTGACAATTTCTCTTCAACACTACATTTCTAAAAGTAACCCGAGCAAATACACTTTTTAAAGTTACAAAGCACTGAAGCTTATATCATACAATGGACATCAAATATAAATTATGCACAAAAGTAAGAAAATAAATACTCAGCTCTGCTGCACATCCAACAAATGCATGTTCATTACAAATGTGGAAAAAGTCCAAAGAGACATAAACAATCTTTCTAATAGTGTGAGATTTATTGCCAAGAAGCAATGAATGTTACAACAAAGAAATAATACCAAACACAAAGTCCCTCACTGCTCATGAGTAGGTTACTACATACAATGTGTCATATCTGTGTTTTCAGCCTCAGGCTAAAAACAGCACACGGTACAGAAGAGGACACACACACACACGCGCACATGCGCTCATTCGGCTAGAAAACAGAGTAGATTCAAGAAACGTGGAAAAATCAGTGAGCAGATCGACAAGAGAGAAACCGACATGCAAGATACATAAACTGCAGACTTCTGGAGGGAATCTGGTCAAATTTACTTTATGCCAATGTTATTGTAAGATCCAGCAGAGATTAGCGAACGCATCTGACTTGAAGCAGCCCAGAGACAACAATCTAAAACCAAGCAAGCAACGTCTCTTTCTCACATTAATGCAGCACACGAGACACTCTATTCCCTCTGGTGGGGGGGAAGGCAATGCTGCGCTCGGATTCAGACAGATCAATGACTCTCCCAGAAGAGGAGTTGGTTTCAGGATCCAATATCTCTATTGGCATTAAACCTACACATACCAACTCCATGCTCCTCTGCACAAAACCACATGACCCAATAATGAATTTAGATTAAGTCTGATTCATATAAAGTAGCCTTCTGCTTTGACTGCATCAATCTGCATTTTATTATGTGAAATAGAAAGAAATATCGCTGCGTATTTTCCAAGAATACCCAGATTGCATGAATTCCTGAACATGCATCTACATAAGCTCTCCTGGGGTAATTTGGAGATGCTGTCTACTCTATAGCAATAATAATGATTAAAGATTTCGGTGTTTCATTCAGAGCTGTATGAGCAGATGGATTTTTTTGCATAATTATTCAAGGTCAACGGGCAATAAATACTGATGTCAGTGATCTAAGGTTACTGACTAATGTAGGGAGCAAAAAGTCTTGAGATCTAATGAATGCATAGCAATGAAATGTGACAACTATTCCTAAATAAGATTTGAGAATGTTCCTCACTTTCTTCCATCATTCATCCCTTTAATTATGATGGCAAAACTGCAGAACTAATCACATTTCCATCCCTCTCCAAAGTTCTATTATTGCTGAAATGCTGAACTTGAACAGTGAAAACCCAAACTATGTCTGCATCATGAGTGTGTCCTAGCACTGAGTCACTAAGTGAATCTAATAAAAGTTTCATAACGCAGAAAAACTTTCCTTTTGGGAATGTCCTCCATGTAAGATTTGAGAATACACTCACACCAGCAGCAAACAAGCAGTAAATCAGCTCTCCTGCTGTTTTTTTTGAAGATACCTATGGCTTTTAAAGCAAATATTTTTCTATTTCCTAATATGTCTCTCATTGCCACACTTTAACACTAGAAAAACAAATATGATTACAGATTCAAATTAGATATCTAAACAGATATCTAACACCCATTCACACACTCGTACACCAATGATGACAGCTGCCATGTAAAGTGCAAAATGGAGAACCTAACAGTCAGGTCCTCCTAGAACTGAGCCATGGTCGCTCCTACTACCTAATACCCCGCATGTTCGGATGTTTCTCTGCTTTAACACATTCGAGTCAAATCAATTGTTCTCCACCAGACCTTTGTTATTAAAGATTCCTTTATTCCACTCAGGTGCGGTCGAACATGGAGACCTCTTAAACATGCAGGGTGAGGCATCCTCCAAGACCATCTGGAAACACTAAGAGGGACAGGAATATGTTGTGGTACAGCTATTGCTTGGAAACATAAACACGTATTGCATTTTAAACCGGAAGCCTCTCGGGTTACACTACACCAGAGTTCTGAAACCTGCAGCTCTACAGAATGTCTGTAGCATCCACAAAACTGTCAGTTAACACTTCATCTATTTCTAATTTCACGAAATCTTTCAAGCGGGCTTTAACCTTTCAGATCAAAGTGATAATTAGAGCTTAATTAATGTATTTCTGTTCAAATTTTTAACAACTGAAACGTGCCATATCCTACTATTCCACTTATCTCTAACTGTCTGCAGCCCTTGGTATTCTAAAAGGATAAAACAATAAGATTCACAGATGCAAAAAAAGAGTAATTTAACATGGTTGCAGACCTATTGTATGCCAACACCAGAATTCTACAGATTTGTGCAAATGGCAATTAAATCCACCTTTTAATCTGCATGATGGAAACATGTAATATTGTAGGTCTGTGGCAGGATGTGAATATTTTGTTTCGGACATGAGGCTGGACACATCCACCCACTGCTCTCAAATCCACATCCCGACTTTCAGTAAAATGAAGGGCACACCACTTCCTGTACTGGCAGGATAAGTAAAACACAAGTCCCAGAAAAACAAGACACACTGTGTAATTACGTCCCACTCTCTTTCATGCACCAGCCTTACCGTAACAATAAGGCCCCTCTCCTGGAAGTATTTGACCAGAGGAATGGTGTTCTGTTTGAAGTTGGTCAGCCGGCGGTCGATGGCCTTGGGGTTGTCGTCGGGCCGTCCCTGCTGCTCGGCCCTCTTCTGCAGCCGCTCCTTCAAATGGTGGTTGGTGCAGGCCAGAAACACCACCAGGTCAGGAGTGCAGATCTACAGGGTGAGAGAGAGGATGTGTGAACAGCTGCGATCAATGCTCCTCCACTCAGCTAAACCTTCACACATATATTTGATGTGTTTATCTGACCCTGAGGAAGTGCAATCTGCCCAGCCAGGGTTAATCTCATTTTAAAATCAAATACATTCAGGTCAAGTTGTTACAGATGCAATTCATACAAAATAAATACTCCATAACTGATGTATGAAGCACCTGAAGATAAATACATATACTATATCCTGTCAACATTTATTCAGAATACAGACTGTTATGTACAATTTATTGTGAATTCTGAGTCACGTCCACCTCCTGAATTTCACTGAGCCCTGAACTTGTGAGCTCTTAGCCTTCAATACAGCCTGCAGCTGCTTCAGCAACGATGCCGTTTTATTACAGGTGAGAATCTGAGTCAGACCGGATGATCATACCGTACCCTCCTGGGAGAAGATCAAAATACAACCTGCCACACTGACCACACAGTTTTCCTTAGCATTTGTATAACAGGATATAATGATACCATATGAACTGACAGGAAAGTATCTGTAGGTTATTTTGTGTGTGTGTGTGTGTGTGTGTGTGTGTGTGTGTGTGTGTGTGTGTGTGTGTGTGTGTGTGTGTGTGTGTGTGTGTGTGTGTGTGTGTGTGTGTGTGTGTGTGTGTGTGTGTGTGTGTGTGTGACGTGAGTAGCAGCAAATGACTGTGTGTGATCACACAAGCAGCTTTATCCGTAACTGTGACGACACTCTTGTATTGGGAGAACAAACCCAACGTGGAGCCATTTATAATGTGTAATTCGGCAGCTTCAGACATAACGATCCTTTATACCATCTGTAGCTCTTCACTACTGCTCAAGTATTTAGCTCTAGTCTTCATGTCACTTTCAACCTCTTTTGTTAAGGTACACCCAAACATTAGTGGAATTAGTAGTGGAACAAGCTGTAAACACGACACCAGCATTATTTCATAGAAATGATCCAGCGTAAATGTTGACACATGACACTATTTATGCAAACCTCACAAATGTAATTACTTTTTGGAATGAGACTCCTGGGGCTCTGACAAATATGGAACTAATTATTCGACTTGTTTCAACCCATTTCTGGTCTCATTTATCTCCTTTATTAAACGTGGAACACATTAGCTGTGTCAAATCGTACTAAATAGTTTGCTGAAGTGAAGAAAACCTGTGAAACGAAGCAGCTGTTCTCACTGTTGCAGTTTCATTTGCTCCTTTTTGAATAATATTGCTATTAATTCTTCATCACGTCAGTGGTTGTAACAGAAAAAAGAAAACTACCAGTTAGTTACTAGATATTTTTCGAAACATATGAATGAAAAATGTACCTGTCTGATGTGCACCGTTTAGTAATACTTTACTGTTGCTGTGGCACATCAGCACCGTGTCTGTCAGTATGAAGACTGATGGAGTCATTAAGTTGGAGGGTGAGGCGCCACTCAAAGAAACAAGACAGCTGAGATAAACTAAAAACATGCAGGCAGTTCATTTGAAGATTAGCCAATGCTTTCTGGTGGCGGAAAATGCGTCACCGTTACCGTGGTAACGGGCTGAAGCTGACGCTCATCGTGGGACATCTTCGTCCGAGAGCGCTCGTCATTAGGCAATTTGATGATGACATGTCACAAAGTAGATATATCGTATATTTTCTTCACAGTTACTAAGTGCCTGAACTTAACATGCGTGTTGTACACTTATTATCACAAAATCGTATTTATACATGGAAAAACATAAGCAAGACAGCTTTGGTTCATCCTAAACGTAAACCTCTGGAGGAGTGAGAAAAACAGACGTCAGCCCCGCAGCACGGTTTTGTTATGACAAAAAGCTCAGGTATTAAATCTGCATTATAAATGTAATAACAGTAATCGTTTATTGACACATCACTGCTAAAAGTAGAGGCATTACAGTGAAGCGTTGCTTTATGACTTCTGCCAGCAGCAACAGCAGGCCGGTCTGAAAACTGCACAAACTCAGCACCTGTTGCCAAGATATGATACTAATCAAAGCCACATTTACTATTCTAATTAAAATCAAAGGTCAGGTAGCAGCAACGGCAATGATTAAGCCCTTAGTAATGCAAATTTTCATTTGAGCCAGAACAATGAGCTTCACTGCTTGTGTTTTACATAGTCCTGGACACAAAAGGCATTCCTTACCTACTAATGAGCCACCTGTAGGTCGGACCTTTAAAGATCAGTGAAGGATGCGGTTGTCTCACTAATGCAAAGGCGCATCAAAGGGAAGTCGTTTGGTTTCTATGGCTCTGACCTTGTAAAGTGAGACTCGCACAGTGCTCAATATCCTCCTCATCTTGGGCCTGACAAGTGTTCACACAGCTCAACACTGTTTCCCCTATAAAAAGCACCACAAGTGTTTTATTACTGTTTAGAGCGAGTCGTTTGGTTTAATACTGTTTGTGTTTTAGTTCAATGAAATTATGAATTGTAGACATTCTGCACTTGAGCTGGTGCGCGGCCTTCGCCAACAATAGCCTGGCCGGCACTGTTAATTGGTTAACGTGCCATGTCAGTGAAGGCAACTAGAATTTCAGTCAGTGTTTTTCGGGTTTATTCCTCAGGTTGTGCAGCTGCGGCAGAGCAACACTGCAGTTTGGTTTATCATCACTAAATGCTCCCACATCATTTCAGAGAGAAATTATATCTGTTTCACATTTTTTTAGTCTCTTCAGTTCAGCCAATAAATATTTCTCCTTTGCTTCAAGAACAGTAATTCAGTTTTGAGATCTAATTGAGGTGCGAAATAAGGCAGATGTTGATACTTCTACTGCTGGGTCAAATACCGGTTTTTGCCATTTTGTTAAACGCTAATTACTTTTGGAGCATTTTTTTTTAAAAGAAGAAAGACTTGACTTTTAAGGATCTCATATGTCACACAACGTTAAGACAGCGATTGTCTGTGTTTGGTCTACTATGCCTTGAACAAATTCAAGGTTTAATATTGGAGAGTCCTTTTTAAAAATAACAGATCGATCTTCAGTGTGCTTCAAACGCAGTCAGAGCTGCTCTACAAGAAAAAAACAACTGAAAAAGGGCATCGGTTCATGGCAGTTTGTCTTTGAATGTTTTTCTTTCTTTTTTCCTCTCCTGCCCTTCGAAACATATGTAGCTGCGGGCGATCAGACGTCTCCATCTGTCTGCGTAAACCTTCGTTGGTTTCCTCTTCATTCCTCTGCCATCCAGCAGTTGCCATGAAGAGCAACCGAGCAGATTTCTAATCTCAGACGTCTCTGGGAGCTTTGAATGGCATTACTCTCGCTCGTTTGAACAAACAGACACAGAGAACAACATTTAAATAAATTAAAACGTACTTGGGGAGTAAAGTTGCGGTTGGAGCCAAATCATTTCCACCCTGAAATAGCACGACCTCTTTAGGTTGACCCGTTTGACTCCATGTCTTCCTAAATGCAAATTAACAACTGCTCGCTACGCCCTCCTTCGGCGGTATATTGATCCATGGCAACCACCACGTTTGACTCAGGTTCAGACGCATCGCTGGAAGAGGGTGTAATTACACACGGGAATAAAACGAGGAGGTGTTTCACCAGAAATTACACGGCTGAAGCCAAACACGCCATGCGACCACACAATGGGCAGAGTTACACCAAAAATTTGATAAACTCATATAGATTAAAGTGAAGATATTTATTTCAATACTCTTACGTAACTTTAGGTTTTAATTAGTATTATGGGGAAAATGTGCTGGAGAGAAAAATAAAAGCCGCACTGCAGAGAAGTCTGAATTGTTCTGAGTTCGAGAAGCAGTCTGATGCTAAAGTGTAGCCTTCTGCTTTCAATTGCCAGGACATTGCCATCATAATCAGAATCAATCATTCTGGGAGCCGGTCTAACAACACACGCCAGTCTTTACGGCGCAAACCTGTTATTTATTTATTTTTGCTCAGGACGTGCAATTTCACAGTGCAGTGGCTAAAGACCAAAACACAGTGAGTTTTCGTTTGGCTTGTGGGCTGAGATACTTGGGAGGGGGATGTTTGTAAAATTGTCCCAAAATTGCATAACAGTCAGGCAGCTTTCTGAACAGCTTACAAAAAAACAAACAAAAAAAAAAAAACACGTATTTCTTCTTGGGAAACTCACTGCTTCTGTTGTATATTCTCATTTTTAAGAGTCAGGAGGCAATCACAACACTGTATTACACATACAAAACATCAAAAAGTGACGTTTTCACATTTAGTTAAGTAAAACAAATATAGAGTCAATTTACTGTCACATAACATCCAGCCACAGAACAGTAAATGAATTTGGTCAAATTTTCTTTTGTAAAGCGTTTACTTGTAACTACCAACCGACTCCCGACTGATGAGCTTTGTGTTCTAACCCGGGTGGTGCAAGATGCATGTGTTTTGTCCCAGAGTGACCTGAAAACTGTTTACAGAGACGTATCCTCAATCTTCACCTGTGATCTGCACATACTCTGCAAATGGCATGGTCACTGTACTTGCATATCAGCAATGCATATGTGTTTTGACCGAAGCGCAGAGAAAATAAATGAAGTGATGTTTTGCTTTCTGCCTGAGCGGGAGAGCTTTGTAAGCTTGCAAAAAGAACAATTACATAATGTGGCTGTTTTGGCAACGTCCCCTTAAGCCGGTGGAAGTCTCGGTCTCGCAGGAGGAGGTGGATGAAGCCATGTGGACTTGCAATATGTGGTAATTAGTTCTTCTTCTCCGAGCATAATTCTGTCTGATGTTCCAGAGGAACAAGCCAGTTGTGACGTCAACACAAGCCGCTGCTCAGGTTTGTCCTTTTACTTTAGTACCATGAAGATGGGTTAGTTTTTTTTTGTAACTAACTTCATGAAAACTTTAATTTCAATAATTATTGAGGTACATGAATTGACTCAGATGGGGGTGAATTGACAGGCTGACACCTTCATCGTCAGTGGAAGTGTTTGTGAAATGGCTCTAGGCGGGGATGAAGGGATAGATGGTCTCACCGGGCAGCTATAAAGGGAGCGGGACGGCCGCGGTGGCTCATGGGAACCGCTCATAAATGGCTGCTGTGATGTTGCAAAGGGCAAAAGAACAGCATGGGGTCAGTAATGAAAATGGAAGATGAAGGTCCCCAGAGGATCACTCAGGACGCAATACGAAGTATTGAGCCTCTCAGACTGAAAACTATATGAAGCTTAAAGCAGTGATGAGTCAGTTTTAATGTCTGCAAATGCCTTAAATGGTCTTAATGATTTTTGTGGAATGAATCTGCTCAGAGAGAGCAACAGTTCGAGTTGAGAACATCATTAAGTACTGAATCCATTGGACTTTGAGTTAACTAAAATCACTTTATTACTTTTATCATCTCATAATCATTTAACAATGATCACGAGAATAAAGAGGCAATTCAGTACATCCAATAGCAGTAAAATGGTTTAAACTTGAAAACATAGTAGATTGAACTATCACTACTGAAAGTATTGCACTTGATCGAAAGGCAGAAAAAACAGCTGGAAAACCTCTGCATTAAATTTCCACAGGGAGTGCAGACAACTTAAAGCAAGTACACCCCAATCAACAGTTAAAGTAGATACATACTCTGCAAGAACAGAGCCATCTGTTTGTTCTCTTGAGCACAAACAAGCACAATGCCCGTGAAAAACAGAGTGAATGGAGTTGACGTGCTTGTTTTCCTGCATTAACAGTGTGCGCTCTTCACAATTCTCACCAATGAGACTCAGACAAGACGTGAGAAAAAGGATTTGCCCACAACTGTCTGTCAAGAACAAGTTGTCTGAAGCCGCAAAACCATATGTAACCATAAAAGTGAGGATAACACAGCTCATAATGCTGTGCATCTAGTTTTGCTATAAATGCAAAATCTATATCTTATAATCATGAAGTTTGATACCCATGATTTAGAAATGTAGTGTTTATTACCATTTAAGCTGTCTTAGCGCCGGTTGCCATATTAAGTGTCGTCGCAGGTTCTTCAATTTAAACTGTTTCAGTCATTTGAGCAGTTTATCCTTTAATAGTCTTTTTTTTTTTTGCTTTAATTAGCTTTATTTATTCTTTTCAGCCAGAAGAGAAGATTGTTTTTGAAAAAGAGTCTGGAGTGTAAATCAAATGAAAATAGGAAAAAGAAATATTTATTTACATATTCAATGTTCTGTAGCAGAGTTGGGCCCGCCCGGTCCTGGTGGTCTACAGTCCTGCAGCTTTTCAATGTGTCGCTGCTCCAACACATCTGAATATAATGAATGACTCATTATCTGACTTTCTGCAGAGCTCCATGAAAACACATTCAGGTCTGTTAATTGCAGGAAGCTATTGAAAACACATGCCGGTGGGCCAGGGTTGCCCACCTCTGTTGTAGAGGATCTAAACCTGAACCTGACACCTCTGGATTTGACCGTATTGGCTCAGTGGTGAAACAGGTCAGATCAGCAACCACAAAACGTAATTGAGGGATATTGTCAAATCAAAGATTAAATTAATCAAAACAAATCAAAGCGAATCGTTGTTGTTGACCCACGTCAAGTGTCCAAACGAGTTTCCAGCGAGTAATGTTTGTGCACTTTCTGTGTCTTGCCGACAAATCTAAACTCCTGTAGTTTCACACGCCTCCACATAAAGTTTCCACACACTCCGTGACTTAGTAGCCGAACGTGTTACTTTCTCCATCTGTCTTCATCTTTAATCACAGTGTTCCCTCTCTACTTCACTGAGTCAACCTCTCCTCTCTTTGAGGACCCATGCGAGGTCCACAAGTGTGATCAGCATTTCCATTTCCCTGCGTGCTACCACTCACGATGCGGGTAATAGTTTGAGTAGTTGCATGTTCAGCCGGACCTGCTGTTACATTTAATGGTGACATAGCGGGTTCATTTGCTTCAAGAATCGAATATAATTTCAGTACAGGGAGAATCACACTTCATGTACTACTCAATTAGCATTAAAACTTTGTGTAAAAATGCACATTTGTGGTTTAGGTACCTTAAAAGTGTAGATTTCCTCTAAAAGGTTGTATTAACCAACAAATGTTGAAAATAGAGTTAGTATTGTAATTTTAAATAAATCAATAATTTTACAATAACCCTGAATAATTAACTTAGTCAACAACAAAATATTAAACAAAATGAATTTAAATAATGTGTCAATTAAATCAATTTTCAACAAATAAATATGCATATTAATGCACTGTAAGAATTTCATGCTTCTGCATTTCTACAATTCATTTTTCGAGATACTGTGAAAGGGCAAAATTCATACAACACATAGAAAACAACCTGCTAAGGCTAAGTTCTAGTTCTTATAGTTGGGTGTTTCATGGATGAAGAAAACAGTACAAGTCTGATATCACTGCTGTGCCTGACTGTTCTTTATTTTAATGCCTGTGTGCAAATATGATGACATTCCGTCTAAACACCCCTTTCACTCCACGTTGGTCATACTTTTTCTAATTCTGCCCTGATCTGTCAGCTGATTGGCGATATAGAAGCTGAATAAAGCAGATTCAACTGTAAGACATCACACCGAGTGCTGGAGACAGACACGATGGTGTTTCTTAGCAACCGAGGCCTTTCATTCATGGTTGGGGACAAACATCAATCTATGTTTTCATTACAGGGAAAAATGCTGTGTAGATTGGGATATTATCAAAGTATGAGGCACTGCTAGATGGTCAGAGCCTGCGACGCCAGCAGTGTTAACACTTGTGGTGAGACTTCATCGTGGAAGGAAAGAGAGAAAAGATGTCTGGTTTTGTGTTTTCTCACTGGTACAACAAAGCTGCGTGTGAAGCTCAATACAATCAAATTACATCTATACATAGAGCACATTTAATTTCTGCTGATATTTTTCTTCTTTTTTAGTACTAAGTCATACATTTTTGGTGTAATAGCAGTTAGTACTCTTGCCTTACAATGGAAAGACCCGGATTGAATTCCAGGGTCCACTGAGAAAATTATATAAAAAAGAAAGAAAAGAAAACATTTCTTAACAAATTTCTTAAAAGTAGCGGACGCAACACAACGATGAGACTCAAACTGAGATATGAGTGACGCTGCCATCAAAGATAGCAAACTAGCATTAGCCTCAAAGCCATGCTGTCATTGTGAGTTTGTAAAGTCACCCACAATGCAACAGCTTCAGACGTTTTAGGACAATTCAATGTATTCTACACCAGAAGGTATCATTAAAATTGCATTCATGTTGAGATTATAGTCGTTTTCAGCTGCAGTTTTTTGTTTTTGCGAATTTATAGACATTTTCATCACGTATACTCTGCATCAATACAAAAAAGAACTTTTAAAGATTAAATTTAAATGGTATAACACACATTATTTTACCACTCCGACACACTCAAGATGGGATTGGGCTGTATGTGGGCCTTGAATTAAAATGTGTTTGACAGCCTTGGTATAGACTTTAGGTGTGGTATGCCCTGGATGAGTGTCAGGCCCGTCTCTGCATTCTTGAGGGAAACTCTGATAAAAACTCGTACGTGAAGCTGGTCAAGGCCCTTCGTGTCGAGCATCAGATTCACCTGATCTAGGTCAACCTTGGCGAGTGGATCGATAGCAAGGGAAGAAACCTGCAAAAAGCTGAGCTACAATTACATAGTTTTCAAAGAATTGCAAGCCAAGGACCTGTTTCAGGAATATTTAAAACTTTAGAAATGTATTATCAATAATTCATGAGGAAAGAAAAATCTAGTGTAGAAGATTGACTTTACGAAATGGGAAAGTAACCTTGTATGCCACTTTATCCAACTTATGGTCGTGAGACGCTGGACTCGATCCCGGCTGACAAAATAAAAAAATCTGATACAGTTTGCCAATCGTCACAGGACAAACACACACTTATTCACACTCACGGGGAATTTAGAGTCACCAAATAACCTCTAATAATCTAGAAAATATCCAGAAAGAAACCACACCAGCGCAGGGAGAGCATGCGAACTCCACAGAGAAAGCCGACCCAGAACATTGATCGTCACTCTTAAGAAGAAAACAAAGTACGGGTGCTATTTAAATCCCAATTCTGACCATATCAGCGTTAACTGGACACTGACAGCCACAGGTGGTCTTATGTTCAGCCGAATTAGGTCCCCGCACCTCATTTGTCAAAGTGCTGCACAGCTGGGCTCTGCCCCTGCTCCTGAGCTGCAAAAACAACCCTTTAATAGCCAGTTGTCACTTTATTCGATTGGAAACTCCGAGGACTGTTGCATCTGTGCACTCCCTCGCTGAGGTGACCATCACTGACCATACGAGCTGCTCCTGCACCAGTTGCTCTGACGCGAATATAAACAATGTGATATAGAAACCAAACTATGAGATGATAGATGTCTCAACTTCAGAATTACGAGACTTTCACCCTACTTGAACCTGAAAATGTCACTGAACCCTGAAAAATCCAGCAACAGCAGTGAGTTGGTCTCCGGTTTTGGTTTGCGTTCATTTTGTTGGCTTACGTTCACCAGATGTGGAGAAAAAGAGGATGGGGATGTGTAATCGCATCCCATCTGTGCTGTGTATGAAACAGCTGTAAACCACAATAACAGCTCAATTGTGAGGCTCATCAACAAAACATGGAGACTGGGATTGTGTGAGCATGGTTAGAAATCCCACTTTCTGTACCCGAGCCAGCCTAATATTTCCCTGTGTGTGTTTTTTGTTTGTTTGTTTGTTTGTTTCCTCGGGCTTTCGGACAGCCAACATGCACTGAGTGGAATCTGCTGTCAGGTGAGGTGGGCCAGCAGACAACAGCAGCCACAATATGAGGCTCATTACTCTGAGACCCGGTCTCATCTTAAAAAGACTGAGAGGAAAAATGAATAGACTGGAGGTTCAGCCATCCAGTCGTTATTGTAAAGGACCAAAGTGTGCACACGCAGTACTGCTGTCCAATGGAACACACACTTATGAATTTATAAATAAGGATTGAATAATTATTCATTCGCAATCGAATCCCTATTCAAAGAATCCGAGAATGCTCATAAGCAGCAACAAAGGAAACTGTGGTGATGATTATATGGGTAAAGAAATAATGAAAATAAAGACCGACTGATAAATCTGGAACAATTATTGTAAGACATTTAAACTATTCATTCATATTTATCTATTCATTTTGAACAAGTATACAAAAATATTTGAATATTATAAACTAATTAAAGTTTGTAACTGTACATATTAAAGCTAATAAGACAACAGAAAATAAATAAAAAGCAAATCCTTTTATACCACGTTTGAAAAAGGAGTTTCTACCACTTTTTAACTTTTAACTGAAAGATTTCACTCTAATGTTTATTAATTGTATGTGTAAACACTACATCACCTTACAATCCCTATGCAAGTATGCAGAGTTATATTTACATGTTGTACACGTGTGTGCATATGGATTGCATTTGATTCAGGTGAGAGGTATTTGGCCCCCGAGTCATTTCTTTATCCCAAACTGAAGGCACCTAAAATTTATAATATATATTAGATTGTGTTTTATACTAAACTCAACTCAGGACAGGTTTACATGTGTATAAAATACAAAGTTATTTAAATAGGTTTGTATATTAATGTTTTTAATTTAAAAGACTTCACGATGCTGGGAGTGGGGTGGCCACGTCACTGCCATTTATATAGAATTCCTTGTCCGCTACATGATAATCCGGCATTCAAGCTCCTCAAATAAATTTAAATGTTGCAACAAAAGTGCTGCTATGCATTAAACATACCTGTTAACTAAAATTGAAGATGTAGATTTGAATGGGGAGTGAATTCTTTAAGTATATGTAGATAACACTTACTTAAACTTCATCGAGGTGTCTGACCCTGATTTGCACCACTCACCTGTACTCGGAGGGATGGAGGTTGTCAGGCGAAGGATCATAACAGCCACAGGCTGCAAACTTGTTTTTGTTTTTTGTAGCAGCTGAGAAAAAAAAATCCAACTTTTGCAATATGTTGTCACAAGAGAAAAATGCTCCTCATAGCATTTTTAATTGGTGTGAAAAAAATCTTGTTTTAAAAAATATATATAAAAAAAAAAGTCTAATATTAAACCAAAAATGCCAAAGCCCTTCTTGCAGAACCTTTATCGAAGACCTCTTCTTTTAAAGCGTATTACAAATTGCATTGCACGAGTTAAAAACTGGTTAAACTCATCTAAGTTAATTATTACTGACAGAAATATGCTAAATCTCGCTGCTGTGAGCGCTTCAGTCGGGGGGAAAACACGACTTCCCATTATCCAATTATGCATGGTGTGTTCACACAAGACTCATTCTTTTTTTTTTATTCATATTATCATATATTATCTTTTTTTTAAGCTCTAGGTCTGATTGTTTGTTAATGGCAAGTTATGCCTGGGTGCTCTCTTTCCCCCCCGACTTAATTACAAATGCAGTAAATGGGTATTTAGACTTGTGGCAGCTGAACACACAAGCTGTGGACCAACCACATTTTTCGACATGGTACACCAGCATGTGAGCGGCGACTGAGGAACAGGTTATGAATAGCTGGTAATCAATCAATCATTCATGAGTAGCTCATGAACTACTCCTCAAGAAAGGAACTGAAAGTGGATGAACAGCAACCTCAGATATACAACAGTTTTTTTTTCTCTTTATATTGCTCATTTGTCCGCACTCACGATTTTTTCTTCCATATCGCTTCACACAACAGACCACTGACATAACTCAAGAAGGGAATAGAAAGGAATCTCTACCATGAACAGCTTAAAACAAAGAACTGATCATGTAAAAATACACATCAAATTAAAAATTATGTAATTTCATCAAACAATTTCTAAATGTTTTCAGGAATTAGTCATGACCAGCTTTAAAGACTATTTCAGTGTCATCACGGTCATTACATCCAATCTGTCATCTTCTTCATCTAAGCTGTCGTCTTTGTTTTCATAATGAAACTATTGTGCTGATGTCTTTAAACTCAGATAGTCTCAGATTCACTTCGTTATCATTACAGGCGTTGTGCACACAGCTTTCAGAATTGATTCACCTACACACTTATCAAAAATAGAGTAATGTTACATCTTGTATTAAGTGGTGCCGATGTGTCCCTTTTTTGAGAAACATTTTGGGAATATTCAGTTTATCACCTCTCCTACGCTCTGATATCGTCTCCTGGTGGCCTTCAGCCAAAAAATATATATAGTTCAAGAAAGTAAATGAATTCAAAACAATAAGACTACCAAAGCAATCAGAAATTTCTGACATCTGCCAAAGGACCGGATCACCTTAAGGGGTTTTTTACTGGCCAAACATCTATCAGTGGTGAAAATCTGTCTTGTAGTTTTGACGTAATCCTTAAAAGCCAAAAACTGAAATCTTGATCCAGAATCCGGATCCGGATCCGAATCACCTCCAGAATTTAATGGAATCCTCCGTGGTCTCATATCGATCTGTGGTAAAAGTTTTGACAAAATCCGTGCGGACATACAAACGGATAAATATATGTTGATGGTTTTATTTTGCCCTTGGCGGACGTAAAAAGCAGAAACACTAACAAAATAACTGAATGTATTCATATGTATGTATATGTGACCCTGTGTCCTCTTTTCGATGGCATTACTATGTATCTCATGATGAATACAGGCTTTTTTCATACCCGAGGCCACGTCCTTGTTTGTATGATAGATCAGAAGCTGCTGAATGTGTGTACACAAAAGAGAGTGCAGAGCGCAGGTGGAGAAAATCTAAGCTCCACGTTCATCACGACGTCTACAAAGAAACGCTTCACATGTATGACCTAGAATTAAAAAGGGCCGGACAATCTTTTTTCTCTGAGATTATCACCAAACACCGTAATAATGCTCAAACTTTGTTTAGTGTCCGGGACAGACTGACCAATCCCTCGCCATCAATACCTTCTGAACTGTTATCGGATGCATCTTGTAATGATTTTGCATCCTATTTCACCCATACAATTATACAGAGTGAGACTGAGAGTCAGTCGGTGGAGCTCAGGCATTACGACTGGAACACCTGAACCTCCACACGAAGATGTTCCGTCTAATCTGGCAGATTTTCACCTGTTAGACTGAGCAGCACTAACACACATTGTTCAACACCTCAAACCCACAACATGCAGCCTTGAAACTCTGCCCACAAAGTTTTTTAAATATGTTTTTAACTGTCTAGCTCTAGATGTACTACAGATAGTCAACAGCTCTCTTCAGACGGGTGTTTTTCCAAAAACTCTAAAGATAGCCGTTATCAAACCTCTTTTAAAAAAAGAGTAATCTGGATGCTTCAGTAATTAATTATTATAGGCCCATATCAATCCTGCCTTTCTTAAGTAAGATTATTGAAAAGGTAGTTTTTCACACAACTTAATGCTTTTATGGCTCAAAACAATGAGTTAAATGTTTTCTATTCTGGATTTAGGTCAAAGCACAGCACTGAAACACTCTTATTAAAGTGCTGAATGACATCTACATGAGCAGTGACACTTCCAGAGTCTCAGTTTTCGTCTTACTGGATCTTAGTGCTGCTTTGGAAGCAGTTGACCACAACATACTGCTGGACCCACTGGAAAAATGGTTGGGAAGTTCTGGCACTGCACTAAGTTGGTTTAAATCGTACTTGTAAGATCGCGACTATTCTGTCTCAATCGCTAATTATGAATCTGAGCAAAGTAAAATCACTTGTAGAGTTCCTCAAGGTTCCATCCTTGGGCCCCTTTTTATTTAACATCGACATGCTCCCGCTCAGATCATGGAACATTACAACATCTCTTATCATAATTACGCAGACGACACACAGCTCTATATATCAGTGTCAGGTGAATGACCACCTGACACTTATACCGGCTGAGTAAATGCATAAATAAAATTAATGAGTGGATGTGTCAGAACTTTTTACAACTCAACCAAGAGAAAAATGAGGTCATTGTTTTTGGCCCCAAAGAAGAAAGGTTAAAGGTCAGTGCTTGTCTTGACTCCATGTCACTCAGGACATCAAATCAGGCCAGAAATCTGAGTGTAGTTCTGGACTCGGACCTGAAATTCAACAGCCACATTAAGACAATAACAAAATCAGTTTACTACCATCTGAAAAATATTGAAGAATCAAAGGATTTTTGACCCAAAAAGATTCTGAGAAACCTGTTCATGCATACATACACATATTGTAACGGTGTGTTTACAGGCCTCAGTAAATATCTGTCAGACAACTACAGCTCATCCAGAACGCTGCAGCCAGACTCCTCACCAACACAAAGAGGGTGGAGCACATTACACCCGTGCTCCAATCCCTGCACTGGCTGCCTGTGCACCAAAGGATTGGCTTCAAAATCTTACTTCTGGTCTATAAAGCTTTGAATGGTTTCGGGCCTAGATACATCTCAGATTTACTTGTAGAATACAAAAAACCTCCAGACCTCTGAGGTCCTCAGGAAGAGGTTTACTCAGTGTTTCTAGAGTCAGAAACAAACAAGGTGAAGCAGCTTTTAGTTCCTACGCTCCTCACCTGTGGAGCAAACTTCCTGAACACCCGAAGACTGCTGACATGCTCACTTCTTTTAAATCAGGACTTAAAACATTCCTATATGCACAGGCCTTCAAATAAAAAATAGACTTTGCTTACTTTATTAAACTTATCTTAATAAATCGCTCACCTTATTTATTATACTTTTCTTCATTATTTGTTTTAATGCATTTCTTCTAAAGCTTTCATTTATTTCTCTTATTCTGTATTTCTTTCATTTCTGCTGCACTGTGAATTGCCTTGTGTTTGAATGGTGCTCTATAAATGAATTTGCCTTGCCTTGCCTTACACGTTTGCATGCGCATACAATTGCCTGTTTGGGTCTACATGGGAAGTAGTGTGGAATAAGGAATCACGTTGGTTAACTGACTGAACCAGATGGAGTCAAAACAGCCGGGCGATTTGAGCCGCTATGGCTGCCTGCATTAACAATCCATTTACATGTGTTGACTGTAAAGATAATGAAATATACCAGCACACAGTTTTTCAGTAAATGAGGCCTTGAGATAAGTCCCATCTGGGTCGCCCTGCTGGAGCCCATAAACGCCCAGTTCATCATCATTCACCACCACTGGGAAGCTGCAGTTTTGGAGTCAGTAACGTTGTTGGATATTTGCACTTACTCCACATCAGAGTTTCCTTCAGCGACACGTCAGTTAATTGCATTGTCATCGATCCTCACGCTCACTGCTGCGGGCATCGAATGAGCATCATGAATGAAACTTTGGCTGAAAATGAAAGTTCAGGTCATTTATGTCCAGAAGCTCAGACACATGGAAAGCTATTGGATTTCCTTCTCTCTAATTGCAGCATCTTTCCAAACAGAAAACACCTAATGAGGCCAAATGTAGGCCGTTAGCAATATGAAAGTTTGAGGCTGAACATGTTCCTGCGTGTTTGATGGCTGATAAAGTTAACAATATGGACAAACTTTTACATGTTTTTTTGTTTTTATTTTACATTTTGAACATGCCATTAGTGCTTTGGGTGATGAGTGGTGGTCCTGCACTAATCCTAAACAATTTCATCAAGCCAAAGCAACATTTACTGTTTTTGAATGGACAAAAATGGCTAAATTTGTATTCTATTGAAAACTACTGTATTTCCCACACTCTAAGTTGCACTTTTTTATTTTTTCAGTCGTTTGGCTGATGATGCAACTTACTGTATATTCGGAGGCGACTTATTTATCGAAATACACCGGTACACCGTTGGATAAATTATCTGAATTTACTTAAATTAAGAAAAACTCTTGAACAATAAAGAATTTTTACAGCAGCACCGCCACTAGTGGCTTTCTAATTTTCAAATTAATTATTGGGCTGCCAATACAAGAACTATAATTATGTGGAAACTGATACCATATAATGACGCCGCTCCTAAGTGGCTACAGTTGAAGAACCTAACCCACAGCCTTATACTCTTATATGCCCTCCTTAGTTTAAAACTTTCCCTACCTGAACCTTGAGCTAAATACACTTCAAATCATACATCGTAGAACCATACATCGTGATTAAGAGTTCCCTTAAAATTTTGACATAATTCAAGCAATCCTTCTCACTTTGACTCCTCAATCCACGCTCCTATAGGGAGAAGTCACATGTTCAGACCATCAATTATAGATGAAGCTTCTGACATCTGACTTAGAAGAGAATGTACCACAATAAATTATTTACTGTCAACATTTTCATATCCGTCAACAAAAGACAACAAAAACTTGGCTTCCACAATTAGTAGAGAACTGTGATTTAGATTATTTTAATAACCACAATAAGCCTGTCAGCAGCGCACCGCAGCCTGAGCTTTCAAACAGTTGCACACATTAGTCAGTAATTCAATTAATGCTGCATCAACACTGGATCTATCAACAGAATTGACTAAATCAAATGGCAGCTGTTGCAACAATCAAACAGAAACTCTCAGATGAGACATTTTATTGTATTTACCTCAGATAATTAGCTAGTAATTTAATATTTTAAAGGTAATTTACTGGTGGTGTGATGAAAGACCAAGACCGTTTTGCCAAACGAGCCAAACATTCATCCAGTCTTTGAGTATGAACCTGATGTCCTTCCTTTGTGTTCCCAGTAATGTGTCTGTAATTGTCCGATTATAAAGTCAAACAGCTCTCATGCAGACCCTCCGGTCACTATAAATCACTGGATGCTCATTTAAAAATAGATAAATGTTAAGTGCGCTTAAATGTAATAAAGAGAATCAATCCCTCTAAAAGCAATCGACCATTTTGAGTCGCACAATCAGCCATTCACCTGCAAAAACTTTCCATTACAAAAGCGGGGGGCAATTAATTCCACTGAGGGGGCCACATGAAAAACTCGGACTGCTGTGAAGGGTCAAGCCATAAGTTCTAGTCAATTCTGCTCAGTATTTCAACACATCTGCTAATAAAAAAACTGCATGTTTCCTGGTTTTGAGCTGCTAAACTGTCCCCGTTTTGTATCAGTCCCGTTCTTATATTTATCTGCAAGTTCTGATAAAGGAGATTATGAACACAGTGATGCATCTTCTCAATTGTCTAGCATGCATAATGTACAGCAATTTCACTCATACTCGCTCAGTGACCTTGGTTGGGCCAGTGAGGGACAGCTGAAGGGCGGCATGAGGCCCAGAGAACATATAAAGCCAAGGTCTTACACGTCTATAAAGACTGATAATAATCAATTTATCTGCTGCTGTATCATCTGTAGCTTTTGTGTTTCACTATTTACAATGTTCCACTCCTAATTGTCATTGACGCTAATGGCTTCAGTTGGTTTTATGACTCATTTCTTGCCTTTAAGTTAAGAAGAACAGATAAAAAAACAAAGTGCAGAGAGCAACAACCTCTATATTTTTGTTATTCTTCAACGACACCTTGGTGGACTCGATTCCTCAACATAATGCAAAGATGACGATCTGATCTGCCCAAGCGAAAGGGCAGTGTCTGCGCTCGGCGCGTTCGCTGTTCATTTCTGGGACACTGAGCAATGACGGGCAGTGAAATGGAAAAGTTGAGCAGCAGCTGAAACTTGCTGACTTGAGGCGTCATCACTTGAGGTCAGAGCTGATCTTAAATACCTCGAGATCAAACCGCAAACCTGAAGATTTAGACATGCCCAACCAGCTTATGAATAAAAGAAATGTTATAAGGGAACACATTACTGTAAGTATTATGTTCATAGGTGCCTAATGAGAAACTGATAACGCAGTTACAAATACAGAAGTTTCCATTTGTTCTTATTAGTATAACAATTTAAAACAAAGTTATGCCACATTTTGCATTAATGCTTAAAATACAGCCCTCTCACAGGAGCATCGGCAGATAAAAAAAACCTAAAACATACTGGATTTTATTCAATGATTACTAAATATAAACAGACCAAGAAGGCGTATCTGTGCCAGTCGTTGACTTCCGACTGAAACAGACGGTGCTGACAGCTCAGCAAAGAACTTTTCCCAGAAGCTAGTTACTTCCCATGAGGTACCAATTTTCACAAAACATTGTGAGACACAAGCTGCTGTTTCTACATATATGCTTACAAATCTGATGAAACGATTATCTCATAACAAACTTTCCATTCATCTTCTGTCCTGCTTCACCTAGTTCAGGGTCGTGTGTACACAATGGACAGTTTCCAATCCATCTAATTTCACATTTATGATCGTTAACTTCCACGACATTGACCCTGCAGCCTCTGATATGAAATACCTCAAACCCAAACTGTGCGGCTCAAACAGCAGAGCCGCTCTTGATGCCGTCCTCTGAAAGTTCTTGACATAAAAACCAGACAGCTTCTGCGGTGTGTGGAGTTGAAATGGCTTATTTACATGTCTGGTTTGTCGGAGGTGATCGTGACAATGGCTCTCTGTGTGTGTTGGACTCACAGATTCAAACACCGTCACCCTGAAGCGTCGTGGCCAAAATGGAAATCGATCAACAATTATCAGCGGAATGCTAAAAGTGGTTAGATTCAGACTATAAACGACAAATATTTCTATTTTATAACTTAGATTTAAGAGCTTAACTTTGTTTGTCCTCTTTTAAAAACTGCTCTGACTGCAGGTGAGTGGGAACTTTTTTCAGCTGTTTCTTCAAATCCTACTCTACCGGCGCCACACGGGCAGATTTACCGTATCATAGGAGAAAAGATATAGATGGTTGTCATCAGGTTCAGGAAGAAGTGACTAAACCGGCACAGAGGAGAAGAAACCTTTATCATTGAGTAAATGTTGTGTTATTTTTCTTGTGCTTTCCTTATTTCAAATGTCTCTTGTGTTGCC
Organism: Lipophrys pholis; assembly: GCF_963383615.2. NCBI lineage: Eukaryota > Metazoa > Chordata > Actinopteri > Blenniiformes > Blenniidae > Lipophrys > Lipophrys pholis. The sequence continues at coordinate 43,727,138 of NC_137635.1, read as the reverse complement.
CTTTCAACGTGTGCAGAATTATTCTGAGACCGTTAATTACCGGAAAGTGCTGTATTGATAAGGGAATGGGACGCCAGGGCTACTTTTGGCAGTAACAGCTGGCAGCTCATTGCTTTGGTGAAATTATAAACACAATAATGTTTACTTGAAGTTCCCATGAGCTTGCAAATTGTGTCATAAATAAAACCAGCCGCCGCTATCAGTCCTGCTCACTGACACCGCTGGTCGCTGGAGCAATAACCAAATATATTGCTCCACAGTATCTGTCTGCCGCTCCACTTATTGATCTCAGGTGTTGGGAAATTAAAGAAGCTTTATATTGTTAACATCACAAGTCAAACTTCATGATTACATTTTCAATTAGATGACTTCAAAGAAGCTGAGTTACATGTCTGCTCTCATTACAGATAAACAGAATTCTCTACTGACAAATGAGGAAAATCATATTTATAAGACATTGTTTCTGTTTGTAATTTCAGTTCAGATCTATTAATAATCTGGTCAGTCAATTTCACTTGTGTTGCTTTGTCCCCTCTTTGTGCTTCTAGTCCTCCGTAGATCCATTGTGTTTCGGTCCAGTTTCTGTTTCTTTGTATATTTTTCATTTCTTTTACCTGCGGTACTATTCATCTATCACAAAATAGAAGCTATAAACCTGAACTATCATCTGAACTTAGGACGTAATCGGCGGTAAGATTTGGATAAACCCGTGAGAGACTCACCTGGTCTTCGAAGGACAGGGCCTGTCCCACGTCGCGAGGGAACCCGTCTATGACGATACCGTTAGCTTCCGGGATCTTCATGATTTTCTGCTTTATCTCAGTTATTGTGGTTTCCTGAAAAAGCAGAACAGTTTATATTCATGATGAATCATTGCCTCAAAGCACCAGATTCATTTTCTTCTGAGAGCAAACCATCATGCCTGCGGGCAGCCCATCCGGATTTTTGATCATAGAAAATAACTCGGTAATTAACTCATGCATTGATTTTTGTCGTTCTCCCTTTAAACTTAACTTTGGTTTTAAGGTTATTTTTGCGTGAGGAGAAAAACCCTCCAGCTACATATTATATCATAGTTGGGTTTGGGGTTTGTTTTGTCTATGAAAAATGACATCTTTTGCATGCAGAGGACACAATATGGTGGATATAATTATATCTGTGCAGAGCTCCACAATAAAAATGGTTGTTTTATGTATCTGAATGCAGCAGGGTGACTGTTCCAAGAGCTCTGGAGGCCCAATAGTGCCAGCGTCTCTCAGCATCACTTACTTCCTCATGGCTGGAGGAGGTCGACATGTTTGAGCGCATCTCTCAGGGCAGAGTGCTTCATGCAATATGGCAGCGATATATGAGCAATGCTCTGCTCTAAAAATAACATTAGTCACACAGACGGTCAATTTCCATCTGACCGCGAGAACGTGGAGCCGCGGCACAGACAGAACCTCATCAAGATTTCATCAGCCAGATTAATGTATGCATGTCAAATAAAATGAGAAAAGCCGATGTGAAGAGAAGCTGCAGGGAGCAGGACTCCGAGCGTGAGATCACGCAGCGATACCTGGCTTCAAACCATCAACCACAGCAAGCAGCTGGTTGCTGTTTTCACTGACACACACTCTTTATTTCCCAAACATGCAACAGGTGTTTTATAAATGTTTAGTCAGCAAACTGTAATTTGACATCTCAACAACTGTTAACCATCAGGGTTTCGCGATACCTTTAACAGGTGTTTTATTGCGTTATTGTAATTACCACACACACCCATTAAATGTGATATATTACACGATGTGTATCATACAGACACGACTGCGTTCAGTGTTTTCACGACATCGCAAAGAGCATTAACGTCACAGAGGAATAAGCAGAGGTGGAAATCAGGAATTGCAAATATTTATCTAACTGAAATTAAGCTGTGGTTTTTGGTATTTGTACTTTTTCGTTTGAGTCAATTTACTCATCCCTAGGCACAATTAACATCACATGATCAAGCTGATAAATTTAATCGTTTAGGAGACATAATTCTTGGTTTGTATGTATATTTTTTTCAAAACTTCATTTGTACAGTGGCTGCTTGGTATAAATATGCTTGAACTAATATCATTAGTATTTTTTGAGATGTACTGTGGAAACAGTTTAATTGGATTGACATAGTTTAGCCATCCATGCATCCATACTATGACTAACTAATTCAATACATTTGAATCAGACCCACTTCTAAGTTAAGACTCGCTCACGACAGCACCGCTGCTTTCAGTGGGCTTTCGTTTCTCTCATCCCCTCAAGGACTATTTTATGGAAGAGTTTTAGGGCCACTGAAGAAGAAAAAATATTCGGAGGCTAAAAAAAAACAAAAACCTTTTTTCTTCAGTGGCCCTAAAACTCTTCCGTACTATTTGTCTCTGTTCTTCTGAAAAAGAATTAGACTGAAAGTAAAGGTCTGCTTTGTCCTCGCAAAATGACTTGACTTGACGAAGACTTGGCAAAGCAGTTTAATAACTTTGAATACTCTATTGTTTTCTTCACTTCTGCTCTCAGCGTGAACAATGAACCGGGTGGCGCCCACCCTGGAAGTGACTTAGGAGTTTCTAGTAGATGCCATGTCTACGAACAAAGGCCCGCGCAGTCAAAATGGCAACAAAAACACCAAACTGAGTTTGACATTTCACTGAGAAAACAAAGACGTTAAGAAGATCTCACTTCAGCAACAGTAATTTAGCTTTTGTTTTTCTCTTTAATCAACCGTCATTCACGTCTCAGTCCAAGAATAAAAAAGCAATACATCTTCCAGTTTTTAATTTCGGAGCAGACCGTCAACCATCCAAGGAACCGTTATTAGAAAACCGGCGGTATTTCTCAGAGAACAGAAGTTCAGATATACGCTCAGTCACATGACCCGGCGGAGACATACGGACACACAGCATCTGGTTGTGGGCTGAGACGCAGTGAGGTGATGGTCCACACTGAATGCTGTCAATTATTTGCAGCAACGCAATTGCAATTTTTTTTTTGTACGAACTGGTGGAATCACGCATATATTATTCAGCAGCTTTGTAAGAGCACCTCAACACAGTGTGTTTACACAAACACTAGTGCCAAATCACACCCCCTTGAATCAACCTTATAGTCAATTTGGGAACATTTTGCCTTTTATCCCGAATCATTTCTGGGCCAAATTCTAATCTGCTGGGTTAAACTAATCACAGCAGGAAATTAAATGCCTCACAGCCACAAAGTCCCTTTATCATATCGAATAAATCTGCAGCTTGGCGTCGCTTTGCTGTTTATCTCACTAATTCCTGGGCTGAATTGCTGAATGGTGGCAAAGGAAGGGAAGCGTTGTCTTGCCAGGCCCACAATGGAAGGATGACAGATGATAGGCGAAGCAGTTATGGAAGGAGATTAATAAGATGGTACGAGTGAAATGCTTCACAGTGCCCATGTGATAGATTAAGTCCGTTGCACCATTGCTCTCCTTTTGGAAACAAACAATTATCCGAATGTCGGCTCAGAAATGCATATATACATTAATTTCCAGAAAAAGAAATATAATTAAATACCAGTTTCACTTTTTTTGTTGTTGTTTTTATTCCTATTCTGCACTGACAGGATTTAGCATGGATATTTCTCAAAGTCATATATTCTACATCAGGAGTAATGTAACAGGAATCAGCCTCATCCTCAGCAACGAGGTATTAAGCTTATAGTGAAGGCTGCCTCAGGTCACCCGGACCATTTTGTAGTTAATCTGCTGTGTGTTTAGACTGCTGGGAGGCCTTTCTTTTTTTTTTAATGCATCGAGTTTATCTCCTTTTTTTACTTTGTTTTTCTCCTTTTTTTCTATGAGTTAATCTACTTTTTCTGTCTTTTTCATACATTCATATTTCACCATCACATGTCACAGGTTATAGGTTTGTTATACACTGAAAAATTGTGTTCAAGTTTCGTTTGAAATGCTAAACATTTATTTGATCGTTTTTTTTTTTTTTTACCATTTTGAGCTATCATTTGTGCGTATAACCATACCCCCCCCCCCTTTTTCTTTTAACCTTTTTTAGTGCTTTATATACTATATTTAGTATAGTATCATATGGCTTTGTTTCTCTTTGTTTACCATTCTCTTAATGGTAAACAAATTGAACAAGTGCATGTAAATAAATTTCTAGGAATTACTTTTGATGAAAAGCTCGGTTGGAAGCCGCATATAAATATCCCAAAGTCAAAATTAGCCCAAAATATTGGCATAATGTGTAAAATCCCATCAGTATTAGATGAAAATTCACTCAACTTATTATATAACTCCCTCGTTCTTCCATATCTGAGTTATGGTGTGGAAATATGGGTTGATTTTGTCCACCTTAATACATTAGCTGTAAAGTGTAAGGCACATAATTATAATCTTCCACCTCATATCCGGAAGTTATTTGAACAGAGAGAGTCGATATAGCCTCAGGGGTACTGGTTTTTTTGTGTCAACTATACTTAATAATCCTTCGAAATGTGTCAAATGTACTTTAAAATCCAATCCTTCAGATCAATAATGCTGAAAAAATTAGTCGGGACGATAATGAAATAGATATCTTATGTTTTTGTGTCCAATATACTTAATAATCCTTCCAAAAGTGTCAAATATACTTTGAAATCCAATCCTTCAAATCAATAATGCTGAAAAAAATGAGTCGTGGACGAGTTGTCCAGGGTTGAAGTTTTGTGGACGAGATGTCCGTGCACCAACCTCATCCTAACCAGTGCAGAAAAAAAACACAGCTTCTTTGGGATTGTTATGTTTCTGTGAAAGTGCCACCATTTAACACAGTTATGTTGATTAACTGACAGATATTGAAAGTTTTACTTAGTAAAAAGTATCAGCTTCTTCCATTGGTCAGTTTTTGACAATTCTGTAGGCATAAAACCAAACTAAATTAAGCCAGTCTGATTGTGATACCAGTCGAAGGAGGGTTAACCCAGTTTGATCAATGCATCATATCTGTTTATGTAGCAGCAGTTGCGGGTGGTCTCCTCACTGGACGAGATATGCCTGTCACATGGCCTTCTGTGTTTATGCAAATTTTACACAATGTCTGAATGTGTCAAGGATTGACGTTTAAATTATGGTGTGCACTTTCAGTGGTGGGTTTGTCAATATGTAAAGGATGAAACCGCAGGAGGGGTCTGTGCTGACTCTCTGTTATCATCTTGGATGCGAATGAGATGGATAAGCATCCCTCTCTCCAGGACGGTTCTGATATGCATGCTGCTAATTAGTCCCTAGTTGCGTGCATGCAGCGATAATGACCTGAGAGAAACTGGACTTGCAAGCCCACCCCGAACCCCTTCTCCCTTTTTAAATGCTACCTGTGGCGCCAGCTCTCCGTTGGTGATGATTTTAGCAATCAGACTCCACTTTCTGTTGCTTGTGGCATTGTGGATCATCTTTTTCCTCAGCAGCTCGCCCACAGACACGTACTGGAAGCCATAGCGCTCGGCAATCTTCAGGCTCTGTGTTCCTTTGCCGCTGCCAGGGCCACCTAGGCACAGAGAGAGAGAGAGAGAGAGAGCAGTTGATGTTTTTGTGAGCGATTTTGACGTGTGTGTGTGAGCGTGAACATTGTGTGCGTGGGTGTGTTAGTGTAGGCGCATTTGTGTATAAGTGTGAAAGATCCAGGCTGTGTGAGACTGTGTGTGTGTGTGTGTGTGTGTGTGTGTGTGTGTGTGTGTGTGTGTGTGTGTGTGTGTGCTCACATTGTGAGAGGTTCTCTATGACTGGACTGTGTGTTTCTCTGCAACACTGTGTGTAACTGCTGATGTGTGTTTAGCGGGGGACATATGGGGGGGATGCAGATGAGAGAAAAAGGTACGTGCGATCCTCCCACATTTGCAAACAAATCACGGGAGTGGGATTTTCAGGAGAGTGAAGATATGTTCAGAAATTTGTGTGTCGAATGTTTCTAATACAAGCTATTGTTCGAGTTTATTTGTCCATTTGGATTCTAGGCCTGACAATAATATAACAGTGAAGCATGACAGGCCTATCATATGAGCTGTCAGTGTGTGAATGGTCCGGTTAAGCGCCCGTAAAAGCTGTCTGATGACCTGAATGCCGCTTTACTACAACGGTGCTTCGTTTGCGGAGTTTCAGCCTTGCTACCATTAGCTACTAAAGAAATGTCAACTGTGCCAAAATTGCTCCTGGTGGAAAAGCCAGGCCAGTGCGGAGAGAAATAATGAGAGGACAACGTGCATCATTGGTCATATATTCCATCATGGTGTCATTGTCAGGATTGATTTTTGAGAGGGAGGATGAGAACTATATGGGAGCAAAGATAGGAGAATTGGTCAATGTTAATGTGTCACTTTGCAATAGTCACGAAAGTATCGCTTAGGATCACTGGAGCAAGACTGTAGGTCAAGGGTGTCAAACTAATTTTAGATGAGGGGCCACATACACTCCAATGTCATCTTGAGTCGGTTGGACTAGTAGAATTTAAACTTTAAAGTTTTGTTTTTTTGTTGTATTGCAGATGGAATAATGCGTGATGAAAATATTTGAAGCTTTTTGCAGGCTCGTTTTGGCCCACGGGCCTCATGTTTGACACTCCTGCTGTCAACTCCAGCTCAAACCCAAAGCTGTCACTGCTGTTAACTATTTTAAAAGAATGTCATTTTTCACAGCCGATATGTTTTGGGAATTTGAAGAGCATTGAAACAATCCAAACCTAATTATCAACCTCAGTTAAGTACCAGCAGCATAATCTGAACACATTGGTCAAACCTTCCTCTGATCCTTTTTTTTTTTTTCTGAGCACAGTCACTTTTCTGAAATCTTGATGTCACAGTCTAATTCATGCGATACAAACCCAAGCATATGTGTTATCGATTTTTGCATCTCAGAGAGTGAATTAAATCCTAAAAATGGAATAAATCAATAAAATGGAACCATTAGTTACTCAATTTGGTTCACATATGAGATTTTAAATCGGTTGCCGCAGGAAGGTTACAATCTTAACTTAAATTGTAATGATGAGTTTAAATATCTCAGTAACATTAAAGTCCCGAAATGGCCTTTAGCCAATATTTATGACATTGTTTTGGATTTTGGCATCATAAAAAGGAAAGGGAAAAAATCTTGCTGCACAAAAAGCAGTATTTGAGTCTGATTCACTTTAGAATTGAGTATTTTGTCATATTTGACCCAGTCTCCCTCCAACGTCCTCCAACCACGCATCACTGTCAGTCTCCCTCTGCCGTGTGAACCTGACAGACTAAACATTCACCATGATCCTCCACAGATATGACAGCTGCTGCCATCCTGTTTTCCCTTTAAAATAGGCCACAATGTGCTCACAAAGAGGAGACAGGAACTGGCTTTGTACTGCGAGGACAAATAACTATCATCCACTCCACAGACGGCGCGAACATCCCACCAAAAGCAAAACAGGTTGAGGCTGAACGCTGCTGAAAAGGTTTCAACAAATGCTGAAGTCCCTTTCCTGCTCAAACGAAAGCTCTAATCAACCATTTCAAACAAGTTTTCTAAATAGCTTTATTTGGTCTGAGCTAACGTGTGTCGTAACGTTCATGTGCGGCTGCCACTCTCAATTTATAGGATCAATGCATGTATTTGACAGGTTAATGCAGGCACGTCAAGGAAATCAGATTAGACCAGTGTGAGTGTCAAACACAGTGAGTGACATGCAACAAGATCTACCCCCGCTGATACTAACTGAGAGGCGGAGCCAATCACGAAATACCAGGAAACACACACACACACACACACACACACACACACACACGCACACGCACACTGAGCCTCATACATTCTCATCCAGGGCATGTATTTTTAGGGCAACAGCAAGGCAAACACAAACTTAGTCTGTATTTTGCTGACCCTTTCATATAAATGGACGCAACCCTCTTTGGGGAGACGCTGATTACAGTGTGTTACTATGTTTACACACACAGAAAGGATGTTTTCTGCTGTTTCTTATCTAATGGAAAACATGACTCAACAGGAATTCACATCACTGCTTCGATCAGAACCATCAGAGGAGGAAACTGTCACCCGGCCTTAAAGCTTCCCCATTCTTATAGCATGTGAATGAACCCGAATTTCTCGTTTTTGTGTTTGATTTAAATTACATTTTAGATAAGATTCTTTTTTATTCATCACATACACATACAGCATGGCAGTGGAATGCAATGACTGTCCATCAGGCTCTACAACTGTAAAAATATAAAAAAATATAAAACACAGCAAAAAAAACAAAAAATATGTAAAAGTCTAATATAAAAGAAGCACAAAGTCTTCAGTCTGTGTGACGTGCACGTGCAATGCTGCTGTACCCACAGCCATGTGTCTATTGTGCCTGTTTATGAAGGGTGCTGACTGCGGGTCAAAGTTCACAGTCCTGACAACTTGAGGGAAGAAGCTGTGTTGTGTGTGTTGTACTGGTGTCTTTACCAATGACGAGGATGACTTTGGGCCGTGGTCTGTCTGGATCGAACACCTCGTACTCCTCTATGAGCTCCGCCGTCTCCGACAGGTCCGAGTCGCTCTCGATGGAGAACTGGCTGATGGGAGGAAGGCGGTCGTATCGTCTGTAGGGAAAGTTGGGGCTGTCGGGCATCACTGTCACACACACACACACACACACACACACACACACACACACACACACACACACACACACACACACACACACACACACACACACACACACACACACACACACACACACACACACACACACACACACACACACAAAAAGCCATAAATGAGCAGAATTGATTGCCCTACCCGAGAGTTTCTCCCCAGATCCAAAGCTCAGCACAGTTGAAAATCACATTGAATTAAATTATCCAAGATTTCAGCCATGCTATAATTCTGCCTTGGCAATTATTTCATTTTACTACTGATTCCATTTCAGAGAAAAAGAATGTTGCATCTTTTTGTAACAATCAAAAAGTAAATTAGGGATGAAGTTGTACAGAGTTGCTTTATTCAGTTCGGTAATTACCCTGGTGTCTACGCAGAATGGAAGCATTGATTACATAACATTACCAACTAAAAAAAAGGAAAGCTGGCTGAACACTTTTCCAATGAACTGACAGCTGCTATAGTAAAGTTGTGAGAGTATTATGTCCTCATACAAGATGGATTGATGATGCAGTGATAGCAATGACAATACATGCACTTGTTAAATCTGAAAAAAAATCTGATTTAAGCAATTAAGCAAAGCAAAGAAGGTTGCAAATGGCAGCTAATGCTGCCCCAGCTGTCTGAATCCTAACATGTCGCGTCGTCTTGCCCTTTTTCACATTTCTAACACATAAATCAGGCCGAGACAAGTATAAATTTCAGATTCAAGAGCAGGATTCCCTCTGAGTTTTCTTTAAAGAAGCAGAATTGAGCTCAAGCCTTAGCCTGGAGCTACAGAAATCAATATCCCTGGCTCTCTAGTAGTTTATGCAGTTAAACACTGCAGCTGGGAAAGTTTCCAAATAGCTTTGTCGCAATGATGCAACAAGACAAATGTGAGAATGTCAGCGCTGGAGTCTGCCCTAAATGCTCCTGTTTTAATCGTTGTAGTCTGAAGGCTTTCTCCATCCATCCATCAATCTTCTGAACCGTGTTATTGAAGTCAGAGTCATGGGGCGCCGGAGCCGGAGCCGATCCCAGCTGACTCTGTTCGAAGGCAGGTTACAGCCTGGCTCGTCCGTCAAAGGACAGAAATGAAGAGGCACACAGTCACATACACACCTATGGGCAAGTTAGACTCACCAATTAATATGAAATGAAAGTTTTTGGACTGTGAGAGAAAGCCAGAAATCTCCCCCACATACAGGGAAAACATGCAAACTAACCACAGAACCGGATAACTCCTGTACAACTGTGTAATTACATGACATTAACAGATTTTATTTTCACAAACAATAGTTATAAAAGAATATATTCATTTTAATTGCAGTGCTCACCTCACCTAAACAAGAAAGAGGAATTTAGGAAATCTAAAAAAACAACCTGACAATAATTTCTTTTTAAAGTCAACTCTGCTTTGCAAATTGTAAAAGATTTGCAAGAATTTCCAGCGTCGGTACTGGAAAAATAGATAACTGATGAACAGAGAGCCTTGCAGTTTCCCCTCTGACATCAATAATTAACTACATATTCATTAGTCTTTAACAGGTCAGTGAAGACGGCACAGGCCGGTTCTGAGTTGTGAAGCGCACACTGTTGCATAACGGCTGAAACCAGAGTTTGCCTACAAAACTTTCAAACTAGTGTGTTTGTGGGAGAGCCGGTAACGAAACTAAGTGCTTCAGGTGCTTTTTGGCCACAAAACTAGTGATTCACACAGCTGAGCCTCACGCTGAAGCTGAAAGAAAAGTGTCCACTTTCATTTGACTCAGAAAGTCTGCTCCGACCTGAAGTTCTCTGAGTTAGAGCGACCACTTTATCAATTGTACAGTGAGAGCGAAAGAGAGAGACGGAGAGAAAGGGAGGCAACAAAGGGAGAAAGAGAGAGAAAGGGAGGCGGGTGCATGGCTGCCAGCTTTTTCTCAGCAGCAAGTGCCAAAAATGTGCAGAATATGCTGGCGATCTTTTCTTTGTGCCAGAAAATTTGCCAGAAATATGATGGACTGGTACAAAGTGTTGGAAAGTGGAATGAAATTAATTCTGGTTCTATTAAAAAATAAGATAAAATAATCTTCCAAAAACTTTTAAGCCAATCTGAACAAGAAAAAGGTGTCATTTTAGTGGATAGAACCATCATAATTGGGCTAAATCTGTAGATTTGGGAGAATCCTTACCATTTCTGAAGAGGGACCTGCGTGATTGGCCTCCATTCAGGGGGGGCAGTGGCTTCTTCTCCCCTCCCACAAAAGTATCCCACCGCACCTTTTCTGTTCCCCCGAGCTCCCTGACTTTCTTCAGACAGCCCTCCAAGTACTCAACGGGGTCATCGGGCCGGTAGTACATCAACCCTGTCAGCAGACTCTGGAGAAAACAAGGGAGGAGGAGGATGTGAGGAGGTGCGTAGGTCAAACAAGAGAGAAGTTTGCTCTGATAGCGCCACATCTCTATTCCGTGATGGCGGGGCAGGGTTTAAGAATGTGAAGCATTAAAGAGAGGATTTGATTGCCCTGGCTCAGCTCCACCAACACAAGCGAAACATCTCACTTCATTGCAAACCTATGAGATTGGCCTCGGCCTGGCCGATAAACACAAATCCCTGGTAACCGTGTTGTGTTTTTGAAGGACGGAAGCCAACGACTATGATTGATGTGAGAGCAAATGTCGGGCCAAAGTACAAGCCAAGTGTATGTTTGTGTGACTTTGGTCCTCTGAATCCTAAACAATGCTTTCCTCTGAAACTTCTTACTTCATCTCCACCCTCCTCACTCACAGCTCTGGAAGGCAGCAGCGTGAAAACATATTGAAAACTTTCTCTGAAAAACAGTAAATAAACAGGCTGTGATTGCTTGCATACATTAGCTCCATGACTCTGAGGACTGAGTCTAATTAAGTGGATGAGCCAATTTGGTATCTCCTTAGGGTTAATTATTATTGAATGCCATTATATTCCATCAAACTCTCATGTATATGCATCCTTAAAAATCAGTAGCGACTTATTTTATACTTTATCACTTAATTTCTAATAGTGTATCATCTTAATTGTGTGCATGCTGTCCCTCTAATAGCTTCACAAATTGTTGATTTTAGATGCAGTCATTTTCATAGTATGTGATGCCATTAATATGCCTTGAGTTAAATGTCCATTGACGATTTGTTTTGGGATAATATTTCTGAAATGCATTCTAAATCTGTACGTGTAGCATTCCACTCTCTGTCCTCGTTTTCCTTTATGCAGCTGTACAAACTGACGAGTGTAAAATAATACAAACTCAATGTGAACATTGTCTGACTGGTAGTTGCGCCTATCACGCAGGATTTAAAATAACTAATAAATAAACCTGGTTTTGTTGTCATTTAAAGCACTGATACATCCAAGAAGGTGCTGGCATTAACGCGTCCAGCAAACATTAAATGACATAACGTAAAGAGCGAAGGACATGCAAAAGCTACTTAAACGCTCCAAACATAAACCATCCGCACGAATTGTGCCCAGCAGGTCATCTCACCTCAAAGAGTTGAGGTATCTCCCGCCGCGCGAGATACTCCTTGGCATCGTTGGTATTCATCTCCAGTCGGATTTCCACTGAAATCACAACTTGTCCGAAGCCTGTTTTTTTTTCTTTTTCCCCTTCTTATTCTTTTCTTTCTTTCTTTTAATTTCCTTCAGTTGCGTCACTGCCGTAAGGTGATCTTTGGTTAATGGCCGAGCTCCTCACAGATCTTCCCTCAGAAGCATTTTGCCTCCTGTGCGGACTTTACAACTGGATTCCTGCAGGCAGACGATGCCACCGCGCCTCCCTCCTCCTCCTCCGTGATGCGGATGCGCGACTCGTCCGTCTTCCCTCCTCTTGCACTCCGTTTCCAGCACGCAACTTCGCGCGCGTCTGTGCGTGTCTCCTTGTGCGCCTTTGGCACGGAGGTTGTGCGCTGTTGGTCTCGAAACACGCGCGCACCGCCTCCACGTGGCGTCTTTTTTTTTTTTTTTTTTTTAAATAGTGTTAATGTAAAACGAACTGACTGTTTTACACAAAACAGATTGAGAGATAAAAACAGAACACGTGCATTCCAGTGCTGAGCTCTGAATTTAATGTGTGTTTTCTGGCAGACACCTGTTAACTGTTCCATTCTCTACGTTTGCATTACTATTTCGGTGTGAGCCAAGAAAACCAAGTATTTTTTTAAGTGATCAATAATTGGACCATCATATTACATCATGATAAATAGATCAGACACTCAAGGGCGTTCTCAAACACTGAAGGCTGAGGCAGGAGGCACCTGGAGGCCTCAGGGGCAATTCATCAGGTCGTTTGTACAAGTGTGGATGTGGTCAGGGAAGGTTTAGCAATCGCCACACATCCATCACCCATCCATTCTCTATACCGTTAAGTCCTGTGCAGGGTCGCACAGCACTGGAGCCAACCTCGCATGCGCAAGAGCAGGGTCCACCAGGACAGGTCACTTAACACCATAAAAACATTCAGGTTAGGGTCACCACATAACCTCATGTGCATGTTTTTGGATGGTGGGAGGAAACTGGACCCGAGGAAACCCACACACACACACGGGGAGAACACGCACACTCCACACAGAAAGGCCCGGCCAGTGATAGGGACAATTTGACATAGCAATTTTTTAATATAAGACTACCACTATCTTGTTTATACCAGTTTGTTTGACTATGTTTTCACAGCAGCAGGCAGGAAGACTCTGTCAGAGGGCTGCATCAGGGAGATTCCTGACATGTTGTTGCATTATGGTTTCAAGTTGTGTCACTGATATTAATGATATGGCACAAATGTCAGCCGTCTCTGAAAGCAGCTCTTCTAGCAGCACACGGCAATAAGTAGGAAGGTTTATCAGGGGGATTCCGGAGATATTGTCTTTGCTGACAGTACACTAGTTGATGCTTACATCATATTGCCACTTATATATATGTTAGACCTCGCTGGGGGCCTCTGTTAGAATGTCTCTGGAGGTTGTTTTTTTTACATTGCGCCTCTATGTTGTGTGCATTTTTAAGTATGCGATATAAATACTAACATTTCTATAATCAAGCTGTAAGGATTACATGAACTATTATAAGTATCTTATTCAAATCTTACATTTTACTCATTTGCTGCATGTAATCTTCACTAGTTTTGACATTGTGTTTGCTTAGTTTGGCTGCAATTTAAATAGATTCTTCAACATGTTATTGTTGCTGAAGTTAATACATTTACTCTTCTAACAGAGAAGTCTCAGCTTTATATTTACATTTGTTTATAAAACAAAATGTCAAACGTCTAGACAATGCTAATGATAGCAGAACAAAAGCAACTTGTAATGTGATGAGTATCTGAGAACAGTACCTATGTATTTTTCTATTTTCACTTGAGTTATTTGTAATTGGGTTTATTTTAAGCAGTATAGTTGTATTTATATATTTTGTGCTCTTTTTTGCCCCAATTTTGTGTGTGTGTGTGTGTGTGTGTGTGTGTGTGTGTGTGTGTTCTTTTGTGAACATAAAATACATTTAACCTTCAAACTGAGTATTGTACATGTGATACTTGACTGGGTGGATAAAGTATGCCCGCTAAATGAAAAAGGCTGAATTGAGTGCCGGCAGCTCGTCTCTGGACTTGCATTAAGGTGAACCTTCTTAATTTGGGCTTAGATTGAAACCAACAGTTCAGCAAAAGGTGAAATCTGCTGGTCACGGCAGTCACTGCTGCTTTTTTTAGGCAACCCAGAACTCAGAATAGGCCAATTGTATTTCCTGGTTTGTTCTATAGGATTTGATGCTTATAGGCCACTAATCCTCTTGACAACTGGAGGCTGTCTCTTTGGCCCCTTCGGTTATATCACCGAATAACATGAGCTTAGTTGAGTTCCCTTTGATTACTGCTTGTCCAGTTGACTTTCTTCTTACTGATGTCTTCTCACTAACGACATGAAGGATGTGTGCTTTTTATAATGACACCAAAAGGGAAGACGCTTTTATATTCATGATACTTGTGCATTAACATAAAATGCATTTTATAACATCTGCTGCTTGTGAGATCTAAAGTCACTTCTCATTACAAAGACACTGACCAATTAGCTGGAAAGGGCTCTTTAATATGAAGCGGTCTGCATTGTTTGACATCTGATCTGCTTTCCTTACTCTCATTTGGCCATAATGATGATTCACTGAATTAAACATGCAGCCAGCTGTGTCCTACACAGCCAGTGTCACACTTTAGAGCCAACATACGCACAATAGAAAGAAAACGATTTATTATGTTGTGACAATGAACAAACTTTGGACAATAACATTCCTAGCGAAATTAAGATAATATTACACAGGAAAACTATGTTTTACTACTGAGCAGACTGAAAACTGACATTAATTCATGTCTTTGCCAACATGATTTTGAGGGGCAGATTGCTCCAGGAAAAAAAAACAGTTACAATTGAACAGCTTGTTATGTGTTTTTTATGTCAGTTGCTTTCCCCCCTGCTTATAATTACATAATAGTGACATATGTTAACATTTATTTTTTTACCAGTTCATTTTTATTCTCTTATTATATATTTTTGTACTTTCTATTCTGTTTTTTACATTCTGTTTTGTTCTATCTGTGTGGAGCAACATTGTAAAATAAGTTGCTTCTGCTATTAAATTATTTCTAAAGTATTTCTATTCTATTCTATTCTATTCTATTCTATTCTATTCTATTCTATTCTATTCTCAAACTATGCGAACGTATCACTTTAAATTATGACGTCAAGGACATGATGGGCGGAGCTACCGACTTTCACTTCCTGGATGTTTTCTGCTACAGTGCTTCACCATGAAAATACTCACTTTACTCAGCTTTTTCGCTACAAACGTATTAGCAGACAGTGTTAACATCGTGGTGAGTATGTTTCCTTTGCATTCCGCTCTGGAATAACCCAACAGTTGATCTGCTTTGACTTAGATTGAACCGGTTAGGTCGCTCTCGTTTTAGCTTCATATGCTATCATGCTAGCTGTTTGGCTAATGTTGCATTGAAAACATTCAATCAAAACAAACTTTTCTTTATCTTTTTGTTCCTGTTTTACAGGACAGCGCCGGGCAGTTCTTTAGCAGTGGTCATACGAACAACTGGGCTGTTCTAGTGAGTATTCATCGAGGTTATATGTTGAATAAAGTGTAGTAACATGTGAGCCTGTGATGAAGTGTTGCTCTTCTCTTTTTAAAAAAAGGTGTGTACCTCCAGATTCTGGTTCAACTATCGACATGTGGCAAACACTCTGTCTGTGTACAGAAGCGTCAAGAGGCTGGGCATCCCTGACAGGTAGCTGCTCCTTCTCAATATGTCGGCTTTGGATATAAATACCGATTTTAGGTGTTGGTGTTAATGTGCATATATGAATTATTTGATGCATGCACTCATTCGTCCGTGTCAAAGCACTTGAATCAGGTTCACTGAACATATAGCTCATTATTTATCAGGAGCTGTGTACATTAACAAACACAGCTGTAAATATGTTGGTGTTCCCCGGGAGGTTGTTTTTCCATCTGTAATCCCTGGAAATACTGTATGTCAGCAGACGAGAAAGATGAAATTACAAATGATCAAGATCATCTTCCTCTATGTTTTTTCCTCTGGGGGGTTACCATCGCTGATCATCTTCTTCTGAATCTCTGTCTCCTGTATCCTGCTTCTTCACACTAATCTTCTGCATTTCCATCTTCGCTGCAATCACAAATTTTCTCTTCTCCTCTTGCCTGGCAGCTCCATTGTCAGCATCTACATACTTTCTACATTCATTACCTTCTCACGACCACCCCGTATACCACCTCCCTTCAATCTAACCTGGAACCTTCAATCTAACCTGGAACCTTCAATCGCAGATCTCTCCTGACACTTCTGTCCATCCTGCCTGTACTCTCCTCTTCACTGCTCTCTTGCACCTTCCACAGTTTTGGACAGTTTGTCACAGAGTATACCAACTCCTGTCTCTTTACCACCTCCACTTCCTGCGTCCTGACAATGTCATCTTCCTCTTACGCACACACACACACACACACACACACACACACACACACACACACACACACACACACACACACACACACACACACACACACACACACACACACACACACACACACACACACACACACACACACACACACACACACACACACACACACAGATTAATCCAAGGTGTCCTCGAAACATGCAGTTTGGAGGAGATTTGAAAAGAAATGCAAGATAGATACTTTAAGTTACTAATGTTTTGAATGCAGAAAATGTAAAACAGACATGAAACATAATTTACACTTGTGCTCATCTAAAAGTCAGAAAAGTAGATGAAAGTTTTGTCTGTTTGGCTGGAAAACACCTAACAAAATTAAGGATGTCATCATTGTCTTAGAGATACAATTTGTGGAGTGAGTATTTAAAATCATATATCGATATCAGTTATTACCATTGCAAATAAACTCTTCATCAGAAGCATATCTCTGCCTTTACAGGTACTCTGGTATCATAGACTTCTTTTGATCACTTATTCACCACAATTTCAGTTGAGAAACTTCTTGAAACATAATGAAATGAGAAAAACTTCTCCATTTGTATAATGATTTAAAATACAGTGCAACACTTTCAAAAACTCATTTAAGCAACTGAATTAAGCTCACAGAAACATTTTTCTTTGATCATTTTAAACATTTCCTATTATAAGATTTTTTTTTTTTTAATTGTTAGATCTGTTATTCGAAGTAGACTTTGACACTCTGTCACTTGCAGCTTTTCTGTTGTCCATGACTCTCCCTATGGAGGTAATTGAGAAATGACTGAAATGAAAGGGACCGCATGGTGGCGCAGTGGTGTGTGCTCTCAGTACAGGACAAAGCGGAATAGAAAATGAATGACTGACAGGGAATGAACCTGTTGCTTGTATTACAGCTATTGACTTATATTTTTCTTCAATGTCTAAAGAGTGTATTGTTATCCACTTTTGAGAACAGAATGGACCATGTTGAGCAGGCTTGTGAGCTGCTAGTATTAATAAAGAAAGATTATTGCAGTGTGGAATTTTTACGAAGAAGACGACGGTTTAGTCAAATATGCTTATTTTGTTGAAAGCAGATCATTTCATAATTTAATAGATACAATCTCAGATGTTGAATCTTTCTATGTTGGTTTTTGATTTAATTCTGTTCTGATCACCCCTAAAAAAAAAAACAGCTAAACCACTTTTCCAAGTTGTGGGCTGATGCTCCCTGGTGGTTGGTGGAGGTATTGCAAGTGGGCAAAGATGTTTCAGTACTGAGTTTTGTAATCGAGTTTCATATTCATACAAAAATATTCACATATACATATTTCCGTCTTAAATGGTCTAAAGTGATAAAACAGGGTGATAAAATTATGTGTCTTTCTTTATTTATCTGACTGATATTCACCCAGTTTTCCATTGGAAGGTGTGTCTCCCTCTGACCTTTAACTGCATCGTGCATTGAATGTGAAGCAAACTTCAACACTCGTGACTCTTCAGTTTGGCAATAGCTGATCTAGATTTTAATTTATCATCAGACTGAATGTGTATGAGTGTATTGCACAGTCCTGCACTTTTGCTGCTCTTTGCCGGTAGATCTCTCCTTGTTATCCAGCATTTTCAGCTTCCCTCCTCACTCATCCTCTCTCTCTCTCTCTCGCTCACTCTTTCTTTTTCTTTTCAGCCACATAGTCCTGATGCTGGCTGACGACATGGCCTGTAACCACAGAAACCCCAAACCTGCCACAGTGTTCAGCCATAAGAACATGGAGCTGAATGTGTATGGGGACGATGTGGAGGTGGACTACCGAGGATATGAGGTTTACTGGCTTTGCATTGCATAGTCCTGTTGATTCGATTTTAAAGGAAATCTTTTCTTAACACATGCAAAAGTGTCTTATAGAAGTTTTCAGTTTGATTTCAAAATGTTGATTTTGCTTATTTTTTTAAATAGGAACAAACATAGACCGTCCATTTTTTATTGGCACTATGAGTCATTTGTAGCAGACCCTAATGGAAACAAATGAAAGCAACAAAAGCAGAAACCATCTCTTAAACACACAATAAATAAAATGCTTGTCTCATCAGCTCTTCTCGAGCCTGAGACTTGGGAATGAGATGTCTGCGACAGATTTGGATAAATCTTTGATTTAGAAAGTAACCTCCTACCCCTGCGTCAGAGTTTTATATTGAACCTTTCCTCTGTATTCCAGGTGACGGTGGAAAACTTCCTGCGAGTTTTGACTGGACGGCTGCCTCCCAGCACTCCCCGCTCCAAGCGCCTCCTCTCTGACGACCGAAGCAACATCCTCATATACCTGACAGGTATTTACAACTCAGTGGTTGATTGAAGCCTTGTATTTATTTTCTGCATTCAATGCAATGTCCTAAAAGAAAAAAATCGAACAATGAGGGAAACTTTCAGCTGTACGTGGAGGGAATATGGATATACATTTATCTTGATTAATTTACAATTAAAACACAGTAATAGAGTGGCTGCCCTAATTAGTTCACACTTATTAGCATGTAGAAGTTACATGCACATAAATCTAGCAAAAATTTGCAAAAAATCTCAAATTGCTTATTGCTGGAAAAAAGAAATCAAATAAGCCGAGAACAAGAATTGTTATTTGGAGAAACACATTTCAAAGTGCAAATACATTAACATAAATTCCTTGGGTGTTTTCTTTTATCACAATGACGGTAAAAGCTGTTAATATTTCAATTTGAGTGATAGCTACAACATTATCCACTTTTAATACAAGACTATTATTGGAAAAACTGCACTTCTAACCTGCTCTCTCTCAATTTGTCCAATTATTTTACTCCAGGCATGAACATGGGCTGATAAGAGGATTTAGACAAATTGGTCACATGTTTGCTACAGAGGAGGGCTACGTTAAGACATTTGGTGAATTGTTTGATAGTTTTAATCTTCCGCTTTAACATTAATTTTTTTCTAAATTCTTACAGCTCAGGAGGTTTATTGAATCTATTCAGAATCAGATCTTCACCATTCCTGATCTATCCCCACTGGAGAAAATATCGATTGAGGATTGTTTTGTAAGGGGAATTATATCAGAAGTGTACAATTTTCTGATGGCTAACTTATTATAATCCAAACCTAAAGCGTGTAAAAATAATCTACACAAGGAACTATCCCCATACTCAAACAGCTAATACACGATTACAACTCCTCTAACACAACTGGTTAATGGGAGTGTATCTCACCCCTAAAAGACGCTTAACAAAGTTAATCCCAACATCCCGAGAGAAAAGAACGCTCGGGATATCTTATCAGCTCAATTAGTTGTAAACCCCCAAATTTATTATTCTCGGCATCTACCTAAAGGGACATAAAATTCAATGCAGAGAGCAAATATTCATAGACACGGGTCTACTGTATAAATATGGAAAAGTACCTTTTAAACCAATCATCAGACAATCAAAGATGATGTTTATGGAGCCCATTTATAAATTACCTTAAGGAGAAGGATTTATCTGCCATGTTAGACGCATCTCGGGGAGAATTGATTTAACCTCTGCACTTCAATCGAACTAAAAATTACTTTTGCAAAGAAAGTACAATATATATATATATATATATGATGTGATGAAGTCTCCATAAAGAAGCCAGCTGTGTTGTAATCCCCACTGTAACAAATCGTTGTGGCAACAGGGTTGGCCCAGTGGATTAATAAACTGATTGCAAAATTAATTAACAGGTTGTTTAGTAAAGAAGAAAAAAAGAAAGAAAAAAAAAAAGCTTCAATCCTGCCATTTATCCGTGAAAGTTAATGAGAAGAACTGGTGAGAAATTCAGGTTTCAGGTGTGTGAAATGGCTGGAGTGTATGTGCTAATTCTAGTCACAAAATATGGAGCAACAGCAGCACCTGCAGTGGAAGGAGAGCGCAGTGGCTGATGAGCTGATGGTGACTTTTTATGGCCATGAGGAGTACTGTCTCTGCAAGTGGACTGACCCTCACAGGATAACCTGGAGATGCTTTCAAATCTTTGTTTGACCAGAAATGAATGCAAATAGAAGGCGTTAATTGTGCACGACATTGTAATTGTATCTGCACATTTTAGCAGGTTGAATAATCCCCCATTGTTGTTTTCAACTTAATAACTTTGTCCTTTCAGCGTTTCTGTTGTTTCTCCTGCACAGTACATCCTGCTTGCTGCCAGCCCCGTTCATGTCTTTTCATTATTTTCTATTTAAAATGTCAATTTTTTTTGCAATATGAGTCACAGAGGAATGGAACATGAAAAGCCCGTACTTGTTTCTCAGGCCATGGAGGGAACGGCTTTCTCAAGTTCCAGGACTCGGAGGAGATTAGCAATGTGGAGCTGGCTGATGCTTTTGAGCAGATGTGGCAGAAAAGAAGGTAAACAAGCAGAAAATTAATGATGAAGGCGACAGGGTCTAACAGTGTGACGTCAGATATTGTTGTTCCTCTATTGGAAAAGCATTTTACTCGGTCTGGTGTTTCTCCTGAGACCTAATTAGCAGTGTAACGTGTCAACAATTATTTAGCACCATGAGACTCAAACTTGGTGGATTTGTTTTGGTCCCCGGCTGTAAGTGCGTGATCTTTATATCACTGTAACTTCCACCAGGTTTTTAATTCAATTTGCTATAGAAATGCATCGTAAGAGAAGTTAGTTTTAACCTACTGATAGTGTGTAGTTGAAATCGTTATCCAGCAAATTCAGCATAATCGGCTGCTTGCAATGTCAATGGAAATAGGAAAACCTCAAAGCTCCATTTTCAGTTTTTGTTTTAAATGGGATAATCAGAAATCAATTATCACTCAGATATTGTATCTTCAAATGCCCATAGGCGACAACAGAATGGCGCTCCACTGACATGTGTAGGACCAACAATTCCGACCTTCAACCAGAGTCAGTCTTTCTAACAGAGGAGCTCCGTCACCGAGTTACTGTTTAAACATTCATCTCATGTAAAGGCTAATATCAGGGGTGTCACACATTAGGCCCGCAAGAGACTCCAATCTGCCCCACCAAGCCTCCAAGCAAATTGATAAAACTTCAAAGAAAACATAGATTTAAATTTTTTTTATTTATACTAATTTCTTAAGAGTTGCACATACAACACCAGTCGGAGAAGTTTTTTTGGGGATGACATTTCACTGTATGTTACACCAGAAGGTGTCATGTTGAGATTGAAGTCATTTGTTTTCTAGTAATGGTTTGGTTTTTGCAAAATATTGACATTTTCATCACAAATACTCCGTTCCACAACAATGACAAAAACCTTTGCAATGTAAGTTTAAAGGTTATTGTGGTACTATTTGACAGTCTGACCCACTCGAGATGAATTTGCGGCGTATGAGACCGCTCAACTAAAATGTGTTGGACACTCGTGTCTAACATTGTCTTTGTTCAAGTCGTTTCAATAAACCTAAATTTTGTGCTTAAGAAAGAAAGAAAAAAAAAAAGGTTAATTACATTTAATCTAATCCAAGGGTAGTCGGTATATGATACATTTGATCCTACATGTATCGCAAATTAATTATTTAACTTCGAGTTAAATGCTTGAATTCTGTACTGTGGTGGTTGTCAAGTGTGACGTACCAAACAAACATTAACCGTGGTTCTTTGAACGTGAATTAGAAATGAAATCTTAAGCAGAGTAGTTGAAAATGAAGCAAATGGCAGAAGTGAAAGTTTCTTTCTGTAAAACCAACTTGAACAGGATATTAATTAGTTTGAAAGTCATCCAAAGTTCTAATTTCAGAGTCGTCAAAAAGACTTTACAGCTTAGTAATACCTGGAAGTCCTTAAATTTGATTGACAAATTCTGTATGGTAAATATTTTCCAGTCTTCCGTCGAGGACATTAGTTTAAGAATGGGACTACATTTGTTTGATTTCAGATAAAATTACTGTTGATTTTTTAGATTAACGTTTCATAAAATACAAGAAAAAAATTATAGTTAGGTATTTAATTGGCCTCTTCCTTTATTCATCAATCCATTTTTTTCTACTCATCCAGGGTTATGATTCTTTTAAAAGGAATTTGTTTCTGGGAAACAGAAAATGTCTGTGTGATTAAAGCCTCAAATATAAAAAAAACACTAATTGTGGAGAATAACTCAAATCAAATTAATTAAATGAATTGCTCCCAGTCAAGCTACTATTGTCACTGTCATATTTTTGTGAATAGAAAGGTCATGGATTTATTTTGTGACTTTTTTTATTTCTTTTTTTAATCTGTTCTCATAGAAATGATTATAATTGATTATCCAACCATTAATTTTGGGACTTATCCAGTCTGCAAAAATAAACATATGCCACATTTATCTTTAATGATGGTAATTCAGACCAAAAAATGTGTGTAACTGGGATACAATCCTTAATGAATGCAAAACATGGTCAGATCCTATGAACTACTGAGTTGAATTACCTTGCAATATATTGTGCTATTTATGAAAAATGACTCTAAATCGGACTTATTGGACGCGGAAAAACCCCCCCAAATACTGTCATTCTCTCCAAATGTATGTATTCGATGCACATCAATACACTTAGTGTTGTTATTTTATGTTTTCAGTGTCAAGTTGAAAACAATCAAATGCACTTACTGGGAGTAATTGATGCTTTACTAAAAGGGAAACGCTAAACTTGTTTGTTTATGCAAAAAGACACTCTCTCAGTCTCTAAAGGGAACAGAGTCGCTTTTTAAGTACTTCTGAGCCTAATTTGTACATCATTTAATGAGTCTGCACCTTTCTGCTGCCTGTGTTGTCCTCCAAACCAATCATCCCCATCACAGTGTGTGGATTACCGTCTGGCTCCAGGCTGCTGGATTAAAGCGGAGTGACACCGGCTTTCAAGCTGATGTGATAATTGCAGGCTTGAACTGGCTCTGATGAGACTCTCCCGTCTCGCTCCGCTGTCCATAATATTTATGTGTTATATTTTCTATAACACTCTATAGAAGTTGTTGTGGGATTTTGACTTTTCTGGAGAAGGAGTGGGAGGATGGAAGGAAGAGGGACCAGTGGGAGAAACTGTATGTGTGGGGGAGTGTTGGAGGGACTGAGTGGTCGCCATGGTAACAGCAGTGTGGAAGATGGTTGATAAGGTTTGTGCGGTGCCACGTTTATTGGAAGAAACAAGATGAGTGTTATGCCACCTGTGCGCTCGCTCATCATTCGAAGTTGTGAATGATTTGTTTGTGTCTTCAGGTACAATGAACTGCTCTTCATCATCGACACCTGTCAGGGCGCCTCCATGTATGAAAGGTTTTACTCCCCGAACCTCATGGCTTTGGCCAGCAGTCAAGTGGGAGAAGACTCCCTGTCGGTGGGTTATCGTCACAAGTGTTCTGGAGAAAATTTACTCATGATTCATCAGCGTGTCAGTTTGTCTAATGAGCATACTGTGACTTAAGGCCTGACCTGAATGCAATTCATATATACGATACGGTGTCCGTTTATTTTTATTCATCTATTTACATTCTGTGAAAAATCTTGTAAATTATAATGAATTAACTTCACACGTGCACACACACACCAATACAACGGCTTCCCATGCAAGGTGCTCACACACTATTCGGACACGGCATGTTTAATAACATGACTAATTTTTTTTTTTTTTTTGCACTGCCATTCAGGATAATGCTATCTCTATTGTTATTATTATAATCTTGACATTTGTTTTGTCCCTCTGAGTGACTCATCTGCTTGTACAAATTAGTCAGCAAAGGAAATGTAGCTTTATCCTTGTTTAGCATGTACGAAGACATCAAGCAACCAAACACTGCAGTTCAAGCTTGGACACAAGATCCCCCTCAGAATGTACGCATGTGTCTGGGTGAGCAATCGAAAAGGCTCACCCAGACCCAATACAACCAATAATGTAGTCATTTTTTTGTCGTCTAACGTATAGCTTGCCATTAATGTAATACAATAGCAAAAAATTATTTATAACCATGATTGCTTGAGTGTTGCATTGTACATATACTGAATGAATACAGAATAGACGGCAGCCGCCTATATCGAAGTACCTAGTTATGATGAGCAACCTGCAAAAAAAGATTTTATTTCCTAGAAAAGTAGCCCCATTTCTGTATTACATTATTGGCCACAGTTTTTTTCAAATTCTACTTTAATCATGTAATGATTCATTACATTATTGGCAAAATGTTTTTCCCATAGTAGATGTTACACATTAGGCAAGTTGTTTCAATATGGGCTCTATTACACTGAAAAATGCTAATGACATCATCATGTTACATTAGAAGTTCCCATGTGTTGGTATAGGGTATCAAACAATACAAAATGACTCACTCTGAAAGATGAACTAAGCCTACTGATAATAATCCCTTTTGAGAGTATATAACTTTCAGCTCTTTTTACCTTATTTGCTCTCACAGCATCGTGTCGACCTTCGCACTGAATGTTTGAAAGAGTAAAACTCGATCTGGTGAACATAATAACGCATTCAGCAGATAAAAAAACCCACCATGATATTCATTTTTATTTATCAAGAAACTAAAACTGACATCTGTTTAAAATGCGATTACATCAGATGTGGGCTGTGCATGTTACTTCTTGTACGACCTTCCAAATACTGATTAAAACTGACAATTATTAGGCTTCTAAAGATATGTGTAGTTTAATTTCCGGAGTTTTTATCATTCATGGTTTGTGCTTACTGTTTTGCACCCACGACCAGGAGACCTTCAAGTGGCACCAATTCTGAAACCTGACGAGCATTTAACATCAATATCAATACAATGTGCTTATTGTGCTTGTTGTTTGACATGTTTTTATGCTGTAACATTCTGAGAAGGTTTTTTTTTTTTCTCATACTGATACTGTCTGCACTGCACAGCATCATCAAATTAGTTTAATACAAAATATGTGACTATCTTTGAAAAAACATACACGACTGCCACTAAGCATACAATCTAATTTTGTCTCAATACTGTGTCACCATGTAGCATCAGCCAGATTTGGCTATAGGAGTCCACTTGATGGACCGCTACACCTTCTACCTGCTGGAGTTCCTGGAAGACATCAACCCTGCAAGTAAAACCAACATGAACGATCTGGTGAGCGTCTGTGAGCATGTGCATGAGGTCATGTCGTCGACATAACGTCAGAAAATATCAGGAGACCACCAGTTCACAGTGTTCACACCAGTTCGCCTGACCTGGTTCAGTCTCCTAATTTGCCCGCAGCTGAATAACAAAAAAATTCAGATTGAAAAGTAAGTAGTGAAAACACCAACTAAATTATGAGGTAAATACAAGGCATTTTTTTTTGGCAGTCTATTGCTAACGCGTTTCTATTTCTCTCACAATGTTGCAAACTAAATATGGGCCATTTGCTCAACACAGGTCATTTGTTTTCTGTAAAAAGGTGTTTTTCCACAATTTTCTGACATCTGTGATCACGGTTATTAGAAATAATTGTCAGTTGCGGCAGAACCACGATCGGATTGCATTTTGATAGATTGTGGTCGACTGACTTCTGTGGGACAACATGTGCAATGTAAACATGTTTCTGTTTTCTGTAATATATCCATCATTTCCATTCACAATAGAATGCAAACATATTTAAAAGCATTACATTAAAACAAGAGACATCCAATTTTTCCATGACGTTTGACAGTGGCCTGTTGTGTAGCATCGCCTCTCCCTAATAACACTGTTCAAATTATAACAACCAATAATGTAATCATACATGAGTGATGGGGTAGTTGTCACACTAATTAATTGAGTACACGTACACTGCCACATTCAATCGTGGTTTCAAAATCTCTTTTAGTATTTTATTCCATTATTGCCAAATTATAATGTTCTTGGCTTTATTACATTCGGAATAGTCAAAAGTATCGTATTATTGGTTGTTAAGCTCCAGCTGAGCCTCTGTCCCTCTTTACCTGAGACATCTGTCTGTTTTTTTGTTTTTTCTGCCTCTTACCAATCTGTTTCTAATTGACCGTTTTGATCGTTTCATTTAAACTAATTACTTTTTCAGGATTTTGTTTCCCAACTTGTGCCAAGTGCCATCAAAGTCAAACGAGCTGATATTTTACATAAGATAAAGGCGTAGGCACTAAAATATTTATCATGAAATGATAAACTTCCTTACTCTCACTGCGTGATATGTTGTCTATTTTGAACTGTGTTCATCATTTCCTCGTGATTTTACATACATGGCTCAACCTATTCCGCCTCATTTGGAACCGGATAGCTCCCAGTATCTCTTCTTGTCTTGGCCTCCGCACTTTCACGCCATTAACTTTGTGTTGCTGAAGGAGTCGGATTAAAGTCACATGGCCCTCGCGGGACTCTCGAAAACTTGAAACAGAATGCCTGACGCGTTGTTACGGTCGCTGGTCCTCGACACATGATGGCGGAGACGGTGATTTCATGCTGCTCTGGGCCATGCCTCGGTCTCAGCAGCGCCTCCCTTTTCATCATTCACCCTCCTGCAGAGATCTGCTCCAGTGCGGCATCAGGAGGTACGCTCCAAACGCCTTCGATCGGCAGGGCGGCGCTTGGTCAACGTGTTCAGACAAAGTCTTCTTGTTCTTTCCAATTTCCCCCGATTTTCTAGGTGTACTTATTCTGGTGCAATTCGGTGGAATTAGGGATCAATATCGTGGATAGATGAATCCACCACGCTTTCTTTCCTGAATCCAGGCGTCGGAACGCTTGACCTTTGATGAAACAGAAACTGTCTCAACCTTCCCGAGAAAATCCTTGTGTGTTTTTCAAGTCTGGTTTGGCTGACGGAGATAACGTGAACCTCGCTTTAATGATTTATTTATTTTTTTTAATTTCCTTCCAAGTGGAGAGTTCAGTCGGACAACACATTGATGAATCACATGCGTAAGAGGATTAACCCACCGAGCACAGAACCATTTGTAATTGACAGCACCATGCACAAATGCCAAGCTCCCATCTGTTACGTTTCTTATCTTCTCCTCACGCTGTCACATATTCAAACAAGTGTGATGAAGCTTTAGCCATGTTGGCCACAGCTGATAGTTAACCTGTTTCCCTCTTTACACTCCAGATAAACCTTTTTCTCACATTCAGACATAGATCAGTAAGAGGTATTTCTGTTAGTCAAATGTGGATCAAACTTTTTTTTTTGTTTTTTTTCTGCTTCCTCAGTTCAAGGTGTGTCCTAAGAGTCAGTGTGTGTCCACGCCGGGCCATCGTACCGACCTTTTCCTGAGGGATCCAGGAAGCGTTCTCATCACGGATTTCTTTGGTAGTGTCCGTAAAGTGGAAATCACCACAGAGGCTGTCAACCTGACGGACCCCATCAGGCCAGTGGAGGACAGGTGAGCTCAATGTGTTTCTTCTGAAACATTACTGTGCACTGCGTCATGGAAAATATGTGAATATAATCAGAACTTTTTTTGATTTAAAGTCAAATTTTGTTTTAGCTCAAACTTATTAACCTCAACAGAAGACAATCATAACTAAACGACATCTGCAACAAAACATTTGATCTGTAGATGTCGATTGGCTTTGTTTGCTTTAACATGTTTTAGCACCGAAGTATCTATTTCTCTTTTATTCTTCTTTTTTTTTTGTGAAGGCCCAAGAAACAACTGATAATTGACACTAAAAACCCTCTTATGACTGAATTTCAGGGTTTTCCAGTTAATTTAGATTTTATGACTGTAGAATTGGCAAAAAAGTTTTTTGCCAATGTTGAATCTCGCCTCTGATTCACTGGTTGCGCCGATAACGTAATGACTAGTATATTGACACAAAGCTATATTTATCTGATTTCTGGTGGTTTTTGAATTGTGTGAATATCAATAAAATTCAAGGACTTGAGAAGTCAGTGATGATGGGACAGAAATGAAAATGTAAAAAAAAAAAGAGGTTTAATAGTTTTTTGTTGAATGTGAAGTTGTTGGGAGCTGAGTGCTTTGTGAGGTGGATTAGGGACAACCAGGATAAAAACCGTAATTGGGGTCAGCCTCTTTGCCTTTTGATGTACCATGAGCCAAATTCGTTTTGCGTGGGATTTCTAACTAACCGGATATTGATTTCTGTTGAGACAGACTCTCAGCAGTGATATTGATTACTCTACTAATGATGTGTTGAGTGGCCTGTTTTAGGAGAGTCAACCCCTCAGTTGTCACTGTGCATCATGGGGAGTCCACAATCTGCACTTTTGGGAAGTCATTTGGCTCTGACACTTCTCATTCAAATAAACTGGCTACGTTAACCTTTGGATTGGTTCTAAAGTAAAATGAACCTGCGTGATTTCTGAGTTAGTTTGGAAAGCTGCCATCTGAACTCCGGTGTGCATTTAGTGATTGGACCAAAAATCAGGTCTCAATCCAGCTTCCCAATGCTTTTAGGTGCAGTAGCAGTTGTTCAGGGGCAGATGCTGGTGATCCTCTATTGTGATACGCCTGTCGCGACACGTTTGTGCTGCTTGAAGGAGGTCCTACTTGGAAGTGGGAAAGGAGAACAAACGGCACAGACTGGAAATGTTTCCATCAGATGATGTGAACAATGGAGGAATTGCTGTTGAGTTTACACACTTGGTGAGCTCTTAGTTAATCTCTTTATCCATGGCCTTACACAAAGTAAGACTGATCCTAATATTACTGTACTACACACATTTGCCCACTAGATGGCTGTAGAGTGCTTTTAAACTTCCTCTGCACTTTGTGACATATTGTTTGTTTTCTCATAGAGACCCTAATCCCATAATAAGCACAATCACCGGGAGTTTGAGGAAGCACACAGCTAATGCAGAAAAAATGTAAACAGATTATATATTGACTCATTAGGCTGCTGATAAGGTCTAGTTTACAGCGCTTGGCCAAAACATGTGATGGAAATTAAAACTTTATTCACGATTATGCCCCCGCAATCCTCTACACCTCTATTAATTTCATTAAGCTGGAATTTAATTGAACCACTGGGACGTTTTAAAGAATCCAATGCAGTTGGCTGCTAATTAGTAATTAGAGGTAATTGTAGAACTGATTTTAGTCATTGGTTGTTTTGGCCTCTGGCAAGTTAGTCATTGTAAACGACTTCCCCTATTACTTTATTATTGATTACGGGGAAGACGGTGGATCTGCTAATCTTAACATGCGACACAGAAACGTGAACAGCAGTGTTATTGGCTGCTGCCCAAATTCAGTCCTAGAGTTTAGTTTTTTGTTTTCTTTTAAATCTCCATATCTGATGCAAGAAACCAGCAATCCCCTGATTCATTTGCTACTGATGCACTACAGTAACAGCTGTGTCATTCTACTTTCAAGAATAGTAGAAGCAGACATTGTGATGGCTTCAAGACCTCAGAAAGCCTAAGAGCTGTACTTTTTTCAACATCACAGCAGAGAATTTATTGAGGATCTTTCACATGTCTATTTTTCCATGATTGTTATAGTTACAGAAACTTGTTTAGTTAAGTAGAAGACAAAAGCATTCAAACCTTGTAAACCATAATGCCATTGCCAAAGCACTTATTATAGAATGGAATAGATGACATTTTTGGACAATATTTTAGGTAGAGGTAAAATTATGGCTGAAATCCATTTTTTAAATTTAAATTATTGAAAACACAATAAATGTAAAGTTTAAAAGACAACTTGTAATAAATTACGGTGCCCAGGTCTTTATAAATGCCTTCAAGCTGAATGGGTCTGCCTGTTTCTGTGGTTGTAGAATGAATTGCTTGTTGCACCTGCTTCTTAGCTTTAATTTCATCATCTTCAGAATGAGCTTAAACTTCAAAATCTCAGACTGATTGGTGTTAAATGACACAATAAATCAGTGTCATCTGTGTGGACACAATACTTGAAGTTCTGAATAAAATTGCAAACAAACATGGTCCTAAAATGGTGCCCTGTGGCATGCCCTTTGTGATGGTTATAAATTCAGATTTCTATATATTTCTTTTTAGAAAGAAATACAGCTGTCCAGAAGAGACAAGCATATGAACCTTGAACACCACAATGTCATTCAATATAGCACTTATGCAATAATCATCCATCCATCCATCCATCCATCCATCCATCATCCATCCATCCATCCATCATCCATCCATCCATCCATCAGTAGTACTCACTACACCTTCGAGTTTCCTGTTTTTGTAATGTTTTATTTGTTCCCTTAATCATACTACTCAAGGTGAGAAAGTTCCTCATTCTGCTCGCTTTTGACCGACTCGAATCTCAAACCGTGGCCCTGGCTGAATAAATTCAGTCACTTCCTCAAAAATCCTCATTTATGCAAAGACACATTTTTAAAATGCGAAGTGTCTCTTTTACCTCAATTACAGCCAAAACGAGCCAGGTGTGCCCCAAAAATTGAAGTTAATTGGGGCTATGATTGTGGTTGGGGAGGACACATCTGCTCTGAATATTATTAAAATGTCCACTTGTATCGGTAAAATGTTGAGTTTGGTAATTGATGATGAATTCAGCAGCTGAATTTATGATTTTTTAATCCCCCCCCCCCCCCCCCCCATTGCTTCTTTTTATATCAAATGGTTAATTGGGGTCATCTTCAACAGATTATGAGTAGCAGCCTACTATCAATAAACACAAGGCCTGCTTTTTCATGTAGTTCCACTAGGAATTAGATTTTATCATCCACTTATTCCAATGCCAGACTGCAGAAACAGGATCTTTAGGAGACGTGTGTCCAAACCCCGACGGTCCAAACCCCGACGTGAATTCAAATATTAAGTTTAAAATTGGCTTAGACTGCATCGTGTTGATGCTTGTATGTCTTCTGATTCGATAGATGTATGTGAGTATACATGTCTGGTCTCCATTTCTACCTTGTTATTATTGAGCGGTCCTAAAGTGCCTTACATCGTTAATCAATCACACACACACACACACACACACACACACACACACACACACACACACACACACACACACACACACACACACACACACACACACACACACACACACACACACACACACACACACACACACAACAAGGCGCTGTCACTCAAGAACACTTCGGCATGTGGACAGGTGGCGTCGGGAATCTATCAAGCGGGCCAAGCCGTCCCCTCCTTTAGTGTGTTCCCAGACGTTCCTCTTCTTCCAGTAGGCTGATGGCACTTGATGGAGAGAGGACGTTTTAATGCATCCTTTCAGTCCGTTTCTGTATGCATTGGCTTATTCGTGTAACAAAGTTGTGTATTCGCTCACTCCCGCAACAGGTGGTTGTTGACCGTAGCCGGTCCTCCCGCAGCATGCGCAGCTGAATTCCTCCCCGGTTGAGTGATGGAGTAAACTTAATGTAACTTTGCGAGCTGCAGCACATTTTTGATTCGAGAGAAGATGAATTGATTATTAACAGAGCACATGTTAAAAGGAAAAGATGTTTGCACTAAAAGATGGCAGCTGAACACAGCAGCCGTACCAGAGCTGGAGTTGGGCATCCATTAGCATCAGCTAAGTGGTTTGATAAATCCTCCCCTCTAAAAATAAAAAAATGAATCTCCTTGTGGTTTGAATTGAATTAAAGCTCACATGTGGTGCTCAGTGAAAAAGGAGGCAGAGGCACAGTAGTGAGATGTTGCTCTTCTCCGTGACACATTTCCAGTGGCAGAAAGAGCTCGCAGCACATAAAGGGCTCAGCGGGACATCGTCTCCCTGCTTGCCAGCCAGTGCCGTTCGCTCCTAAATGCATTCCTGTCTGTCAGTGCAACTTTCACCCCTCCACACAGACGTGTCGGGAAGCAACGGCGTCAAAGAAATGAAGTTGAACCGATGAGCATGAAGAAGGAAGGCCAAGGGAGCAAAAGCCAGAGAGGGGGGGGGGGGGGGGGGGGGGGGGGGGGGTTGAGTTTGAATAATTTGAAGTGAACTAAGAGACAAATGGAAAAGCAGTTGCTCTTCTCAGCAAGTCGGCTGCAGCGCGAGTGTCGCGGCGGCTCATGGTGTGATGTGGCCCACTTTATCAGCAGCTGTCTGGCCCGAGCCTTTGTGAAAGTTAGTCACTCTCTTAAATCGCCGACTCCGCTGTAATCTTTTGCCAGGACTCCTTTGTGTAGCTCTGTGATGCTGCAGGTGGTCTTTACACGCACAGGGACATTTAAAAAATGTTGCACAGTAATAAAAGCGAGTTGGCAGACCCCAAATTAAAATGAGTTTGAGAATTTCTGAAGTGTTGGCTGTAATGACATATTTGTTCTTCTTGTTACACGTTGAAGCTTTGCAACGGGTTTTCTGAAAAACAGTTTCTTCTTTGTAAATAACCCAGACAAGATTGCAAAGTGCTCCTGGTCAGGAACAAAAGACAAAAATGCACAATTTAAATAAGTAGCTGTTAGCGAGGGGAAGAACGGGAGCACGTAGGTTTTCCTCTCAGAAATAACTGAAGATAAACAAGATGAATCAATCAAACTGAGGCCAAGTCCTTAAAGAAAAGCGTCCAGGGAAATCAGATTTTTCAGATTCTCAACCTGATAATTTCAAATGAAAGATAAAGAAGTCAAACAAAAAGTGCATCTATTTTTATAGCAAAGTTTTAAATGGCGTTCAAAGAATGAAGGCAAGCTTAAATCTGCTATTTGTCCGCCTTTTATGTGTGAACTGTTGCTAATTAAACACTTTGCTAATGTTGCTTGAAGGAGTTCGTCCATCTGTAAAGCAGATTTTAACTGTCGCTCAAATGGAATAATCCATTTGAGCGTACATTGGTTAATCTATAGGGGCGAAGTTATAAACAAAGAACTGGTAATTCAACAAATTAAAGATTGCAAAAGTGAATATTTTAATTAGTGCTGTCAAAATTATCGCGTTAATTGTGGCGATTAATTTAAAATGTTCAACTCGTTAAAAGAAAATAACGCAATGAATGCAGTTTTGTTTACTTTTTCTTTCTAACCTTTTGTCACGTGAGCAGCCGGTGGAGGCGTGCGTGCACGTCGCTTCTTTTTGTATTAGTGGATTTCACAGTTTATTATAAGTTCACATCTTGGTTCTATAGATATTCAAAGTCTCAAAGGTGTTGGACCGGCACTCTAACATATAAGTCTGGGTTTTGTTCTATTATATGTTTGTTTCTCTCCGAATTAAACAAAAATATCCACAGTGTTCACCCAAAGTTAAAAGCAAGTATTTGAAGATACTTGTATATAAATATACTATATATACTCATACATGTGTTCAGTCTACATTAATTCCAGGATTTTCCATAAATAAATAACGATTACAAGCTTTAGTCCTAAATTGGAAAAAATGTGATTAATTGCAATTAATTACAGAAAATTGTGCAATTAATTTGTAAAAATTGTTTAAATCGATCGCTCTAAACGTGAGCATTCCTTGGTCAGCAGATGTTTTTGGTCTGTAGGTGGAGATCGAGGAGAAAAAAGTCGCTGCCACTCCGAGCATCTCCTTGAACTTGAGTAAGAGATGTCTCTGCACTATGTGGGTAACCAGTAAAGAGGAGCCAGTTCGGTGTACAGAGGAGAATGCACCTCTTTTCTTGGTATCTTTAGGAAGTGTTACCGCTGCATTGTGAATGAGCTGCAGGCAAAATAAGACAGACCACTGATTTCCTTAGTGGACCACAGTGGGCAAAGTAAGACAAATAAATGCAATTACAGTTGTCGCTTATTTTTTAACATGCAGACGTGATTTCAGATGAAAGAATCCAATACTTGCTTTATTCCTTCATAAACCTGCTAACAAATCTGATGAAACCAACATCGTCTTTGTCTGATTGTCGATTGTTTTCTAGCTTCTTAGTCACTTTTATTCAGAAGTCCATTCATTTCTAATGATTATGCATCGTACGAAACAGACCACAGATAAGTGTTTTTCACATTTTCAAAAGTTTGTCTTTATAGTATTGATCAAATGGCAAAAGAAGGTTTTTTCTGGCTTCATAATTGCCAATTATTTTTTTCTGTGTGGTAAACTTTTTGACTGTCCTTGAGCAATGCACTGGAGTTCAACTTCAGCCCGAGTCTTTACTACTGCTGAAAATGCTGCATGAATGCTTCAGTACAAACATGGCTGCATTTCTAACCTACACTTTAGATGTGCTTAGGGTTCACTTCCTTAAAGGAAAGCAAGAGGCATTTTTCATTTTGCTGTGGCACTCATGTGGTGTTTGTTTGTAGCCTTGCATCCAAGGCCAGTGTACGACGACAAAGTTTCCCAGCAGCAGATTATCAGCTTTTTCTTTGCTGCTGCTGTGGAGAAATCACGTACTTTTACAACATGTTTGTTGCTCAGAAACCACACAGAAACCACGCTTGAAAAAAGTCTTTCGATGATCCGCCACTGAGACATGGCCCTCCCGTTACTAACAAATACTCCTTTACAGCCTTTTCTGTTTTTCTTTTTCATTTATTCTTCTGTGTCAAAACCATATATTCTCCTATTTGTAATGTAGTTTATCCAAGGATGTGTGTCAAGCTTGGAAACCTCTGACCTCTCCATTACTGTAGTAACTTACTTGCTTTCACAAGCAGATTTATCCCCATTGTTGTTGTGGATCCAGAGATTCTTTTCAGTACCAATTAACATTATCACAGCTCGCTTTTCTGTATTTTTTTTTTTCCTTTTATACAAAATTTTAAGAACAAACCAAGAGTTTGTAGCATCAGCAGCAAACATCAACGAACAAACGGTACGAAAGAAACCCTTTGTGACAATTAAGCTTCCGCTCACTTTCATTGATTGCTGTATTGACGTTCACTCAATTTTTAGGAAAAATGACACACACCCACACACACACACACTGGATGGTACAGGGGGGTTTGCAGCTCATCTAACACCTCTGAAATTGCTACAGTAAAATGGTGGTGAGTGGGAAGCTCAAAGAAATGATTTTAGCTTGCAAACCACTTTACAAACGATGATTTTTCTGTTGGTTTAATTTGCCTCGGTTCATAGTAAAACACAGGAGATCCATTCTGATCACACCTGGTATTATCAAGATTTGTGTTTTCTACCTCATATGGCGGGAAAAAAAAAGAAGGTTAATTTGCATCAATTTGTGCAGCATATTACTGACTCTGCTTTGAAATAATGTGTCAATCACACCCTTTGGCTACACACGCTGCCAATAGAAATTGGCTGACTGATTTTCTTCGTCACTGAATAATGCCGTTTTTTTTCTTGAATTTTCGAGAGTGCAATTTGCTCTCATGGTTAAAAGCTAAAAACGTGCTGTTTTGTGCGTGTGTTTGTGTCTCTTTCAGTGCTGTGAGTGGACAGATGCAAGATGCGATGTACTCATACATAGACCAGCTGCCGGTGTCTGAGATCATCCATCAGGTAAGAGACAAATAGAAATCCCAGGATCAGATGGGGACACTCAGAACCACACAAATTATGTCCATATTGTTCACTTTTTGTTGTTGTTGAGAGATGCTTTTTATCTGGAATATTTCTTGTTTTGTGTTATTTATATTTTGATGTGAAGCATGTCCGAGCTCGTCCTCAATTTAGATACAGAGTGGAAAGTTGTGTGCAACATCCACCAACAGATGTCTTTGTGCCGTTTCCATGGTGACAGCTCCAAGTGTGAAATGCAACTGCCTCCTGGTCTCGGTGTGGAGGGGCCACCATGAAATCCTGCAGAATAGATAGGCAGGATTGTGGCAAAGGATTGTGCATTCACCTCATTCTTAAAGGGATTGTGGCTTTCACTCGGGTCGACCTTCACAAATGAACACCTCTCCCGCCTCAATCCACCTTTACAGCATGTGCTCTGCATTCACAAAAGTCTGCCTTTGGTCCTGTATCACTCTCATAAGGCTGCCTGTTATGAGCCGATTAAAAGAATAATTTCATAAAAATTCCACCTCAACTTGTGCCTCTGAAACGTAAAGAAGCCACATTTATCTTTGCCACAGGCAAGAGCAGACACTGTTGTTGCTCACATTTGGGCTTCGTCTGCCTCTGAGCAGCTCGTGCTTTTAACAGTGTGGACTGGCTGATATGAATATGTACCCTGTATTACATTTAATGAAGGTGAAGCACACTCGCAAAAGCTCAAAGTGTAACATGGAGGCTGTGGCTTCTGCTCAACATACATGTGTAGAAAACTATGCAGATAGATGCACAAATATATAGATCGCAGGAATTAAAAAAAACACTTGAACTCATTAACTCCAAATCACCCGTTTCCGATCAAATGACAGCAGAGGAATGAACCACAAGATAGTTACTTGTAATTTTCTTCATTTCTGCAGCAAATCTTTGCCACCTTTTCAGCTCATTGTTTAACAGTCTATAGCTTCACGTTTTGATTTATGTCTGATTATGATGGTACAATAAATGAATTGAAATAGTCTGACTGAAGAGTGTTGAAGGTAAAAAAAGACATTCAGGTAAGGTCGTTTATACAACAGTGTGAAGTGAAAGGGAAAATAGAGACTTCACTCAAAAACTTCCTCTTGGCTTGTTCTAGCACCGCACCACAGTTGCTTCTTCTTCTTCTTTTTTTTTTTTTTTTTTAAATAAAGGTTTTTCCGAATAATAGGGTCCGCATGTCAGCTTTGGAAGAGCTCCCTGCAACATGCTTATTAAGTTCAGCTTGTTTTTCAATGTATTTTTGATTTAATTTTTGGTTAAAATATTACATAATCCATCTTCTGTACTGTTTAAGCACTTTAACTGGAAAGAAAGGTTATTTGGTTCACTTCCCTTTCAGCTGTGCTCTCGGCTTTCACGTTGTTGATTCGTTTAACTTCCATCTCTTGTTACCAGTAATCCAGAGTGAAATATTTGTGCTGTAAATCTGAGACCTAAATATGCTATGCCAATACCGCTGAGGAATTTAAAACATCCTATGTACTTTATATATATATATATATATTTTTTTTTAGAACTGTATTGTTTTTCTCTTGGGCTGATGTCGAGATAAAAAACTGGCCAGCTTAGAATTTGAATAATGTAAGCGATGTACCACTTTAAATTGAATCGGGCCACGTCTTATGCACAGAGATGCAGTGTGTATACATCCCAAACTATTTTGCCATGTTTCATCTGAGATTGTAATGCCTAAATCTTCCTCCCATGCCATTTTGGTACCTCTGAATGATGGTGGATCGATTTCCCTTTAATGCCTGGTAGATCTTGGATAGCCTCCCCTTTCCATCGGGGTCAAGCTCCAAAATTCAGCATTCAGCACCTTGTTAGGTGGCAAGAGGGAGAACTGGAAGTGTTTTTTTGGCCGAGCTGCGTACCTGTAGATATCTGAAAAAAATGACTTTGAGGGATGTTCTTATCTTTTTGTAGTGAGTCGAAAGAGGCAAACGTGCCATCTCCAGAAAGATCCTTGATAAACACCAATCCATTTCTGTGTCATGTTTTGAAAGCGTTGTCAATTTGGGATAGTGGGAACAGGTGATTTTGTATAAGAGGGAGAAGAGTGATTGTATTAGGAAAGTGAAAGTGCTTTCTAAATTGTAGCCACATTTTAAGGGAATTCCTAACAACTCGTCCCAGATTTTTCAGACTTACATTGATAGACAGGGCGCTACTTAGGATGGAAATTGGTGAGATTGGCAAGTTGAAGTCAAGATCAATTGCAGCCTGTGTTGGTCCCATCTCATTTTCATGCATTGATATCCAGTAATTAAAGTTAGAAATGTTGGTTGCCCAGTAGTAGAATAAGAAATTAGGTCGGGCCAGTCCCCCCGAAACTCTTGGGCATCTCTAAGGAAGTTCTCTTAATTCGCGGAGAGGAAGTTCCCCCAGATGAAGTGGGTGATGAGACTGTTTAATTGTCTGAACCATGCCTTGGTTTGCAAGATTGGAACCATTTGAAATAAATACAAGAATCGTGGCAGCACTGTCATCGTCACTGTGTTGACTCTGCCTGCGAGTGAGATGGGGGAGCTTTATCTTCTTTTGATGCGAGGCAGAATGTGACAATTGAGAAGTCGTTCAAATACCTAAACACACACCATGTCATGTATCTTGCAAATGTTAAGTATGTGATTTTCAAAGGATGAGTCAAGCAAGGAAGTTAATATTCTTTGTGGTTAGTCTCAATTTCCTTGGAAAAACTTAATATCTTTTTTTTGCATTCCAATAAAATAAAATGAAATAATTTCATTGTTAGCATTATTTAGCATTAAAAAAAAAAAATATAGAAACTTTTAAAAGTGTATAAGTTCTCTGAGTGTGTGAAGCTGCTCAAACAATGACTACCATTAGTCAGTTACCACTAGTAATGATGCATTAAAAGGGGCTAGGACCTTCTGCTTGTATATATAATAGGCTGACAAAGCATCAGTTATCCTCAAAGAGCTCACCTCGCTTCTCCCAGGAAAAGTCGATAACTGTGATATTCAAAAATGGGCTGAACTGTCCTGTGGCCTCGATTTAAACAGCTCGGTTGCTTGGCGCTGTCCTCAGCTCGCATACCAACAGTTATCATGAGACCCAACAAGCGAGAGCTTCTTGAACAATTTGAATGGGACCTTTCTTTAAGAAAATATACGAATATTCAGCAAAATTGACCCCAAAAACCATTTTCATATTTCTTTACTTGGAAAATAGACTGCTTTATTTTTACAAATTGATCTAGTATTTCAAAATGAAATTTTTTTTCTTTTTTCCATTAAAACAATTTTACCAATAGTGAGTGGCACAGAGATCTGAAATTGCCACAATTGAAAATGTTTGAACTTCAGCGACCGCGGTGACGCGGTAGTTACTGTCATTTGATTTGACGGTCATGTTCATTTCCACATAGCGGACAGCAAGCTGCTGGTCTTGATAGCAGAGGTCAATTTGCTTGAATGAAGCCAGTAGTTCATAAAAAAAAAAAAAAATGCTCGGGTTCCCCTTTCTGAAAACACTGCTGGCTTTCAACCAGTTTGCTGTGAGCACACAGTCGGCTGGCCTAAAAGAAATGACGCTGACCACAGGCCTGAGCTCTGTCGGGAGTTTGAGTGTTGTGATGGCAAACAGGAGGGGTCTCCACAGCCAGTGGCATTCAGTGGAATCAGCTCAAGGCTGCCTCCAAACACAGGCCAGGTTCAGATCCGCTGGCCTTTGCTCACACCTGAGCGCCTGTACAAACCGTGCTGAAGTTGTCTTCCTCCTCTGTCCGCTTACCAGCTTCATCTCTGGGCTCACTGTTCTATCAGCCCCTCCCGTCTCTTCACCTCCGTACCGCATTTCCTTGAGTTTGTGTTCACCACCCAGCACCTGCCTCCATTCTTCAAATGCACCCGCACGTACACACAAACACGCTAGTCAACCCGGCGACCTCTGGCAGAGATTTCGATTATCGGCTAGCACTCCTGCTGGGTTGAAGATGGGAGTCCTGACAGACTGAATCATCTCTCCGCTCGCTCACCATCGTAAATCTGCACTGCTGCGGAGTGACCAATGTTCATCAAGCCTATTGACAGCTGTCTTCTTTTTGATTAGCTGTCATATGGTGAGCAGCACTCGCTGAGATATCTCTATCTCCATGCGGCGGAGGCAGCAGCTCCCTTTGTTGCTGTTGATCAGATGCACTCGACTGAAGAAATAGATGAGATTGAATCTCATAAGATTTCTAAAATGTTCCCATGGAGGCTGTAGTTTATTTAAACTGCGCCACTGAAATAAAAACAAATCTTTGTATTGGGTTTATCTTTTAAGAAAACTAGTTTTTCCCCTTTTGCTTGCAGACCGTGTGATAACTTGTAAATATAAAAGTCATCGGCGTGACTGACAGTAGGAATATAAGGCGCTACTGTATGGTGGCGGACTCCCCCTCGTGTGTGTGTGTGTGTGTGTGTGTGTGTGTGTGTGTGTGTGTGTGTGTGTGTGTGTGTGTGTGTGTGTGTGTGTGTGTGTGTGTGTGTGTGTGTGTGTGTGTGTGTGTGTGTGTGTGTGTGTGTGTGTGTGTGTGTGTGTGTGTGTGTGTGTGTGTGTGTGTGTGTGTGTGTGTGTGTGTGTGTGTGTGTGTGTGTGTGTGTGTGTGTGTGTGTGTGTGTGTGTGTGTGTGTGTGTGTGAAGAGTTGATTATTGCCTTGTCACCGGTGGCAGTTGTCTGTCCAGCGGTGACAGGGTGCGGCACTTCATCCTGCCACCTTCTCTTTGCAACTTCTCACATCTCATTCCATTGTCAGGGCCTAATCACAATATGCTCACTTCACAACCTCACAAGGTGTTTTCTCTCTCTCTCTCTTTCTCCCTCTTTCTTGTGTATTGTACTTTCTTTTCTTTTTTTTTATTAGTCCTCACTGCTGTGAGTCCTGGTCTCTGGCGTCAAATTGTTATTTGTTCTTTCGCCAGCTTGACGCCACCCCATACGGCTCCAGAGAATTGAAAATGGAAACAGTGAAAATGAATGCTTCGCCTCCCCTCCCATCCGTTGCCAAATCCCCCCCCCCCCCCACTCAAGCTGCAGCAATGGCACTTTTCATATTGTGGATGTTGGGATTTGGCGGATCACAGACCAAACCCGCTCTCATAATTGCTGCTTAATCAAATAGCAGTTGGAATTTGCTCTGATACTCGGTGTCGAGAAACAATATCCACGAGAAAAGCAAAACATGTTTCATGAGAGAATAATGCACCCACTGCTTCGAATAGCTCAGCACTTGCCGGGGCCTTAAATGTCACGGCGATGCAGCGAGGTGTCCTGGCAGAGCACTGCGGCTGCTGCTGCTGCTGCTGCGCCTTCATCCCACAACATAAATTCACTGCAGCTTTGACCTTGGAGTGCTGGTGTTTGGCAGGGCGTTTCAGACCTCCCTCAACGGCCATTAGCATCCTGCATGGCCATGTTAATTAGCTCCAATCAATCAGATGGGTAGCTGTTAATTGATTTTACTGGTGAACTGAACGCGCTACACAATGCGTCTGTAATGCAGACGGCTCTGGAGCAGGTCTTTGGCTGTGGGATGTAAATGGTTTGGAGTCGGTGAAGGTCGGCGAAACATTTGCCGTTCTCCCCCCTCCTCCTCTCACCTTACCTTTGTTCGTTCTGGTATCTGTCGACTTCAATTTAGATTTTTTTTTTATTTTCTTTTAAAAGCTGCTTTTTGTTTCCATTTGTTTCATTTCTTGGTGAAAATCTCTCTGCTCGTCGAAAAAGGAGTTTTTAAACTGAGGAATGTGTCACTCGTCGAAGCGATTGCCGACTGACAAACAATTAGTCATTTTTATAATTAAATTCGCTGACTGTCGTCGTGCAGAAACTCCAGATGTCGACTGGTGTCAAATTCTCTGACGTGAGGATTTGATGCTTATCTGTTTTATACGATTAGGAACTCTTAGTAAATTTCCACTGCTGCTTGGACAAAACAAGAAAATTCAATCTAATATTTGGACAATGGAAGCTTGGAATGCAATCTCTCACAGCTCAGCTCATTTTAGACAAGATCGACGCCAACCAACCAAAGCTGTTATCTCCGTTATTTTTATTGATGCTGGAATACCAGGACAAATGGGTATAAAGAAAATGTTATTCTAAAGAGCATTTTCCGGGGAGTTTTTGTTATCACAGATCAATTCATTAGGTACATCAGGTCCAGTATTGCTATCGATTCCACTGTTACAAAGCTAAAATGTTCATTTTTGAAGCTGTAGTTTTTGAGTTTTTCTCTGGACTACAATAAATTGTCAGGATCTGGCTTGAAAGTCATGACAGAAGGAGAGGAGAGGCGGACCTACGACAAAATCCTTCTTTGTTTACTGAATTTGTAGTTTATCAACGGAGCGAGCTAAAACGGCAGCAGGGTGTCGTCGTCATTCCAACAGTGGAAAGCGCATGTATGTGTGGGTGTAAGTAATTTAACTTCTAAAGTATATTTATTTATTTATTTATTTATTTATAGCTTAACCTCAAAATTGAGCAGATCGTTCAATCGTCTGTCTTGCTCAAGCAAAACCCATAATTTTCACCACGTTGAAGGCAGGGTTTTGAGTGTTGGAGTTACTGGTGGGAGTTTAACGCTCGCTCGTCTATATTTTGTGGCCTGCGGAGGTCGGAGGTCAACCAAAAATGGTCCAATCACAAGCCGAAGAGGAGCTTATCGCCACCAACGGCTAGAAAAGCAACATGATTTTGATATCAAGCTACAGTCATAGCTTGATTCTTCGAAACACAAATTTGAATTACATTGTAGTCTGATTACTACTACTGAGCCTTTAAGTGTAAAATGGTAAGAAATAGTTTGTACTTTATTACTGTAATTAAGTCGGTTTCTCAGCTCTCTGCTTTGAGTCGTGATATTTTTTTGGAGCGATGAAGTTACATCTATAAAGTTGAAATCCAGGACGCCGTTTCTGTGTCTAATATGAAATTCCTTCTGAAATAACATCCAAATAGTTTGTGTTGTGCCGGGTTATATTTATTACTTTCTTTAAATGTACAAAATAAGTGTGTCTCAAAACTAGAATACGAATCATGATCTTTTTCATTGAAATGTTTAGGCTGCACTATTCATTCTGTCATTGTAATATGATGACAGTAATTGTGTGTTCATACATAAATTCATGCACTTTTCTTTCTACCACCAAAAATGTTCAAGATACTTTGAAAGGCAGTGTACAGGAATATAGTTAAAAATGCATTTTTAGTATTTACTTTTGTACTTCACTATATTTAAAGAACCAGTGCTTAGTACTTCTTAGGTAAATAACTTAAATTGATCCTTTTACTTTTACAAACATCTTTTCTACAACAGGTATTTGTACTCAAGTAAAGATTGCGATTATTTGATCAACTCTCCTTTCATTTAATCACTATATGTTATTTACTTATTCGTTTTTTACAAAAAACATTCAATGTTTGATAGTAGATTGTCAGACGGGGATTCCCAAACTCTGAAATCTGTCTGGCTAAAGTTTTATATATAAAATGGGAATGATTAGATGTCACTGAGCGTCATATAAATAGTGTCTGTTCTGTGTGAATGTTGCTCTCTTTCTTCTAACATTTTGATACTATTCTCTCCCCTCTCACTTTCCT
The DNA here is from genome assembly GCF_963383615.2 of Lipophrys pholis. Lineage (NCBI taxonomy): Eukaryota > Metazoa > Chordata > Actinopteri > Blenniiformes > Blenniidae > Lipophrys > Lipophrys pholis. The sequence continues at coordinate 43,683,546 of NC_137635.1, read as the reverse complement.
CTTGACATATGCTCCTCTCTCTGCCGGCTCTGCTGACGTGGCTTCTTGTCACAGTCCATCCATCTCCCTTTGCTCCTTCTTACCCAGGGCCCCCCCCCCCCCCCCCAATCCACGCACATCTCTGCTAGCAATTGTCATAGAGGTCAACTGCCCCTGATGGCCACACACTCCCAGTCACCTCTCATGAGTGTCTTCAATGGGCCTGCGCCTCCTGCTCCGGGTGTTTAACCCCTCGGCTCCGCTCTGCTCCATGTCCTCCATATTGTCACTACGTCCGCAGCCAAAAGTCTCCCAACTCTCATTTCTGCGAAGTAGATCTTATGCTTGTAGTGCAACGAGAGCGAAGCGACCCCACACACACTGAATGTGTGTCAAGCCCCGAGTAGACGGCGTGAGAAGCCAGTGACCGTGCAATGACACAGTCTGAACCGGCACATCAGTTTCCATGTGATTATGTCAACATCGCAGTGGCACAGATCTCTGATGTCAGCGCGTCATGTCCCTCTGACCAGAAAACACAGAGGATGACGGCTGCAGCGTGCTGGCAAATTTAATTGGGATTTCGGGAGATGTCACTGTTTCGGCCGAACCCGAACAGACGTGTGCGTTCAGAACTCTGAGGGCTCAGCTTGCAGTGTCAGCAACACATCAAACGCTGCTCTGTTGCTGTATAATTGTGACTAATATTAGGCATTGAATGATTCTGGAGGCATCCAATGATATGCATGTTAGGTTTAATTGCTGGCTTTGAATTTGTCGTGGATGGTGTCTGAACTGAAAGAAGGAAAAATCCTATTCACTTAACCACAAAAAAAAAAAATCTGCTATAGCGGCACTCTCCAACACGATTGCCGATGCTCATACTGATATCAGTTTCAATCTAATCAGTGCCATGAATATTTTACAAAGTCTTCTATTATCTTGATGCTGCAGTGCTTTTTGTTATGGACACAGGGTGCACTGCCAGTTTTAACTAGTTCTGCCAAGCATTTACACGGAAACAAAAACATTTGTCAGCAGCAAGTCGACCATACATGTTCCACTCTGTCACTAACTAATATTTACTTTTACGTTACCTATGCTGACTACAAGTCAATATTTTTTTTTTATCCCTACCCTGAGTGTTGAGAAGGACTTCTATCAGAAGGTGAAAGCTGTGTCATGTGCACTTGTGATGAATTAATCTAATAAATGATCTAATGAAGGTCATTCAGAGATGATGGCTGGCTTTGAGGTTGACAAAGTGTGGCACCATTACTTCATGCAGCTTCAGACCTTCACCTAATCTTCTGGATTTAGTGGTTTGTTACACAGGCCCCCCATGTGTTTTCTCTGTGATGCCTCCCTCTTTATTATCCACGTGACCCAGCTCCAGTCACTGCGTTCATTAAAAGCTGGCAGTATAAAAGCCTCGGAGGACACGGCGCAGCCTCTTTAGGCCACACGAGTGTGTGTTTGGCTTGTTGGTAGTGTACCACATTCAGTAGACAGATGCTTTTTTCTCTTCTTCTTTTTCTTTCAGACTGATGAACCCAGTGAACTAGAATGAGTCCGTGTCCCTGTTTGAGTTATTCTTTGTTTCTTATCTGCCTGATTGTTTTGGTGAGTTTCCATTTTAGAGCATTTATTCAGCTAATAGAATTAGAGGCTGGTGAGGTTAAAGCAGCAGCATGTTTGGGTCACAGTACTGCTAATTGAGGTCATTTCTCAATAATTACAGTTTTGGTAAATCCTTGAGGATAAATTGCTCGGTGTTAGTGTTTTGTTGTTACCTGTAATCATCCTTCTAGTGTTGCGTTTTGTCATGTATTTCTTTCTTTCAAAGTTCTTTTTATTTTATTTTAGAAATAAACAGATACAATAAGATCCTGCCCCACCCTCCAACCCCTATCCCCTGCTGTCACTTGGTGTTCCGCAGGCTACAATACTAGATATCAATATAAACTGTCTATACACAATTATAATGTACATACAAATGCATCTATGACCCAGACCCTCTGATGTAGAAGCCCTGGTCTGAAGTCTGCTTGTTCATTTATTCACTGCTGTCAAAGATTATCAAAAAGGATCTTATGTTTTCTAGTTTATACACAGTTTAGATTTTTAACTACGTGGATAATAGTGTTTTCTGCACGGTTTCCCCACAACCTGAATGTCCTCCCCTATAATTGTTATTTTAAATTATTATGTAGTTCAGGCTTATACGAACACAAAATTGCGGGATATCATTGTTGCTGTGTGTTTTAAAATCCTGTCTGATAAACCCTGTACAGTTTCCTGGTCCCTGAGCATCATTGAGTTTCTGGCGAGCGCAGCGTTACAGTGCCTGAAAAAACCCCCCACATGATTACTTATTCTAGTATTTGTAAAACCCTTCACACCATTCTTACATCAACAATTTCCCCATAGATGAGAGATGATGGTGTGATTGGATTTGATAAACATTGGCCTCACTGCACTGAAAACACACACACACACACACACACACACACACACACACACACACACACACACACACACACACACACACACACACACACACACACACACACACACACACACACACACACACACACACACACACACGCACACGCACACACAGAATCAGTTCATGTAAATCCCATATCTCATGTAAAATAAATGAAAGGATTCCAACTTTGTCAGAAAACGGCGCGTTCTCAAAAGACCTCTGCGTTTGTTGTAGGCAGCTGATGACAAAACGGAGGCCTTCACACGGGACTATTTTTGGACTAAACGCCGAGTTCGACGTCTGTTAGTCTGATGTCAAAGAAATGAGACCAAGATCCGTCTTTTGTCTGACATGTTTCCTGTGGTTTCTGTCAATCTCTCACAAAAACCACCATTTATTCAGTTGCTAAAAACATCCCGTTTCTCACTTTGAGCCTCATTGTCTCTGTCAAGTCAGTCAGCTGAGGCGCCGAGCTCCTGGGTTCTGTCTGACACAATTGACTGAAGATATACAGTGCAGGGCGAAAGCATCTGTGACTGAGTGCAGGAAATTAACATTAAACGGGAACATAAGCATGAGTACAAATATTCATTGTGAGCTGGATTTACCTTTCTTTTCCTATTTTAATCAGTTTGCCTTTGGCGGTTGTGGCGAGACATCAAACCGTCAGTAGCAGGATATTTTGGGCGTTATCTGTCGTGTTAACGCCACTTCTAGAATAAGCAGCTTTCCATCTTAGACCTGGACTCCTAACTCGGTCCAGCTCTGCGCCTGCCCTGCAGCCCAGGTGTGATGTGGTTTCTGCAAACCACAACTCGCCCTTGGTGCTTTTAGCATTCTGGATGGCAGCGGAGCTTCATTGATTTGACTTGATTGAGCTGTTAAATAAATTTGGAGTGAGACGTAATCTAATTTTAGTTGCCCCCTCGGTCTTTCCACATTCGGAATTGGCAGCGTTGTCACGTAAGCCGGAGTTTAGATTGAAGCGACAGCCTTGAGCAGAGAGTGCGCCGCGTGGAGGCTCGAGAGCACAGCCCAACACGCTTAATGAAAATTACCTTCTCGCCCAAGTCACTAAGAGGTGTTAAACTAATAAATTATATGGATCGTTTTCACGAGGTAGAAGAGCATATTCATTCCTCTGGAAGTGACACTGCAAAGTGACAGAAGTCTAAAAGTCACACTCGACACCCAACACAGTACTTTCAGCCCCTCCTTTTATAAATATGAATATTTATTATATATACACAAACACAGCCGAGAAGTTATCTCTATATACTGTATGCTACTTCAGCAGCTATTAAACTTGTAGCTTATATATACGAGGATATTCATCAACATGGAATTGCTTATTTAAGTTTAATCTCAAGGCGATTCGGTTTCTTCAAAAATGAAATTCCAGCAGTCGGCCACCAAGATTACATTAAATATCTTTGTATCTGCATGGTGAATAAGTTACTACCTCATTTAAGGGAGTTGTAATATTGTGCCCAGCGGTTCCACAAAATTGCTATTTCTCTTAAGCCACTGGAGTCGTTCACATTACTGAGCGAAGATTTAAATGATGGTTTTGGGGATTTCTCAAATCTTCCCTAAATATAAATCCAGAATACTTAAGTGGAGTGTTATGAAGTTTACTTATGCATGTATTTATTAGGATAAAAGCCCTAAAAGCAGCTGCAGGTACAAACACCCAAGCAGAGCAATACTAACTCCTGTACAGCTGCGTCACTTTTTCTTTCATTAGCAGCTTATTTTCGATCACTTCAATCAATATAAACAAGTTACGTCTTTTATTCATGCAATGAGCGTGTTTGCGAGATGTAAGCCGTCAAGTCCTCAGCCAACCATTTGTTTCTGCTTTTCTTTCAAGGATTACTTCCCAGCTTTG